>NW_024041103.1:0-25000 GCF_014851395.1 Micropterus salmoides
TTAATAACTTATTTAACTTTCAGAAAAACATATTTTCCCACCTCAGGTATTAAATCCCTGTTATTTTTTGTTATTAGGCTTCTTTATGATATGTGCACTATTAGTCTTCAACCCCGTTACACAATGACAATCTTATGATAGCTCTAAACATTTCAGACACCACCAATATGAAATTACTTTTTCAGAAAATAAAATAAAATAAAATGTAGGTGTGATTGGTTGAAACCGGGGTTGAAGATGATAAAAAGGCTGAAGAGACACATAGAATATAAACAGTTTTTTTATTACATTTTTTTTTACTGAAATTCACTGTGTGATTTTCTATAAACATTGTATATAATTTTTTAACCATTTAAGGACAATAGATAAAATTGCAGCTGAACTGAGTTTTGTTAACCCAACTGCATTTTTTTTATTCAGGATAGGCTGGTCCTCACTTCTTCAAAGGACTGTATGAGGGTTCAGGTTAGAGTCAATGTTAGAACTGGGTTTAAGTTCAGTTTAGGGTAGGTGTTGGGGTTAAACATTTAGCTGTGATGGTTAAGGTTAGGGATAAGTCAATGAATATTCTCACAACAAGGGAGAAGAGAAGCTGGGGTTCCTCTCAAGCAGCCCTGTGCTGAATGTAGCTCGTCAATGTCACTTGAACATGAACCGACCAATCACAGCCTGGATTGGACATTTAAAAGTATCGACAGATAGGTGTCGTTTACACGGGGGACAGGTCAGAATCAGAATGTCTCCATCACTTTTTGAGAGCTTTTGTTAAAAATGTTCTGAAAAACAGCAATAAGAAATGTTGAATAACAAATGAAACAATACACAATAGGGAAACATGCAATGCAGCTGAAATACAGAAGAAACAAATGTGCATTGTAGCCTACAGCGGAGCAATATTATTCTTGAAATGTCACAGAGCACAGACATGTGGGAGAGATTCTGACTGTGCTGAAATTTTTGAACATGAGCTGAAAGCCTGCTGAAACACAGGAGCTGTTAAAGTTAAGGAGTTTATAAATTAATTAAAATGAATTAATTTATTATTGATGTGAACTGGTGCCACATGCACATTTAAATACCCAAACAAAGGATACAAAAGAGGAGGGAAGACTATGCCTACATATGTGTATCATGACATGTCAGTTACATTTACATTACATTTAGCTTACAATTGCTATACATGTCGGAGGTCACATGCCTCTGGAGCAACTAGGGTTTAAGTGTCTTGCTCAGGGACACAATAGTAGATGTCTCACAGAGGGAATCTATGTGCCATCACCACCCCATCACCAGTTGACTCAAACTGGTGAGATTCAATAGATGGAAATTATCCTATTCATTCAACTCAGTGTTAATTTGTGTTTCTGGGACATAAGGCACCACATGGACCCAGGAAATTGTTGATCTGCTTTATCACAACGGAGATGCTGAGGCCTGCAAACGAGCCCCCACACCTATCCGCAGTCCTTTCCTAGAGATCTGCTCCCCACCACCCATCCCCTCAGGTGTGTGTTCATGTTGTCATCTTTGTGTGTGATTGCATTTACAAGTTTTAATAAAGTATAATAATATTGAGATGTTTACACCCTATTTTCCTCACATCTGTCCAAAATATCCATTAATACATCTTCCAACTGTGGCAGAACTCACAAATCCAATTACTGGAGGAATGTTTTCATAACGGCAAGTTTCTTCCACTTTAATCAGGGTTAATGAGCTATTAACCCATAAACATTTCTCTCAGCACCAAAATGACCAAACAGCTGAGTGACAGCTAATCCTGCAGTTTGTGACAAAAAACAAACAAACTGATGTGGTTGGTCAGGCAGAAATAGTGTGCTGTACATAATGTAGCTATAAGGTAGGCTACTGTTAGTAAAACATGAATTAGCCAAAATTAGCTGCCTTGAATTACTTATTTGACAATTCACTTTTAAAGCTGTGTCAATCGATTTGTCTGGACGAGAGGGAGCAAAACATTTTAAAACAAAAAAAGGTCAACTTGCTAACAAAGTAATGGCATATAGTCTACTTACATAATCTTCACACATGGACAAACTTTAGAAAATTTTATGCCACTTGGTGCTGGTTATGAGAGTTATTATACTAGAAATGGATTTGATGGAACAGTTTCAAAGAAATATTTTGACATTTTGGGAAATATCCTATATTTATTTGCTTTTCACAGCCAGCAACCAGTTAGCTTAGCTTAGTTTAGTGTAAAGAAAACTGGACATGGGGAAACAGCTAGCATATTACCAAGTGAGCTTTAGAGGTGCTGGTAGGCTAGCTATTTCCCACTGTTTCTAGTCTTTACGCTAAGCTAAGTAGGTGCTGGCTGTAGTTTCATATTTATACACCCTGGACCAAGTTCTGTCCTAAGACGTCCCCTAAATCTTGGGAAAACAAAGATACTTTTAACTAAGTTGAATGTCAGAAAGCAGTTGTGGGACATCATTAGCATGCATTAGATCGGGACTTATACAACATTAGCATAACATGGAATTTAATATAGTATGGAACAGAAGTGCGTTTCAACTCTTTCATACATATATCCTTTCTTTGTGTTTCAGGTCTTGATCTTCTGAAGACAATGGATCCCCCAAGAATTATCAAGACACATCTTCCTTTTCAGTTGGTGCCTCCTGGATTTTGGGAAAACAAGTGCAAGGTAAGAATCTGTCAGATTCAACAGAGCTCAAAATCCTGCTGGGAGTTATATTTCTTCACAGTGAACCGTATATGCATGTTAATAGGGTGAAAAGTTCATGTCTCAATGCACGTAATGGGGTGAGAGGTTAACTATACAATGCCATGTAACTGCCTCATTAGGTTACCTATTATCTGGATTGTTGTTATAAATCTTGCCTTCATCTCTTCCCCCTTGATCATGTGTAAAGACTATCTACGTGGCCCGCAATGCCAAAGACAACATGGTGAGCTACTACCACTTTGATTGTATGAATCTGACCCAGCCTGAGCCAGGGCCCTGGGAGGGATACATCCACAAGTTCATGCGGGGAGAGTGTAAGTAGATTAAACCACATTCCTGGGTGTCATTTAACCTTCAACCAAGAAAGGACCAACATAGTCTTGGCTATGTCTGGTACATTTACCCTGTCCACCAGCCAGAGGTTCTTGTGAATTTAAAAACAACGAGAAACTTCCTTAATTCACTGTTTTTCACCATGAGAAATTTAATATGCCTCAAAGGCATGACGAGATTAGCAGCACCCTGCAAGGCGGCAGGCTGAAGGTTATGCCATTCAGATTAAAATGTTCTCGTTGTTCTTGTTTTGAGGTATATCAAACTGTATATATATATATCAGTCAAATATATATATATATATATACTGTATATATACTATTTTCTATTGAGGCCCCTCAGGGGTTTGTACCCTGCAACTACTGGCTTTGTTAATGAGTAAGAAATTATTTGCTAATGCTTTATACCAGGGATCTCAAACTCAAATCATCCTACTGTGGTACTGTCATCTCATAGGAGGGCCATAGCAGAATTAAAGTACTCCAAGAAAGTGCAATATTCTCAAAATGTACTTTATTACCGTTACCAACATATTTTGAAAATTTTCATGTGTTTGACTGATAATTATACTGAAGTCAAAAGGTACAATATATACTACTCAAATGTAGTGCATCCTCAAGTATATGTAACTCAAACATTCATTTAAGTAATACACATCGGGCCACCGCCATCAGTCTGTTATTTCTGCCTGACATATGGGGCTCCGTCAGTTATAATGCCTTCTAGTCGGCTCCATGGTGATCCAGACCAAACCAAACCACATAAAATATCTGCAACTTTCAACACGCAGTCCATCTAATTGTCCTTCATTGGTGATTAATTCACTCACCACATAACTTGCTTCAACTGCAGTTTCAGTGTCCTTCTTGCCTTTATGAAAAATATACTGCTATGTCCATCTTTCTTGAAACAGCCTGTGTTTATCATCCATCTTCTGTTATGATTTCAACAGCAACATCTTTCTTTAGCCAATAGCGGGCATTTGAGGTCACCTTACCTTTCACCTTGACATTGGCTGTAATTCACCTTTGCCATGACAAACGAAATGCATTTAAAAATTGTGTTTTTGTTTTAATTATTTCAAATTGGTAGCTTGAATTGGCATGAAACAGCTAAATAATATAAAATATATAATTAAATAAAACAATAAATTGGCTGGCCAGATTTTGTTATTTTTTACCATCAGCTAGTGGGCCATAACAAAGTGGAGGAAGGGCCGGTTCTGGCCCGCGGGCCTGGAGTTTGAGACCCCTGCACTTACACATTACTTTTTGGTTGCCAGACTGTGAAAACTTGTTACTTGTTTGGCCACTTTTTGGACTGTTAGACCACTTACCTTCTGGAACAAAATCTATTCATTAACAACCTAAAAACATTTGCAACTGCAGACCTTATGGACCATTGAAAAAAAATTATTAATGACTTATCATTGGCTGTAATCAATGTTTTTTATGTTAACAATGGACAACATGACTACTTGTTAGTGAAAGTTGTTATTCATAGTGATGATTCTACAAAGAATAATCTCTTGACTCTGTAGTCATGTGTTGGAGCACTAGAGAGTGTTTTTTAGCAAGAACACCTGACACTACTATGCCACTGCAATCCATCAGTTTGGGATACAAGCAGGAAAAGACCAGGCTGGTTCTTGAACTAAGAGAGGCCATAATCAGTCAGTGAGAATTGCAAACGCCAAGTTCCCCAGTGGCTGGAAGTGGAAAGCCCAGGCTGAGGTTGACCGAGCGGTTGGTAGGCTGCAACATCAAGAACTTGTTGGGAGGATCCAGGCAGCAAGGGCAGGACTACTGTTTGGAGAAGCGCCGACAGGAAACAAACAAAGGAGATGGTGGTTGCACAAGTGTCAAGGATGGAAGAAGAGTGCAACAAGATCAACGCTGTGTCATAAGGCCGACAAGGAAACTGGACAACCTGGGACAGGGTTGTCAACCGGAAAACCAATTGGAAGATCCCACAGGCAAGACTCAGTTTCCTCATCAGGTCGACACGCTTCCCTGTTTTCGGAACCTCCACCAGTGGTTTGGGAATAAGGAATGCTGCTTGCTCTGCAAGGCCCCAGTGCAAGCCTACAGCACATCTTGTCAGGCTGCAAGGTGGCACTTTTCACAGGGGCTCTGTAGAAGGTACCACAAACAGGTCCTGAGAAAATTGGCCAAGGTGCTGGAGGTGCGAAGGCAGGAAAGCAGTGGATCCTCATCATCTGTGGAACACCCCATACAGTATGTCAAGGAGGGTGGAGTAAGAAAAAACACCAGGTCAAGAGAAACACCAAAGCTCTTTGCCTCAGATCCGGAGGGAACATGAGAGTCGATCTTGGCAGGCAGCTCCAGTGCCCCGGTGAGATTGCAATCACGTCACGCTTCCGGCAGCTGAGTGCAGGGAGGCTGGCTGGAGAACCACCATGTACCCAATGGAAATTGGATGCAGAGGCTTTGTGGGGCTGTCAACCACACACCTGCTGAGGGACGCAGGAGTGACGGCAGAAGAGGCGGAGAAGGTCAGAAAGCAAAAATGCTTAGCAGGTTACACCAACTACCTGTATATTTACAGCTGCCCCCAAGTAGCAGAACAAATCTGTAATTGCAGGTTTAAAGTGTCCCACTTTCTAATAAGCCATCACATCTGCATTTATAAATGTTGATAATCCATAAATAACTTCTCACTTAGTGAGAATCAGTTCTGCAGTAACAAATGCTATGCTAAGTTATTGAGAAAGGGTCATAGGTTTCTCACTTTCTAATGTCTCTATGTATATGTGCGTATATATGTTGGTGTTAAGTCATAAAAAAGGGTTATTGCATTCATTCATCAGGTCAGCGTCAGCAGTTGTAAAATATTAACAAGTTGTTAATGAATGGATTGTGGTCCACATTCCCGGCAGGAAGGTCTGTCCAAAAAAGGTAAGTGGATTAAATGTTCATTGGTGAGCCTTCTTGATAGAGGGATTTTTCACAACCTGGCAACCCAAAAGTTAAGAATTGATCTACACTAAATGATTTATTAACTTTAAGAAAACAGTTACAACTTAACTGCTCAGTAGTCACAGTTAACACAAACCTTTAACTGGAGTGGAAATAGCATTCCCATTAAAGGTGCTCACTGAGTTCGGTTTCTACAGTGGGATGGGGCTCCTGGTATGACCATGTGAAAGGATACTGGGTGGAGAGAGAGAAGAGGAATATCCTTTACCTCTTCTACGAGGACTTGAAAGAGGTAAGGAGAGCCTTCCTATAACATATGGACCAAAGCATGGTACGCACTCCTACCATCATATTTACTCTCCCAGAATCCTCGGCGTGAAGTGGAGCGCATCATGAGGTACCTGGACTTGTCGGTGTCTGATGAGGTCATCAGCCGAATTGTGGAGCTCACGTCCTTTAAGAACATGAAGGAGAACCCCATGGCAAATTACTCCTGTGTCCCAGCACCTGTTTTTGATCAGTCCATCTCTCCCTTCATGAGAAAAGGTGCGTCTGTCTCGTCCAGAAGGGTAATATTGATCAAATAATAAAAGATGAGCAGGGCAGGGCATGTACCAAGGTTTCAAGTAAGGCATACAATATCATGAACACCTCGTCTCACTTCTATGAACACACAGGTTGACCATCTTATCATATCTTCATATCTTGAAATATAATATTATAATGCAGTTAAGTCAACCTTTCTGTCAAAAAAAACTCAACAGACAGGAGTTACTACCACTCTGTTTTCTTGTTGTATCATGATATTTTTCTCCTTGTACTTCACATTGTACAGTGCAGTGGCGCCCTCTAGAGGTCCATGAATTTCTTGCCTTTGCTTCTGTTATTTTAATAGACTATGAAAACTTTATGCGAAATATAGCTGGAACGATTAGTGCAGTGGTTCTCAAAAGTTTTCACATCAAGGACCCCTAAGCTGACACAAATTAGAACACGGACTCCCACGAACAGGATTCTTGCTTTTTAATGATATATAACAGAAAATGTATGAAACCCATGACACAAGTAGTCATAAATTCTGTCATTGTGTTTACTTATGGATGGAATTACAACAAAAATAAATGATTCCCCTTTTTATTGGGGACCCCCTGGTTTTCCAGTGAAAACAAGTTATTTGAAGCTTGGGCTCTTTCATAAACCAAAATTAAAAAGTTAATTGAAAAATAATTAGCAGATTGAATAAACGTAAAGAAAAATAATCATCAGTGGCAGCCCTAATGGTCAATAATAGATTATTTCAGGAAAAATAATTTGAGAACTTATTTCTTATTTACTTGCTAATTTCAACATGGTATATGGTTATTGATTTATATATCTAACATGGTTGTTTTTTCTTTCTTTACAGGTGAGGTGGGTGATTGGATGAACCATTTCACACCCGAGCAGTCAAAGCTGTTTGATGAAGACTATGAAAAGCAAATGAAGGAAGTCAACATACCATTCAGGACCCTCATCTAACGGATTTGGGCTTTTTACAATTTTTTTAATTGATGCAGCTCTGTGAACCAAAGATTGATGAACTAACACTGTGCAGCACTAAGAGAGCAGAAGTACTGTCAAGAAAATTGACACGAGCTAAAAACCAAAACAATAAAATACATTTGTTTGACTCACTTCTGAATGCTGGATGTTAAAAAATAATCAGTGCACCTCCTGACGTGTAGATTAAGAGGAAAACCATCCTAATGTGTTTAAAGGATCAATAAAAATGTGCTCCACAATACAAGTACTTGAGTTTGTAATCACTTTATTGCAGCTTATCAGGTAAACAATATATAAGACCAAAAGTGTTGTGACTGAGTGGACATGCCCATTTTATGTCATGGGACCTCCAACAGAGACTGCATGGAACCTATAGAGAGCGCTGGCAGCTGGAGGCATGTGATTTTTCTGCCCATATGAAGTCATTTTGCAACCCTACACCACACTGTACAGAGCCCAGCCAAAGCAGGGAGGCTGCACGAGACACTAGCAACAAAGACTAGAATAAAAATAATGAGCTGGAAAGTCAATCATATGAAAATGGACACAAAAACACAACAGCTGAGAATATCCAAGTTTAACAAAAAAAAATCACTTTTAATACATAATTTATTTCTTAGAATAAAATCTTAAATACTGTGATACTTTATCAGCAGGGATGCTTCCCTTCATCATAACTAAATCTCCTTCCTTATATAGAGGCTATTTTTCTGTGAGTTTTGACAAGTTTTATTGTTATTTTTGTCAGTTTTCCTGTATTTTCTCCTCTCTCTTCAATTGGTTGGCTCACTATGCCTGCCCTCTTTGGTTTTGATCTTCCTCTCTCTCTCCTCTCCGCCTCTTTCTCTCCAACTCTTAAGATCCTCTTCTTCTACTTGTCTATTTAGCTTCCGTATCTGGTAAAAAGAAAATGGATAAATCAGGGAGGGAAAGGACGTTTGGACACATGATTTGATCAATGGAAACACAAATGAGCGAGCCTTTAAAGAAACAAATTAAAGAGGCCAACACTTATACTATCTTTGCAGACAAACATATCATTGCAAAGTCAAATTGTTTGACACTTCCCAATCTAAAACTAATCTCACTACAAAAGCATGATGTAATCTAATGAAAGCAGCGAGCAAACTAAATCAGACTTCTTGAGTCTGGGACTGAAGAAGAAGAAGAAGAAGAAGAAGAAGAAGAAGAAGAAGAAGAAGAAGAAGAAGAAGAAGAAACCCTAAGATTGAAACTCAATTGGGATTGAATTTTCAGTACTTTTAACTTTTGGGGAGGCAGGTTGTTTTTCACAGGATGGAATTTGGCCCGGTGATAAAGATCTTTAAATGGGACAAACTGTAACCACCTTGCCCTTAAATGAAATGACAAATTTAGCTTGACAGGGCCTGGATGATAATCAGTGTAATCACAGGAGGAAAAGTATCTTTTCAAGAACTTGTTGATTTTCCCAAGGAGGTTCTTGGACAAGAACAGCATAAAAAGTTTGGTAACACTTAACTTGAACCCTTATACGCAGGGCGTAAACATATAATAAACTGTTCATAACACATAGTGTAGTTATTAGCAGATATAAGGACACATTTTTATTAATGTACAATAATTACAATAATTATAACTTCTCCTATTAAGACATATATAATTAAAGCTGTGTTATATTAAATTGTCATGCATGATCTACATATTAAGAGAGGCTAACTACATCAACAAACACATAAAACATTTTTATCTGCTTACAACTTCATTATAGTGTGTTATGAACCATTTATTATATGTACTTATACACTGCTTAGAAATGATAAATGGGAGGGGTAAAATAAAGTGTTGCCAAGGGGTTTTGTGGGGCATTGACAATATCAAGCCTTTTTATAAAAGTGGTACCAAAACAGGCGTTGGTCACAACGCGGACAGAAAACAGATCAACAAACACGCTGTGTTGAGGCCAACAGCAGCAACTCAGAGGTGATAAACGTGACTTCTGAGCTCGTATGAAATCAGAAATAAGCTCAGAGGAGGACATCAGGGACAGACAGCAGCACTGAGAGATCTCCCTATTCCTTAGTGCCACTGTCCCAATTTGTGACAGAGATCAGACACATTTTTTCATTATGTCAGATTAAGTAGTAGGGAGAACCCAGAGTTGTACATCAACAGCAGCGTGATGATTTGTACAGTAGACACCACTGAAGACAGATTTGCACAAGAACAGAAACATATGAGACAAAACTAAGGAAACACAACCACGTACACACAAACAATAGATACAAAGTGATAGCCATTAGCAGATGTGCACATTGTGGAATACCTTGCTTTAGATACAGGCTAATGGTGGTGGGTTGACAGAATTTAGACTGAAAATCAACAAAAAGGGTGAGTTAGTGAGAGGAGGGAGGGGGGGGAGAAAGATCAGGCAGATAAAAACTGGCATTATAGAACTTATGACAGATTCATAGACAGAGGAAGAGATGATGTGAGGTAATGGAATGACAGTAGTACAGGATGAAGAAGGATTATCATTTGTTAAAATATTAATGAATAGTTAACAAAAAAGAGATGAAAGTATTAATCAATTTGAATTATATTAAAGCTTTTAAAAGAGATAAGATATTTTATTTTAGGTAATAAGACAGATCTTTATATTTTTAATATGTTAGAGTGAATGTGAAAAAAGTGCAGTGTTACTTACTCTCAACGTAGTTACGGGCGATGAACTTCAGAACCTCATCAATAGCGATGACAGGGAAGGAAAGCTTCAATACTACAATCCACTGGTCAATGGTAAGGTGGTTCAACTTGAAGATCATCTGCGGGGCAAAAGAGTGGGAGTCAGAACTGCAGCAAAACCACAGCGACTACAACAAAAAGCGTCGAGAGGGAGCAGTGGTGGCTGACTTACGGGCATAGGGTCAACATAGATGATCAAGAAGTGCAGGGACATGGAGAGGGTCATTGCGGCAAGCAGCCAGAAGTTGCTCCATGGGGGCATGCGCACCAGAGACTGGTTCTCAGACAAGCTTTAAAAAAGAAAAGAAAAAAGGAATTATGAGAATAAATATCTGTGTTACCTGAAGAAACCACTGGAGTCATCATCAAAAAAAGAACTAGAAGCCTGTTGCATTGCCATTTCAAAATGTATTTCTTTTTTTTTTGCTGACAAAGTGTTTTTCTGTACTAGCTGTAAAACCCAATTTCAACACAAGTATTACCTGTTGAGAGCGTTGCACATCTCGATGGTGACCAGAACAGACAGGGCCATGGTCATGGGAGTGCAAGCCTCAAAGATCTCGCAGTCAATGCCGGTGAAGTCTTCGTTGTCTTCATGGCACTGCATGAAGTGGGACTGTACAGAGGAGAGGTGAGGTTATGCAGTGTCTGCATGTAAGTGTTTGTGGAAGACAAACAGGAAAGAAAGACAGTTACTTACCAGCTGGAAGTAGGAGACACCGGGGCCGGTTGGATCATAGAGGAACCACCAGGCAGCACCACCAACAGTGGCGGCACCGACGTATCCTGTAAGGGAAAGATTACAGTGTCAGTGTAGGCAGGTGCTTTTCCTGTTTTCAAATAAAATCCAAACACCATGTCCAAAGTCCTACTTACCACCAATAGCCATGTATCTGAAGAACAACCAGCCAGAAATCAGGGGCTCTTTGGGGGAACGTGGGGGCTTGCCCATGATGTCCAGATCAGGGGGATTGAACCCCAGAGCAGTGGCGGGCAGACCATCAGTGACAAGGTTGACCCACAGCAGCTGGACGGGGATCAGAGCCTCGGGCAGGCCCAGAGCAGCAGTCAGGAAGATACTGAGAGAGTGAAAAGGGAAATAATAGAACAAACGGAGGGCCGAGCTTAGCCAGAGACTGAGAGAAAGATGGCTGAAAGGTGGCATTCAGGTGTGGGAAAGAGTGTGTGTCACATAGGCCACTCACCAGACAACCTCACCAACATTGGAGGAGATGAGGTAGCGGATGAACTGCTTCATGTTGTTGTAGATAGCTCTGCCCTCCTCAACAGCAGCCACAATGGAAGAGAAGTTGTCGTCAGCCAGGACCATCTCAGAGGCAGACTTGGCAACGGCAGTGCCAGAGCCCATGGCGATGCCGATCTCGGCCTTCTTCAGGGCAGGGGCATCGTTCACACCATCACCAGTCTGGGGTGGGAGGAGAGGAAGCATAAGTTTAACTATTCTCAGAGCCACACACGTGTGTACACAAATTAACATAGACATACTGCAAATACAAAATCACTAACACTACACTAACAGCCGGAAAACAAAAAGACAAGTACTATGTCTGTGTCAAGTTTAGTTTGCATCTTATGCTGCTGAGCTCTTACCATAGCAGTAATGTCATCAAAGCCCTGCAGGAACTCAACAATCTTGGACTTGTGGGATGGTTCCACACGGGCAAAGCAGCAAGCCCTGCGCACGGCCTCGGCCTGTTCATGGAGGGGCAGATCATCAAACTCACGTCCAGTGTAGGCCTTGCCAGTTACATCCTCATCCTCACTGAAGATGCCAATGCGACGGCAGATAGCAATAGCGGTTCCCTTGTTGTCACCTGAAATATGGAGATGGAGAAGAGGGTCAGTGAAAAGTTTGGTGGTGTAAAACACATGTTTTGCACCACAGGGGAGTGGATACATCATAAAACTGCAGGAGAAGATGTGTTTTTCATTGTGTGTATTGTAGATATAGATGATTACAGTGGATTTTTTACACAACAATAATGGTATCAGAACACAGGCATTTCTGTGGCATAAGATATACTAGGATCTATCTAGCTGGAGAAAATTTCCCAATAAAATGTCAACAGGCCTTTTTAAAAAAGACGGAATATACAAGCTTCTTCTATATTGTATTATTAAATACTTAATTAAATTAAATTTAATTTGATTAAATCAAAAACTTTATACAACTAAACTTTTGTTTACATTTAGATATCAGATTTCCATCCTTAATGGCCAACTCAAAATTATTGCCAAAAAATACAATGTATTTATTATGTAAAATACATAATCCATAGAACACATCATACATAAAAATGTATGATTATGTTCTATAAGAGAACACATTACAGCATGTTCCTGCACTGATGATTCATCCCACCCCTGATACTAACCAGTGATCATAATGACACGGATTCCAGCATCTCTGCACAGCTGAATGGAGCCAGTGACTTCCTTACGAGGGGGATCCAACATACCCACGCAGCCAACAAAGGTCAGGTCAGTCTGAGGAGAGAGGCAGGAATGGAGTCATTCATAGTTTTTACATGTAGTCACAGTTTATCTCCATGCATTTCAATGCATGCATTGCATTTCAAGTCCATGAGATTGTTTAGTTCTCACCTCATAATCGATAAACTTGGTTGAGTCCTCGAGGTTCATCTCGTCCATCTTCAGTGGGGTGTCACGAGTGGCCAGTGCCAGGCAACGCAGGGTGTCGCGGCCGGTACCCCAGTCCCTGATAACAGCCATGATCTTATCCTTGATGGCATTGGTCAGGGGCACGCGGGTGGTGCCAACACGCACATATGCGCACCTGTCAATCACTCCCTCAGGGGCACCCTGTTGAGGTAACAGGAGGATTATTTTATGTTATGTTGAGTCAAAGTTGCGGGTGTCTGACCAAAGGCTGCGAGAAGGAGAAAAGAAAGAAAGAAACTAGCCTTCACAAACATCTTGGCACCACCATCACCCTTCGCGGGAGTGCAGTACACGGACATGGACTTCCTGTCACGGGAGAACTCCAGAGTGACGTTCTTCTTCATGAGCTGTTTGATCACCTGTTGGAGGACACAGATAAAATGTTTTTTTATTAGAAAGGCAGTCAACTTGCCATAGGATGGCCCTAACACTACTAAGTGAACTAAGACTGATTCAATAAACTAATAGCTTCACTGGTTCACAACTAGCTGTACAATAACAATAAAAATGTGATCCTCAACATGTAGCAAAAGGCAGGAGGAAACTTACTGAGCAGCAAGCGTTGGCTCTCTCAATCTTGGTCAGGCTCCTCACGTTGGAGTTGAACACGTTCATCTTCTCAACCAGGCAGGACAGGGCGGTCTCAGTAGCCTCACCAACCTTCTCATAGATCTTCTTGGTCTGGAGAAAAAGAGGGTGAGAGAGAGAGTTGGTAAAACTGTGGAAGACCACAAGGTTTCAGTGTAGCGAATAAACTGCGAGACTTTACCTCATTGTAGTCCAGAGAGGAGTCGTTGCACAGGGCGCAGATGGTAGCCAGCTCAACAAGGCCGTCGTATGCGCTGCAGTTGGTCTTGGCACCTCCCTGGGAACTGAAGGATAAAGAGAATTACAAATTAATGAGAGACGGTTTATGTGTGCTTGTATGTATGTATGATAGTACAAGTATGGATGATATGGGATTTGAATGATGACAGCCAACTTACACCTCGCCCTCTGGGGTGTACTTGGAGCCGGAGATATCAAAAGCATCAAGATCAACATGGTCGCCATCGACACTCTTGACAATGAACATCTGTGGCAGAGGAAACAAAGAAGGTTTTATTTGTGTCTTAAGTAGGGTAGTTTTGTAGACAAACACAATTTTCTTTTTGATACCCACCTTGGTCACACACATCTGGTTGGTGGTGAGGGTGCCAGTCTTGTCGGAGCAGATGACAGAGGTGCAGCCCAGGGTCTCCACAGAGGGCAGGCTTCTGACAATGGCGTTCTTCTTGGCCATACGGCGGGTACCGAGGGCCAGGCAAGTGGTGATGACAGCGGGCAGACCTAAGGGACATTGTGAGTGTGTTCCCACACGTTGAGTGTGATGAACAAGCAGAGGAGGAAGAGTCTTCTCATAGACTAACTCTGACTGTCACTCTCTGATTTCAATGGCGTGCTGCCTTACCCTCAGGGATGGCAGCCACAGCCAGAGCAACGGCGATCTTGAAGTAGTAGACGGCACCACGGAGCCATGAGCCACCGTGGACGGGGTCGTTAAAGTGGCCAATGTTGATGGCCCAGACAGCAATACAGATCAGGGTGATAACCTTGGACAGCTGCTCGCCAAACTCGTCCAGCTTTGCCTGCAGAGGAGTCTTCTCCTGCTCGGTAGCAGCCATCTGGTCACGGATCTTGCCAATCTCAGTGGCGACTCCGGTGGCCACAGCCACACCGATGGCCTTTCCAGCAGCGATGTTGGTGCCCTGCAGAAGAGAGAAGAAGAGAAAGGTAAGAAAACAGGTTTAACGGGATTAACAGAGAAGTGAAGAAACAATACTGATGTTATGGCACTTACAGAGAAAAGCATGTTCTTCTTGTCCTGGTTGACAGCCCTGGGGTCTGGAACAGCTTCAGTGTGCTTGATCACACTGACAGACTCACCTGAGAGAGAATACAGGAAATGACCTCAGAACTGCAAATAGAGTGAGGATGGAAAAACACGTATTGGCAGATTTTAAGGTTTCTTGAAATCTTACCAGTAAGGATGGACTGGTCCACACGCAGGGTGGTGGACTTGATGGAAACAATCCTGATGTCAGCGGGGACTTTGTCACCAACTGTGACACAAATCACAAAGTAGCCATCATTAAAATGTATTCTTGTTATTATTTACTGAATTGTCACAGAATGCAAAATATTTTTCTTCAATTTATATAAAACATCAAATAAATGTAGTTATGGTGACTGTATATATTAGTAGACTACTTTTTTTCGTCTCCATAACATTACTAAACTGTATTAGTCCTACGAAGAACAATTTATGTCAGCCATAATGAAATCCTTAACTGAAAAATATTTTAAAAACATTGTGTTAGAAGTTATTCCAAATTTAGGGCCCAGTGCTCAGAATAACTTTCTATACTTTGTCCATAATGAGACAGAACCTAAAACTGACACATGCATTGCCCAATGAGAATGAGCTACACATGGTGGGGGGTGGGGACAGCCAGCTAGAGAGGCAACAGGTGTACACTGATAAATGAACAGAAGTGAGCAATGGCAGGGAGGGGAGAAGAGGTGGAGCAGGTGCTAGTGGGGGTATTTATACTCATGATTTTACTTGTCTTCCATCAGCATATTTTCATAGCAGTGCTACATCCTGCCTCACACACATTGCCTTAAAAAGACACGGGGCTTTGCCATCAGCCTTTACCAGACACATATCCTGAATTTGTGTCAGTCTTTCCCTCAACAGAAACTTAAGTCTCTCACTGGATGTTTCTTTGTATCTTTTCACAGTTACATTTCCACCTTTAAAAAAATAATTAGCAATCAAGAGCCAGCCAATGAACGATGTTGACATTTCTTACCGGACACCTCCACAATGTCTCCAGGGACAATTTCTCTGGCCTTGATCATCTGCACACTCTTTCTGTCAGAACGGTAAACTTTGCCCATCTCAGGCTCGTACTCCTTGAGAGCCTCGATGGCATCTTCAGCGTTACGCTCCTGTGGCACACACAGACAAGAAGCCACAAACAGTCATTAAAAAAGTGAGAAAAGGGGGTCAGCAAAAATAAAAACAGCGATGCACATTCACAAAGTTTGTGCCAGACATGATGGACAAATAAATGTACTGTACACTCTAATAATTATCTATAAACTGATGTCAACATGCCTGTTTATCCTTGCTCAAATGTAAACTATACTCATGTTGACCTTGGCATGGCACTGGGAATGTCCTCTAGCAGGCTCTGAGTCATTACACACTGATACACAACCTACTGATGACATATGAGTAGGTCAGATCCATGATCTGGCTTGCGCTGTTGCTTCTGAAGTTACTATATATTGTTATAACAAAGTCTTCTTGGTTTTTTCCCCTCCCAAATAAATACAAACTGTTGTGTGGAAAGTGGACCATGGATCTATCTACATCATCATTTAACTGAGGGATTTATATATGGGGAATATTTGTGATAACATTTAATTTGGGGCGGACAACATAAATCTTCTAATAGCAGGTTGCCGAGATCAGATCTGTTTTCACTGAGAAAAACAGGAATGAAGCAGCTGATTTACACACGTCGGGGAGATGGTAACAACAATGTTCCCATGGTGACTTATGCCTGACAGCAGTGCCAATTACTTAATGGCGTGCATGTAGAGAGAGCTAGACTTGCATAACGTGAATAATCCAGCCGGCTTGCAGTCAAAACATACCATAGGGTGTGCAAATTATGGCTAAAATAGTAACTAATTTATTTTATCTTCTTGACTGGAATTGAATAATATTGTTTATTTAAGATTTACTCTATGTTGTAACAGCAACTTTAGTGCACACACTAACTATTTTGAGCTTCAAAGATGTAAAAGTGATAATGTTACAGTTGCACAACTACGTCTGGGTGGAACACATGGCAGTAACTGGAACCTGAGTACTTTCTGTCATCTTTGCAGTGGATATATCTTATTGCTCAACGTGCTGGGCCTCGCCACTAACCTGCCACACTCCAACAATAGCGTTGGCGATGAGGATAAGAAGGATGACGAGCGGTTCCACAAAGGCGGTGATGGTCTCCTCACCTTCCTCGAACCAGGCCAGCACCTGAGGTCAGAGGGGTAAAGAGCAAATCAGTGTTAGTGTGAGCACAGAAGTGGAGGCAACAGTGACAGTGGGCGATACTGTTCCTGAGAAACAGCATGCATATATGTCTATATAATAATAATACTTGCATTGTGCCTGAATGAAAAGATTCTTCATATGTATACTGACTAATAAGAGGGCCGTGGATTGTGGAGGCTGCCACGGTCATTTAAAATGTTGTATGCATTGTTTCACATAGCTTTTAGTATATAATAACAAACAATGTGATATAATGTACAATTGATTTTAAAAGCTCAGTTATACAGGCCATGTTCATGACCTTGTGATTACATCATTTATATTAATTTGATCCCATAACTCCTTATTCCCTCTGACTTTAACCCAGTTTCTGTGGAGACCCTTCATTCCTTCCTTCAGGCTTGACCTTTCCCGAAGGATTCAGTTTCTCTCCTCAGCTTGGGGCCTTCTTAAAATAAACCCCTACCCTTCAGTCCCCCTATACTTTCCTGACCCCCGTCTCTCACTGGCTCCTCAATATTCGCCTTCTAAGGCCATCATGACAGCTGCCCGAAGGGGTGAAAGCTGGGCAAAGGAATTAATACACCTCCGACAAGCCCTTGCAATCTGTCTCTCTGCTCTCAAGTTGTCGTCCTTAAAAAATACACGGAGGGGTGGAGGGACTTGTGGGTGGGTGAAGTTATCTTGACAAAGTGACCAGAGAGAAATGCTCACAGAATGAGTTGCTGTGATGGGTTTTAAAGTTAAATACAATTAATTACCTGTTTCAAGATGGCAATCAAGAATGGAAGAAGGGCCAGAGACCATTGTGGCAAAAAGTAAATGTGAGAAAGGTTTGTGGTTGATTGCCAGGATGTAATCTGAAGAGTTTATTCTTGTAATGAGATTTGTAAAAGTGTGCACCTGTTCTGTCTTAGAAAAAAAAGTCGAGTGTCTCATCCCTCCGTGTCTCGTGGAATTTGTTGCTACTATTATGTCCGCTGCAAATCCTACCACTTAAAAATGATTATGACAGAGTTCACCACAATTTTAAATTACTCACATGATTAAAATGTTTTTACAAACACTTGTTTACTTACAAAAGAGATGCAGGCAGCCAGCAGCAGGATCCTGACAAGCAAGTCCTCAAACTGCTCAATGATCAGCTCCCAGATGCTCTTACCTGAGCGAGACATAGAGAAAGAGACAAAGAAAAAAATGTCATCACAAAATATAAATCTAACTACCGAAATGTGTAAAGTCAAATTGCATTTCAGTGTAAAGGGAAGTGTTTACAGTCGATAGTGTAGATTTGTGATCTTTGCTGCTAAAGATGATGGTGAAAAATAGCCAGGAGAATGGCATTTGCATGTGGGCATCACACAATCAAAATACTGCCTGTATGTATTTACTGTTTAGAGTTTAGATAATTAATGGTGGTCTTCCCATCTGGGTCAAATCAGGTAGCTGGATGTTCTTGGGTGGATAAACACTTACCCTCCTCAGCGGGCAGCTCTGGAGTCAGACACAAAGGTGAAGGAGGACAACAAGTATGGAGACAGAAAGACAGGGAAAAAGGATGGTTAGTTCAAATGATTCATGGAGCAGAAAAGAAAAATGGCATTCATCGAGATTTGTTTTCAACAAACGAAGACAAGTTATACTTCTTGGTGTGGTATAATTGTGACCTATCTTCCACCGCTTCAAAAAATCCCTGTGTGTCTTACACTTGGTGACTTTAAGGCCTGACGTTAAAAAAACAAACAAATGTTTTCACTTATTTGATACTGAATCAGTTTCCTTTGACTTCTAACATGTAGTGACTGTTCATTATTATGTTTAACAGCAGCTGGCGCCAGAAACATCACTGTGTGCTGCTTTTGAACTTTAATACCATATTACAGAGCGTTTGCCACCTATATTGCCATTCCACTGGTTATTGATTAGCAATCATATTACAAATCATTAAGCTATAAGCCATCTGATGACCTCCCCTTTTTACCCAGTCTAAAATTATCCACCTCTCCTGTTAGCGCCCGCCCCATATATCACCCAGGAAGCTTCTTGAGCCATCACCTGTCTCTCTCGCTCTCCAGCCATCTTCTTTGGCTATCTTTAAATAGCTCTTCAAAGCCCTCAAAGTCTGCTTCTCAATGTCTCTGCATTTCTACCAGCTGTTGCAACTCCTCTCTGAAAAAGCATCCCATGCAAAAAAAAAAAACCTCGACCCAGCTCCACTCAACAAAGTATCTCTGAAAACTCTGCTGGTGGCGACTTGGGAAAACAGTCACTGTACTTTGTTTGGAGTATTCTGAATGTAAATACTACGATTTCTCTTTAAATGTGATGTGAGACGTTTCTCTATGTGGCCGAGTTACCAAACACTGACTATGTTTGTCTTTCTTCTTTGAGTAGGCCTCCCACCCCATCCCATGATGCCCGCACTCACCATTGAAGCCATACTTGTCCAGGTTCTTCTTGAACTGGTCAGGAGTGAGACCGGTAGTCTCATTCACTCCGAAGTAAGCCAGGCATTCTGCCGGGCCCTTTGTGTGTGCGTTCTCCATCCTTTCTGGATAGACAAGGGATGTCCTGTCTAACCGTACCTATCCGCGCCCTTTTACTTCTTGTTGTTCTCTGCAGTTTTTACCCTTGGTCCACCACTCTCACCTAGAAGTGTGGCACTCTCCAATTCAGGAGTGCTGGTCTGACAGAAAGAGCGAATAAGCACATACATGCTCAGGGTTTTATATCACCAACGGGCTCGGGATTGGTGGATACCCCACCGACACACGCCTCCAAATTCCAGCATGGGAGTACATTGGGGGTGGTAAGGGGGGTCGGTGGTGCGGGTGGGGGCTTGAGGTGGCGCAATGGGGAGGTGAGATGGTGGACAGGAACTGGGGACAAGGCTTGGATTTGGAAAGGAGGCAATGCAGGAGAGTGGTGTTGCAGGGGCAGGAGGGGGTGAAGGGGGGGTCGCACCGTGGATGAAAATGAGATCTGTTTTTGGAACATGCATGGTCAGTGGAATAAGAAGAAGGGAGAAGGTGAAAGAGTGAGGCAGGAGATCATCGGAGTGGGGAGGGGGGTTGAGTGACGGCTCAACTGGTTTCTGCTGAAGAAGGTGGCCAGAGAGAGAGGAGTGTGAACTACACACAGAGAGAGACAGACGAAGGGAGATGGTAGATGAATAATCTTGTACAAGAGTTAGCTGGCATTTTTACAAAGAGACTGTGAGCTGGCACACTGACACACAAAGTTCTCAGCTCAAACCAGAAACGAGAACATTCTGCTGTCAACAACATGTGCATACTTATCTAAAGTTCTGCTGAGCCAATAGTCAGTCATAATAACACCTGACCTGATAATTAACCTACTTAAGACATGGCAGTGATAGAAGAAAGCGAGCGTGTAGTAGAGAAATGATCGCTTGGAAGGCAGGAATGCCAAGAGGACAGCCAGTATGTCATACTATCACACTGCAGAGGAAATGCCCCGGCTGCAGATACAGGAGGATCAGGTTTTATTTCTCTTTTTTTATGAGGAAGAGAAGGCAGTGGGGAGATATGGTGCGGGCTTAAGTAGATGCACAAGTTGCTATTCAGAGAGACACAATGGCCTCTTGTGGTGGATTCAGAGAACTGAATTTGATATTGAAAAGTAAAACTACATATAATTTAACAGAGAAAATAAAATGTTTCCTTTTTATATACTTGGGTTCATTAGCTTGACTTTCATTTTTATTCATAAATCTTTTCGGTAACTAAGGACTTGATCGTTTATCATTTGTTCTCTTGTTTCTGACAACAGTACATCTGTAAAAACTCAGATGTTAGTTGGAAAATTCAGTATAAAACATAATGCTGAGCACATACTGTACTGATTTACTGTTTGTTTTAACAGCCGTAAACTGGTGGTGCCGAGTCCTCTGTAGGGAGGAATTCAAGATGCCGTTGCTAATCAATACACTGACAGGTGTTCCTATAAGAACAGCAGTGGTCACTGCTCACCGCGTTTGACAGCTACTGGACACATTTTTGCTGCAATCTATTTATTGCTGCAATACGCTGCTTTGCTGAGTCACAGTCAGAATCATCAAGTTGTCTTCTGAGTGAAATAGGCTTTACTCTAATAATACACTTATTGGTACTTACTGTATAACAGGTAACATTCTGCAAAGTGTTCATCAAACTGCTCCAAAAAAATGTAACTGCTTTCAGGGTACGCCATCTGGATCATCCGTAGTGTTTTACTGTGTGTTGGTGACTGTGTCATCTTTCATTTCAGTGCCACAGATGTGTTTGGCACAGAGCCTACTGAAATACAATGAGATGATCGATATATGGGTTATACATATAGCGTATGTAATATAGTATGTAATTACTACAACAAATAAAAATAAAACATGCTGGTGATGTTGTGTCATTTGAGTCCATTAAAATATACCTTTACTATGAATAATAACAATAATAGTAACGTGACCTTTTGCAATGTCCTGTTTTTGATTTCAAACTTCTTTTATAGCTGATAAACACAGCTAATTTCACTCTGCTATGATCCAGCTTTAAAGAGCTGTTATTACACTTTAGTTCAAGTGATGATTTTCACGACTGCATTGTGACCATAATGATTTACACGACCTCACATCAGGGTGTGAACGACTATAAAGTGAGCTTAAGGACTCCCCACTATCCAGTAAAATTTATATTAAATTACTAACATCACTCCAATGGATAATTTATTTTCGCCTTGATATGTGATTTATTTTATTTCAGGTTTAAAATGCTTTTCACTGAGGTCTTTCTATTACTATGACAGATATGGAAAAATTGTTTGTCTGTTGTCTTCAAGGGTTGCAAAGGAATGTTGTTAATACTCATGTGTTTTATACAATATTAATGTATGAATGGTTATTAATATTGTATGTACAGTAAGAAGAGAATTAGTATAAGATGAAAAATAAACAGTGGCAGCCATGAAACATATTTATTGACTTGCTCAAGGACACTCCACCAACGTGGATGCGTAATTGGAGGCCTTAACTCCAGCTGAAAGATTTCTGTAGTCACAAGGACCCTCATGGACTGTAAGTAAGTCTGTCACTCATTTTGTGTGGAAATAAAGGAAATGAAATGTTCAAAGTAAAGAGAAATTTTTACAACTTTTCAACTAAGTACTGCTCATTGTGTTACTTTATGATTTCTGTGATGATGCAGCAAGGTTTTGTTGTGTTTGTGAGTCTGTTCCCAAACTAATGGGAATAATTTCTCTCTATATATTTACATATATACAACATTTAAATATATATGAATATACACATCATAAATGTGTTTATATATGTCACAGATCTAAACCTCATAGTTGCAGTACTTTTGGAGTACATTGCTGTTGATACTATATACTTACTATATAACGCACAAACATGAGCTTCTGCTGCTCCTCCACAGAGAATTTCTAAAATAGGAAATTGTTTTCATGGCAGCTTTCAAGTTTCCAATCAGCTGCTGGTGGCCAACTGACCTCTGGCCTGCCGGTGAGGAGCAATTCAAAAGTGGAAATCAAAAAGAGCAGAAAGCCCCTAGTTTGATGGATATTTTAAGTGCTCAATTACGCCCAGTAAAGCACTAAAAAAAGCATCACACTACAACAGACCATTCATTCGTTCTCTTTTGAAAAGCTGTGTGCAAAGCTGTTCAGTGTACACGCGCATATAATGATATAAATATTTATGCTGCGAAATCTAACTAAGTACATTTACACAAGTATGTACTTAAATACTTGAGTATTTTCATTTTATGCTACTTTCTACTTATACTCCACTGCATTTCAGAGGGAAATATTGTACCATTTAAAGCACTACATGTATTTAAAAGCTTTAGTTACTAGTTAGTTTTTACATTAAAAAAAAACAAATGATGAAGTACTAAAGCCTATTGCTATTCTATAATAATATAATGCTATGAAAGGACACATTCTGCATGAGGAGTACTTTTACTTTTGATATTTTAAGTACATTTGCTGATAATACTTCCGTACTTTGGCTTTAGCAACATTTTTAATTTTTACTTGTAATGGAGTATTTCTAGACTACGGTATTTCTTTTACTTAAGTAAAAGATCTGTGTATTCCTTCCTCCCCTGTTCACATGGCAGAATGATTAGTGTGATGATGAGTGTGCAAACTCGTGTAAAGCTACAGTAGCACACACTACACACTAGTTAGCAAGATATCTACAGCCCATACAAATGTGTAGGTAAGCTGAACTGTAAGTTAAACTTCATGGGGTGAATCTTATTAATTTCTCCACCATCTACAAGTGAAAGGGACTAACATTTTGCACTAGCTTGTTTGTTCTCAGACATGTTGCTAAAACATTTCATTTTTATTCTGTTCTATCAGTGTGTCCCCATCTCTGTTTCACCCAGCCGTTCTCCAGGCCTCAGCTGTTGTGCAGTCGTTCTGACCTCTGAGATTTGGAGACTGTTATAGGGGTCGGCCTGTCAGTGTTTCCCTCAAGGCAGAGCAGTGACATTTAACTCAATATCCCAGCAGGATAGGGTTTCTCCCTCCTCACCATCTTCCGCCTCAGTCTATCGCTGAAGTGTCAGTGGCCTGTGGGTGCAGGGAATACTACAGCGTAAACCCCTGAAGGCTGGGACACCCATCACCTCCAACTCCCATCGTGGTGCTAACATGCCACGCCCTCGTACCAGGCTGAGGGATCACCATGTGCCGCCTTAGCCCACCCAGCCCTCCCTCCTTCCTCCTCCACTTGTGAACTATGTACATGTTCCCAGTTCTGTACAAGTGTTAAGTACTGCGGTGGTGCAGCTGTATGCACGCCTATCTTATGCAACTAAGTCTGTCTCTGCTGACTTGCATGGCACAAGCAAAGTGAGAGGGACAAGGCGGCATTTGTCACTTGAAGACATGGAGCCAGGAAAGACTGACATATTTCCTAAAGAAGGTTACTGTCATTAACAGCACATTCTGAGGGTTGCACATTGTACTTTAATGCTGTCCAGCTGATCTCTATCACCCATTTGTGGGTGAAGGAAACCTCATTCAGAGTAGTTGGTAGCCATAAACATGCTTTCATTCATCTAGTCTTATGAAAAACAGCCTGAACATTCCTTTTTAGCTACGCAAGTCTTCACTAATATCTTATTTTATTCTTACTTATTTCTTTATTTTCAACTCACGTGTCTTATTATATTTACTGGTCGGTTGCTGATCTTTATTATTTTATTCATTAATTTTATTCCAAATGTCCTAATGGTTTTCATCTCACATGTTTATTCGTGTGACTGTTTTGATTGTGTTTACTTCTATTTAATCTTTACATTATACAAAAAGTTTCCCTGACCAACAAAATAAAATGAAATAATATTAGACATGTGTGAGTATTGACAGTGAGGACATAATTAGTACCGTGCAATAAGGCAGCGGATAAAAGAGCTACAGTGTCATGTTAGCTGGGTACTTGTTACAGCATTAGCTAATAGTAATAATAGAAGTGGCAGCTGAGTCTCTGAATCCAGAATTCCTCACAAGATATAAATAGAGCAGGTGACACTGGTGCTGCAGGGCATGGCACAACGACAGCTTTGGAGCTTTTTTATTTCAGAATGCTGGACATTTAGTTCAGGCTCGTAAGTCCAACTTTCATCTATTGGGAGAAAATAAGATAGGGAGGGCACATTTGCCTCCACAGTGTCATCAGTATCCACGTGGTATACCGGGACGAAGAGGTCCACGTTGTTCACACCATTCCTCACACTTAGGGCTGTACTATATAAGCCATGGGGGAGCCGAAAGCAAAATAAGCCTGTTGATCAAAAGTGGCTTTCATTTTAATGATCGGGTGTCATTTACTTGGCTGGCGCTGCACTTTTAGACGCTGATGTTTTTAATTCACTGGCAAAGACATTTTAGTGGGAAACTCGAGGTCTG
>NW_024041104.1:0-25000 GCF_014851395.1 Micropterus salmoides
GGGAAGATGCCCCTGCGACCCTCCAGCTCTCCCTGGAACCAGCCAGGCTCTGGCCGTCCAGTGATGATGATCAAGTCCCCCTCGCGGAAGTCCAGCTCCTCATTGAGCTGCGCATGGAGGTTCATAAGGGCCTGGGCCTGACCCAGAGCGTAAGGTGGAAGCTCCGAAGCCTGCGCCTGAGCTGAGCGTTCAGACAGCTGCCTGGAGCGGCATGACAGGGTCAGCTCCTTCACACATGACGTGGGAAAGAGACCACGGACGCCCCAGGCATTACAACCACGCTGCCAGGCTTCTCCAAGATCCACGCACGCTCCTGCCTCTTTAACTACCACATCACCTGGAGTGACACAGAGTAAAGGGGATCACATTTAATAGCTTTATTACTGATGTGAATCATAGTTAAATGCAAAAAATAAATTATTTTCTAACATTGGAACAGATACAAGGGGAGTTGCATGCACTGCAAGGGATGCACAGAGACAAAGCAGCAAAGCTTAAGAATATAATTGTTCTAATCAATCTACAGTATATGTATAATGTTAACTCATTCAACCAGTTAGCCAATTAATTACCCAGAGAACAAGTCTATAGTTTCTGTTTGTGGGGCAGCAAACAGGTGTGCCTGGCAGAGAGCTTGATATTTGATTTGTTTTCTTTTTTTCCGCATTCTTTGCTCTGCTGGGGATAAATACCTAATTATTAAACCGCACTGAACTGAACTAAACTGAACTGACTTGGCTTAAAATGAATAGAATTAGACTGCAATTAAGTGCTGGGAATGGCTGTATTTAGGTAGCTCTGGTCGCATCACATCTGAGCAATTTATTTCACGTTATTTCAAATGATGTTTACTATTGCATTCCTATTAACTGTACTTGGGTCAGCACTGATGCTAATATATCTGGAGAGTAAGGGATTACAGGAATGTTGACTGGTAGGCAAAAAGCCACAGGGGTCACATTCCAAAGACCTGCGGCTCCACCTCCCATTGTGTCTGGGACCAAAACTGGAACACAGCCAATACGGACCATAGAAAATCATACTGGAAATGAACATTTCAACTCTCAGACAGTTTCCTGTGATCTGGGAAGTGTTATTTATGTATGAAAATACAAAAATATACTGGAATATTGTTGTTGAGTGGTTTGTCACATAAAATAAGTATGTCTATATGATGAAAAGATTAATTATTTGACATAGTTGTGGCCACTAAATAGCATGTTGTGAGTTCCTATTGTATACTGACATAACCAGAAGTATTCCACTAGATTAATTTAAAATTTTGTTCAAATCAACTTTTAATCCACAATTCAATTTCAACTACTACTATAACTACAACTAGCACTTCTAATGACATTAAAAGACAACAATAAAAAGTTTTACCGATGTAACGGATCTCTGCAAACATCAGTGTTGTATGCCTGAGCTTGTTGTGAATGACAAATCAGGAAAAAAACAACACAACAACATCTAATGTTGAAAAAAAGAGAAAACAAAGTCTGCTGAAAACATTCTTTGTAGGTTTCAGTTTGGGATCTGGGGACATCTAGTGGGGAGTTTTAGAAAGACACTTTGTGTGTTTCTGTCAAACTGCTGCTATAACAATGAATTTCCACTTTTGAAATCTGACGAGTTATATCTTAGTTTGTATAATTAACCGTGTAGAAGGTCTTTGTATTTTGCTCAAGAGAACTTAAAGATGAAAGCTGAATTAAAGAAGAAAATCCCCAAGTTCTAAATAGAAAATTCTTTTAATTTGGAGATAATTTGTATATCTACCTGTTGCTCTTTTGGATGACAGATTTAAACACTGGAGAACAGCAGGCCCAGACATTATTACTAATTAGCTTATCTACAATTTACTGTTAGTGAGAATTTGTGAATTTTAATAACATTGATTCATAATTGGCCTTTTGATGAATTTAGGAGAAGCAACACACTGCCATAACCTAGAATTCAGATTCTAGATCACTGTGAAAAACAGCACAGTCCCCTCAGACTGAGTTTGGAAAAAGGCGCTCCCTTAGTTAACTTTGTCAGTTTTGCTTAAGTCCTTGATGCCCACGGGATCACGATTATGTTATATGATCACATAGACAGACAGAATCAAGCAAAGATAGCATAAAATTGCTGTTTGACAGCACAGACTACACCAAATACATAATAAAGACCTGTCCTATGGCATTTATTAATCTCCTGGAATGTGGGAAAAACTGCAAAATTCCCCAAAACTACTGTTAAATCTGAACGATCTCTTTAACCATCATCCCACACATTTAAGCTATCCTAAATCTCCTTTGAATAATTAATGTAATAACTAATGTAATATTTTTTTCACACAACCTCCCATAAAACTGTTTGGAGCCCACTGGGGAGGCCCGCATCCAACTTTAAAAAACCTCTGATCTAAAGAATATTATTATAATTATTAATTATTATTATTATTATATTCCATAAAAGAATCAATGTTACTTAAATGGCCTTAAACAAAATTGTTCATATGAACATGAGCTCCTCCCAAACTAGAAACCAAATTTAAAAAATGAGACGCAATCCTGAGTCTGCAGCTGACTGTGAATATGAGACATGGTATGTTGGGTTTCTTTGAATTTTACTCCTACATCGTGGCTTCATTTCTAACTTGTCTTTAGAAATTCCCTCTAGGTGCAGAAAGTGACCTTTACCTTCTTTCCTAATCAATTTTCTGATCATTGTCTAATGTCTTTCCAGCTCTGGGTTAGAGTTGTTTATGTTCATTTAAAATGACTGGACAACATTTGACCATACACATACCAAACACATTTTCTTAAACTGATATTCCCTTTTAAAAAGGACTCCAACAAGGGAAACCTGTGCCTTGTCTCCATTTACTGTGACCAATGCGATCAGGGCTTCCTTTGTTACAGTATGATTTGTAGAAAGAAATACGTTTTTCACACATTTATGGCAACATTCAACTTAAGAGTGCGTAGGTCCCAGTCGGTGGCAGTGGAAACAAGGCCTCAGGTCACAATGTCCAAAACAACACAACCACACTACAACACAAAACAAACAATTTACCTGAGCACAATGGCATCAACAGGAAGCATTAAGCTAAGTGAGAAAACATGACCCACCGGAGTTAACAGTAGTACTACCAGTATTTAAAACACAGTGGTTGGTTTGTTACATCCAGGATCCTGTTCAAAATGTCTACTTGAACAGATAACAGACAAGCCCATGCATGCTCTGATAAAAGTCTTCATGTTTTATAACTTGTCATAAAGTCTGGAGTGATTCAAACTTCATACGATCTTTAAAAGTCGTCATTGCCTTATCTGAGTGCATGCAGTATGTCCATACCTCTCTTCAGGGACAGGTTGCCCGGCTCTGCTGAGCTGAAATCATTGATGCACACATACAGTCTGTCTCCAGGCTTGGTGCTGGGAATGGTAACCTCTTCCACAAAGGTGCTGGGAAACTGACCTGAAGACAGGAGACAGAAAAAAGACAGATGGATCGGACTACAGTGAACACAATGAGAAACATGTCCTACACATGCCTGATTTTCCTGTATCTTTAAAACAATGACAAATATAACTTCTTGAATTAAGATGTGTCCATTATTCAGATACATTTACTCACAGGCACATGAATTGTTATCCAGATGTAGTATCCTCATCTTAATTTAATAATTTGCAGATAATATCAGTAAGACTACATACAATTTCATCCCACAAGTGTGTTCTTAAAATATTGGACATTTTAAGATGAACACCAGTGTGGAACTTTGTGGAATTAAACTTTTACATTTAAAGGCTAGACTAATAAGCCTACTGTTTTACTGTAGTTTGCTATTGAAATCTATCTCAAAATATTATATGTGTACTATTTTTAGAACCAATACCATGACAAAATCAGGTACTACATTCCTTTTAATGCGATAAAACTAAATGCGAGTAGAATGGTATTTAGTGCAAACAGAGAAATCCCCAAATGTACATATTATGTGAATTTCTTTGAACTTCACATCATTGTATGTATGTCAAAATTTGACCCTGTTACAAAGACGTCATCTTTTCAGAGAAGTCATGCCATAAATTTAGTGATATCGTCTGTGTTTTCCAGGAGCCGTCTGTGTTTTCCAGGAGCCCACAGTGACTTCCCCTCTGCACTTCCCTTCTGAGGGAATTTCCTTTCTCATCTCAGCTCTTGGAAAACTTAAGTGGATTTATGTGAGTTTGACCCTTTAAGGGCAAAGAAAGCCGAGGAACAAAAATGTACACTTCAGGGGCATCAAGTGATAAGCAAAACAAACTAAACAAAACTATTTAATGTCTAAGAACTTATTTATGAAAGCAAGATCTGCAATACTTAATTCCTCACTTTTCAGAGTAGTTCTCATTGGTAATTCTCAATTATCAGACCTGCTAGAAGGGCGAGAAAGTTTCATTTGAATCTCCCTCAAACCCTGTCCCCTTACTCTACAAGTGGCCAGTCATGGACGTATGGTGCAATGCATTACAAACCTCAAAAAGGAGGTGAGCCAAACAATTATTTGAAAGCACTGCTGAACTGCATCATTTGCCAATTCAAGCGCAAAGTGCTTGAAATGCTCTCACAAATGCACTTCAACACTTCCAAGACCAATAGGCCTATGTCACCCACAAAATACAATGTGACTTGTTTTTATAATCAATAAGCTACAGGAAGCTTATCCATGTATTTTTTCCATTAGTGGTAAAGTTATTTGTGGCAAACAAAGTGCAACTTTTTAATAAAAAATGTTAATCATAAAGGTCATAATCATATAGGTTTGAAGACTGTATATTTCATTTCATTTCATTTATTATGATCACCATTAGCTGTAGCCGAAACAACAGCAATTCTTCCTGGGGTCCACACAGACACAACACTCTATACATCATAGTACACAATTACAGAAAATCACACACACCAATACAACAAAGACAATACCATACATACATACAACCATACATAAACACGATACAACACACTACATAACCCAGCTCTCAACAGGAAAAATCACTTAACTGAACAAACAGAAGAAAGAGAAAATAAGAACATCTATTATTTAGACAGTACATTGCACTATATAAAGTCTAGATATCAATCCATATATAAAGGTGGACAACACATCTTCAATGCCTCCCACATTAAAAAATTTAAGCCAAAATATGCCTTCATTTGTTGATTAGGTTTAGGCAAGAGAAGCAAGATTGGTAATAGGGTAAGAAAATATCACCATAAGCCAATCACAGGCAGAGTAAGGCGGGTCATGCCTTCGCCATCATAGGGGGAAAAAAATGCATCCCGAACACAGGCGCTTCCATCTTGCGCTGGTGTTGTAATTTGGAGCCCGAGTCTGTTCAATAGTGATCGAGGTTTGGGTCCTTGTATTGAGGTCCCGCACATACAACCAGCCAACTCAATTGCTAGCAGAGCTCAGCAGTCAATCATGACATGAAACATCGCTTTTATAGCATAAAAAAACTAATTAAAACTAAACGTTTTAGGGGGCGGGGTTTAGTAGGCTATCTATATAGCAGCCAGCCACCAGAGGGCAATTAAGGCATTTTTGGTTCACTTTTGGGGATCTAACGGTAATAATAGTATAATGTAGTAGTAATAACGACCCCTGACACTTACCTGTGACGCCATCTTTGTTACCAAGCAACCAGAACTCATCCAAAACACTGAGCACCTCAATGACATCACCGGTGAAGAGTGGCAGCTCCTCTGAGACACTGGGGAGAAACTCGAACACAGCACGCACCACAGATCCTGCTTCCATTACTCATAACCTACAGAGGTCCAAAAGAGAGACAGTGAGATTAAGAGAAAATTCCATCATTGCTTTAAATTAAAAATGCATGAAAAGATTCACACAGATTGTGGACTAGTAAACCAAAAATTTAGGATTAGTTTTAAAAAATGCATAAAGATCTCAAGTGTTTCCCACGAGGGAATGTGTCTCAAGTTTTCCAAATTTTGAATAGCACACTGCTATTCAAAATCCTCGCCATACAAATCAATAGATAGGAGTAAGCTTAAGTGAATGAAAGGGGAAGTGAGAGCGTGAGAAACCTACAATGAAGGGGAGAGAGAAAAGAACGAGAAAAGCAAAAAAGAAAGCTGTACTTAAGAAGGCTGAAAGACATTCTTCAACATGCTTTTATCCATCTCCTGTTTCTCTGCTTTCTCATGAGGAAACAAGGGCTGGGGATGTACAGTAACTACAGTTCTGTGTATTCTGAATGACTGGCAGATGCAATGCTTAACAGATATTTTATATCACTCACACACCCAAGTGAAGTATTTCTACCTACTGTATGTTATTATCTCTGACCTTTGACCTTGGTGCTTCTCGGGAATTATTCTTACACATTGCAATGACCAATATAAGCCACTGTTTTGACATGTCTGTATGTAAATATGAAATCTTAAGAATCATATCTCATTTTATACAGGCTCTATTGAAAGGACATCTGTTCTTAGGTTGATGCACAGAAATTGTCCCATTTCTTCTCCTTTGCTCACTTATCTCATTCTTACTTCTTTTCCCTCACCAACCACAAGGTTACTAATCTTATTTCAAAATTAATTACTTTATTTAAACTTGTCTCCAGCAGTACAATAAGTGGTTCAGATCCAGTTTAGTGGCATAAAATCAAACTCTTGTGCTTCTTAAGCATCTACATGGTTAAATCCCCTGATATCTGGTTGGATGTTTTGGGAAACAGATAATATATTTGGATGATTCATTTTAAACTAAGTTTTTTCTGTGTGTTCACATCTGACATTGCATGTGTTGCAACTGCTGATAAGTGAAATAAAAATGTGCACGACTATGATTCAAAATACAAGTGTGTATGTGTGAGAGGAAGCTCTATATTTGGAAACCAACTGTATTAATCAATATTAGTCACAAAAAAGTTATTTAAAATGTTTGCACTCAATCTCTACTATTTTCAACCATCAACAAAATGAGCAAACACACAACCAAAACATCACAAAAATAGCATTTAATTAGTGTTTTACCAGCACTTGTGTATCATTATCTGGAAACAGACTAACCACAGGAGGAGATGGACGCGCTGAAAGAAAAGGCGAAATGAGAGAAGAGGTCTGTAGTTTGCCGCAATCAATGGGGCCTCTGTTAGGTGGACCAATGAACCCGAGGGGGGAGAGGAGCAGGACTCTAGACCAGTTCAGGGCAACTGTCTCTGGGGAGAGACGCAGCTCAGGTTATCCTGGATGTGGTTATGGAGGTAGATAGAGGAGGCAGATGACCGGCATTAACAGAAGAAAGAAAAAGCACTGAATGCGTGTGTGAGGTTGCTTGCTAAGCAGTACTGTTTTGGAGTTGGTTGTGAACTCAACACCACATAGTGTTAAAGCCACAGTGAAATCCAATCCAAGGCATTAACTAATGCGAGGCAACAGGATGTTTCCATGTAGAGAATAAAAACACAGCAGGCAACGAGCACAAACAGGCTGTTTCCATTTATTTATTTATTCTGCAACAGAAGTGATCTCATCCATCCTCAATTTAAGAATCAAATGTCATGGTTTCTTAATGTCCTTTGTCTTTAGGATAGAAAAGGTTGAACAACATGAAGCATATGGTAACTCATCTTTCTGCTAATCCTCAGTTCAAATTCAACAATGGCTGGATATCAGACATCTCGGCAAATTAAACATGTCCTGGCAAGCACACAGATGAACGCATGTCACCAATGGAATGGGTTCTAAGAAACAGTGAATGATAATGATCTACTCAACAATTCACAGCCTCGCCTGCTGTGTCTCACTTAATGAAAAAGATATCCGTAAACAGATACACATTTTAGAAAAGGATGGAGATAGAAATAACTGTATATTTGTGTGTGGCAGGTTTAAAGTAAATGAAGATAACTCAAGTTAAGAGCGTTAAAAGAGTTGAAAAAATGCTGTCCGGAACACTGAACATTCCTTTTGCATAAACAGAACGGTCCTCACACAAACAGAACACACATTTGTGTGCGGTTTCTATTCTTTATTCTCTAACCATATACACTAAGGAATGGTTCTGCTGGAAAATGTTGTGCCACAAATTAAAAGAGTCTGACAGAAAGTCACACCATACATCGAGTCCTTTGAAGCACAAACACATTACAAAAAACACAAGTGAAACCATTTATCTATAAGTGTCTAGACTGTTATTTTCATTTTAAAAGATATTGCTTCTGGTGTACAGCTGGGCTTTAAAAAGCTCAGTGATGTCAAAATGTGTTTATGAAAATGGAGAAGTGTCTACAAAACAGTATGCTGTTTTTAATAATTAAGTGAAAATGAGTCATGGTTGAACACTTTACTTGAACTTACAATGTGTTTCAGAAGCAAATATCTGCACATAGAAATGGTGTGCATATAATTTTTTATGATATTTGTACATGAATTAAACTATGATCTAAATGACTAGTTCCTTCAATTGGATGACAGTATGTTATTTTCTCAAAATAATTTCTAAACTCCACAGCTGTCTGTTCAGAAGACAAACAAAACCTTTCAACTGCTTTCTCAATGTCTTACTTTAAGATGAATGTGTTGTCAGAAGGCCTCTATTTTCTGGCTTTGTGTGGTGTGACAACACAATGCCGTGACAGCAATCAAGCAGATTTCCAGTAAAAAGCATACACTGTGAAATCCAAATGATAATAGCATTTATTTTAAGGTTAATTATATATATGTCAACTAATGTCTCAAACTGAATGTTGTGAAAATCGACAGTACTTGCATTAAAAATACCACTTTCCACCACTTGACTCCAGGACCTGCAAAGACTCACTGGGCTGCTGCAGCTTCCTTGAAGTTAATCCTCAGCTCTGCATCCAGCCAGACAAGCTTCTTATTGTTATTTATGGGTCTGTCAGTGTGTCAGTGACCCCTGTGCTTTGTGACTTTTACACCCTGCTCTCGCAAATGACAACACAAGATGCCTGATGGAAACAGTTTTGTTTGAGTGACACTGTGGTCCTGTTAACATGATTCGATTCAAATGTTACACAGGACCGCTGACACTTAAAAGTAGGATTATATCTTTCATATGTTTGACACGGTCAATGCAATAAAGTGTGGAAACAATCTTAACAAAATAAATCTAATTGTTTTGTGTCACATGAGTAACAGCTTAGTTCCTATACTAATTTATGGTTGTTATGTGGTCACTGTGTTGGATATGATAAAGTACAGTAGTTTCGAAGTAGGGCTGAGTGATATTGACAATATCAAAGCAAATTTGTTTCCCCAATTCTTCAGGTTTTTGTTCTAAACTGAAATAGCTCAACAACTTTTTAATGACTTGCAATTTTGTCCAGATATTCATGGTACCCAGAGGATGAATCTGACTTTTGGTGATACCCTGAGTTCTACTCATTCATCAAAATATGTTTTTTTTTTTCCAAAAACATCCAACCAGAACCATGAGCTTGGTATTTGTGGAACAGAGTGAAATATCTTCACTACCAGATAGATTGATGTGAAATTTGTCCCAGATATTCAAGGTCCTCAGAGGATCAATTCGAATGACTTTAGTTAGGCTTTAAAATTTCCTTTAGCACCATAATAAGGTCAAGTTATCAATTTGTCCGTAACATTGGTTTATGACCAAACACCTGCAAACCTAATTAACATTAACATCAGCCTCAGCTTGATCATGGTACACATTACACCTGCTAAATTTTAGCATGTTAGAATTGCCACTGTGGGCATGTTAGCGTGCTAGCACTGCTATAGAGTCTTGCCATGCAAACCATGTTATTCTATACATACCAAATACTAAATATCGGCATGGTGCCTAGGTTATTTTGTTAACATAATGCTTTATTATTTGGTGAATGACTATTGCTATATGTTTAGCACACAAAGTGTTATTTAGCTGCAGCCTTTAGGATCAGCATAACACAACTTCCACATGACATAACAAACCTTCATGATATCTACTTTAATGTCAGAATATCACTATAAAAGCTGCCACCTCTACTTCCAACATGTCACCCTATTTAACTAACGAAGAGTAATTAGTTTCAATTTCTTTCCAGCTACCTCTAATTAGTTCTACTTTTTATATACCAATATCACATTTATACTGTACAAATTCAATTAAGCAGCAGCAAATAATTTGCGATCTTACCGATGTATAACACAAAAAAAAGTCTCTTAATCTTCCTCACATTGTAAAAACACACTGTGCATGTTTAAGTGTGAGTGACTCATTCTGACTCACAACAGCCCAGGATGAGGACCATTTTATTTGGATTTGAAAAAAAAGATGGAACAATGGGATCATGTCAAAGAAACATATCACCCATATTAACAGCGAGTGTCAGAATGTACCAGAAAACTCGCCTTCAAACTAGACCCCACCTCCACAAATTCTTGTCCTATTGACTTCATAAATCAAATGGACTATGAGGTGTTAACCACTTACAAACCACTGCAGAACACGTCTTGGAAAAGTGTAAGGGGCATTTCACACACTGAATCCTCTCCTCGAAAAGGTGTGTCTCTTCTATTATGATTTATGAGGTCTAGATAAGCAATGGGACTCTGATCATGACTGGGTATTGTGGAACAAACCCTTGACAACAGAAAAAAATATTTTTACAGCAAAGAAAAAACAAGACAGCATTCTGCATTCTAAAAAGGTGTTCACAAAGGAGGAATAAGAGTCAGAGTCTGTTGTTATCTATCAGTGCTTTCAATTTAGTTCCTGAATACTGGGTCCTAAATGCAGAAGTTTAGATAAAAAGGAAAGCCTTCTACTGCTTCAAGAACACTGATGACATAATTCAAGAACAGTGGGTACTGAGAAGGTTGTTTTTTTAAGGGGAGAGAGAATGAATGAGATGATATGACTGCGACTGGTGTGTGCCACCGTCCTGGAGAAAGTAACAGGATTACGACAGACAGCTAAGTCAACAGCTGACACACACACACACACACACACACAAACCCTGTATATATACTCACTCTTCACAGCTGACAGTGGTACAAAGCACCAACTGTCTGACCTGAGACACGGCCCAGGAACCATCATCAGCCCTTACTAAACTATCTGTGCATGTGCGTTTGTGTGTGTATCCCAAATGCAATTTAAACAAGGATAAGCATATGATTTAAATGAGTTGGAGCGAGAAATGATACCATGTTGTCTCAATGTCAAGAGGAAAACGTCTATGTCTTTTCACTCCAAATTAACAAAAACTGCTTATGCTGTCCTAACCGGTCCACCTTTGCCATTGCTGCAAGGCATCTCAAGTTTGCCTCTGTCTCTACAGGTACAGCAGGGTGAGTGCTAAACTGTGTGAGTGTGAGTACAGAGGGGAGGAAGTGGGATCTGCTGACTGCCTGTACCTTTTATTGAACAGAGTCATCTGATGCCAACAATGAAGTGGGTGCCTCATTATCTGTCTGCCTGCCAGGACGAGGCTCACACTGATGCACGACCAGTGGCCATTCATCCTATTCAGATACACTGAAGTGGCAGACTGGCACGTGCCTGTGCATGGAAGTCAACACACACACACACACACACACACACACACAGACTGGTAGAATCCACTGGAGTGGGCTGGATGACAGCTGATGTCTTTTGATACCGATTGTTTACTGGGGACTCGTTCTGTAGTCCAGAATGCTGAGTCCACTAAAACGCATTCACGTCGAAACAACAACATCCCCAAAACAGGTGACCGGTCAGTGGATGGTTCTGGATATTAAAAACTGTGGGACATCTGTTGCTTTTCTTTTGGCCGTCTAGTCTTTCAGCACATGCGATGGGGGGATGGGGAGGGGGAAAATGAGAAGGCTCTGTGTGGCTGACAGTTGTCAATAGTCATGTGGTTTTCTAACCATCTGTTTAGAGTCAGTTCCTAACAGACCCCCTGTGGCATGACGACATAACCACTTTAGATATGAGTTTTATTATGTTTTACCTCCTTTACAAACAAACTGTAATGAACTACAGCAGTTAAGAATAAATGTTATTTAAGAAGAAAATGCTTGAGATCTGAACCAACATAAAACTTTATGCTCTGTGACTTAAGCTAAGAGCACTCATTTTCAATGATTCTTTTAAAATGGATTTATTTGGTCTATAAAATGTCAGTCTTGAAAATGTTTTACAGCTCAAAGTCATGTCTTAAAATTGCTTATTTTGCCTGACCAACAGTCCACAACCCAAAGATGTTCAGTTTACTATCACATAAGAAAAAGAAAAGAAATCCTCACAATTGAGATGCTGAAACTAAGAAATGTTTGCCATTTTTGCTTGAAAAATTAGTGAAATTGTTGTTTATCAAAATAGTGAAGTTTCAGCTCTAAGCCACATGTCATGTAATGAGTTGTAACTGAGTTCAAATGCAGCCCAGTTGCTTGCCAGCCACCTCAAATTCCCATTTTCTGCAGTTAATCTCATCTTTTACCTATACTGTAATGTACTCCCCATAAACTAATCATATATAGCATGGTACCACATTGTGCTCTCAACAAGTAAAAAGGCAGGACAGTGAAGAAAGCAGTCTGGCTTTTAATGTGCATTTCAACCAGATGAATCAGCACTACGTGGCCTCAGCCAGCTGGATAAAGAGAACACATCTGGCGAGCTGAGCTAAATGCCTGAAGACGCCAAACTCCGTTGAAATATTTGGACACTCAAAACATGTGAACAGTAAACACATACACGGAAATGGCTGAAAAGGTTCACAGACATACTGTACTGTACACTAACATGCCAGCTCTGCATTCCAATACAAACAATCCTTGTAGTGGAGACAAAGTCAGTTTTGTCAAAATGCCACAATCAATTGAAACTGTTAACATCAAGAGACAAGCAGAACTGGTCATTTCATTTAAAACAGCCCAAACAGAACGCTGACTTCTGTGGTTTGGATGACACATCAGTTTGAGAATGCATCAGACCAATATTCTCCTTTTGTTATATACTGACATTTCCCAGTAAGTGCTGTCCACTTTAACCACAGAGAGAAACCCTTGCTGATTGCTACATAAAAAACAATTTTCTTTACACATTTGATTTAATGTTGCTCAGAGCTCAATTAGGTTAATTGTGAAGGAAGATCAGTTGTTTTAATATCAGTTATTATAACACATTTTACCACCGACTGTAATAAAGTTAACATTCAGCTATTTTATCTACAATAAAATAATGTTATGACAATAAAATTAAAAGAATAGTACAGTACGCTTATTTGTTTCTTGTGGTTTTAAGAGGGGTTATGTGCCAGACAAATTCTTGGTCCGGAGCTGTGACTTCGTTTTTACACTTCAGCTTGCGTAGTGATGAATAAATGAGATCAAACGTGTTGATTATTGAGCTTTAGAGGTACTGTTAAGTGGATTTTGTTACCTTTGGACAGAGCCAGGCTAGCTGTTTCCCCGGTTCCAGTCTTTATGTTACGCTAAGCTAACCAGCTGCCGGTGGTAGCCCCACATTAAATGGACAGATATGGGAGTGGTCTCAATCTTCTCATCTAAATTCTTGGCAAGGAAGTGAATAAGCTATTACCCAAGATATCCGACTATTGTTTTAGACTGAAAATGTGTTAATGACCTGTCTGATCACGCGTCTACTTTGTTCCTTGCCTTACAGAACCTCACAGATCATTTACCATGAAACTCTAAATGCAGAATTTGTGACTATTCTACATATGGCACACAAGGAAGGTTTGCCGAATACAGTAGCACTATAAAATAATCCCTGGTTAGCCATATCAGGCCCTGAGGTACAAATGAGCAATAACTTTCCTTCTTGGCTAGCAATGAGCTGAGTCAGGGGAAGGCAAACCCAGCAAATCAGTGGTCTGCCACACCTCTGTACTTCTATAGCCTTCTGTCTTGTTTGCATCTCCTCTGAACAAAAACTTTAGAAACAGCAAAACGTGTTTCTATGGCTATTTGAGCCTTCTACTCTGCTTATACTTCTTCTTTACTCTGTTTGAACTTCTTCTTATGACATGTAACGAAATGCTGATCTGTAGCTTTTCTCTAAGTCTATAACTTTTCTAACAATAGAGAGAACATTGCGAGATGTGCTGCTACTGCTGCTGCTGCTGCTGCTGCTACATGAATGTAGGGGAAAACCCTGGGTGGGTCCTTGGAAAAAACACTGGCTCATCAATAGTTCTAAATCCTCCTTTGTCGTCACATTTTCACTCACTTTCCACTTTGTTTCTGCACTTTGGCGTACCCCTTTACACTCACATATTTGTTTCTCCATTCATTTCTCAAGCAAGCGCATGTTGAATATCAATGACTTGAACGATACACACACACACACACACACACTGGGTGGAACTTCTCTTTTGCATAAACATTTCCACAGCAAAGAGGACAGCTCAGATGTCTAAGCACAGAGTGCAGAGGCTGCGTTGTCACGGATACAGGGATCTGTTTGGATGGCAGAGGGTTTTCCCTGGGAGGACCCCAGAGGTGCCCGAGGATATGCCGCACCCTTAAAACATGGCTGAGCCCTAATAGTTTGCACATGAGCTGTTACATAACTGATCTCTCCCATGGAATCATATCACGACATGACTACAGAAACATGATCAATTTATGGAGGGTGAAATATGTGTGCTCTTTTCTCCAACCCAAAAATCAAAATCTTCTTCCATCCATCCATCCGTCGTACAGGGTCGCAGGGCAAAATCTTCTTTCCATTTTTTATTTTATTTACACAATTCACGGTGAATTGAGGACACTAAGAAGAGATTCCCAGACGGTATAACCAAGCCTTTTTTAATGAGTTTTATGAATAAACTCTTGGGACAACTCACCGATACTGGCCCGGAATATCCTAGGCAGGGGCCTAGGTCTAGGGTCATTAGCTAGTCATTTGTGTGTCAAAATGTTTGCTAGGTACCTAATTTTGTAATCCATCCTGTACCACGATGACTCTGACAGCGCAAGATAACTAACTGGACAGATTACAAAGCCTTGATGGTGTGATGGTTTCTTGTTTAGTCTGTCTTCTTGCAAGCATGTACAACTTATCTCAGTCTCTCTGTCGTCGTGGCCTCATTCTCTCTAATACAACAACCCACATGATCAACTTCAGTAAGCTGTGAGCCAAAAATGCAAAGTCCATGTGTCAGCTAAGGAGGTTTGCATTGTCTTAATCAACACCACCATGGTGAAATTTCACAGTGGAGGAAGTCCACTTCCTTTATGCGCTCTTATTATAATATCTGTTTAGTGAGGTGAATGCTTCACCATTTCCTTTGCAGCCTCTGATCACACTATCACTAAACTCCCCCTTTTCACATACAGTTCAAATCAAATTAATACTCATAATATGATGAAAATTTATTTTTATTCTGCTTGACATTCTGTTCTGCTGCTATAGATTAGAGTACTTTTGGTTGGTTGCAATTATATACATCATCACAGTGATAATCTATGTTGCTGTTGCAATATACATATTTTGAAGATGTGGTGCAATAGCAGCTCTGTCTATGTGTCTGTGCGTTTGGCGTCCTGTCTGGAGCAGCATTTTAAATGGTTCTGATGACCTTGAAACTGTGAACTGCAGTTTTATCAAAGTTTGGCAGCTTTATGGAGTAATTTCACCAAAACTTTCACTAGTATTTGGAGGTGATCTGCTGGGGAAAATTCATTTGCATGCATAATAAACCAGAGGCCGGGTGTATGACGGTGGCTGCAGACGGTCGTCTTTGGTGGTATGAGCTGCAAATGTGCTGGTGATCTCCCTTATCGAACCTTTTCATTGAGCTGCTTTTCATCTGACTGCTAGACCCTACATTCAAGTTGCCCTATCGCTGGATTTAAATCTTTGGACTTGAAGGGATCTGCCAGGGCGAAAGCGCCTCCTGAGCTGGCTGCGTAATTGCGCGCACAACACGTCCGAGCCCGGGTGTTTGTCAGTGGCTGCAGATGTTCTGTGAGCTGCAAATGAGCTGGTGAACTTTTTTCCCCATAATTGGCTGGAAAATCAAGCCTGTTCTACTATGGCCCTTGGTCTTGGAATGATGTGCAGACCAAGCTCAAAAGTCCCTTATCTCTTTAAATGATTTTAAACATAGAATAAAGGAATTCGTCACTAGTAGCTGGGGCTGTTTTGCCAAATAAATATATGATCTACTATTGTTATCTTGTTTAAGATCTGTACTATGGAGGGTATTTGATACACCTAACGATTTTTTTTTGTTTTGCTATTGTACCTAATTGTTGTTGTTGTCATTTATTATTGTTGTTGTCGTCATCTAGTTATTTGTTAGATCCTGCTATTTGACCCTGTCTAACTAGGTCTTTCTTGTAAAAGAGGTTTTAATCTCAATGTGACTTCCTAGTTATATAAAGGTTTAAAAAAAATACACAATTACATGTTTCACTGGATATATGGGAACAGTACAGTGTCTGTGACATCTAACACATGCGAGCTGACACAAGCATCTCAAGTTTATCTGTCACCAAGTGTGGTGATATGAGACCCCGTTGCAAGTGATGAATAATTAAGCGTGTAGGATGTTTATGTGCATCCAAAATCCTGACTAGGCAGCCAAAAAAAAGCACGGCAACATAAGAGAAAAAGATACCCTTGATTAAGGCTGAAAGTAGTCAAAGAAGCAGAAGAAGACTTCTGGTGGTTTGTCAGGTATAACTGAGAAGAAGGAAAAGTTACAATATGCTGTTTTGCACAATTGTGGTTAACATGAATGGACAGGTTATGGACTCTTTCATCTTCACATTAAAATTGGTGGTTGGATCTCTGCAGGCATAAACAGCCTTTAAGGTGGGTGCTAGAGCCAAAGCACTTTAATACAGACACTGCAGCAGAAGAGCAGAGATAAAACTGCTGTTGGTCGAGTAAAAATGCAGATATCCTGACTGCAGTGTGGATGGTTTGTAGACATGCATTAACTGATTCAATGCAGGTGAAATGCATAGATTAGAAACAAGCATCATTTTTTTACTCATCACATTTTGTATTCGGTGATTTTTGGTGCCAGCATGAAACAACACACTTCCTTTGTTTATGAACATGCACATGTGGAATAGAACATGATAACAAACATGGAGGGTGACGATACAGCGGCCTGCAGTGGAGATTCAGGCAACAATAGCAAAGGTTGTTCTGTTTCTGCTTTGGATTTCACACAGTAAAGAGATAATTGCTGAGGAAAAATAAAGGAGCCAATCAGTGTGTTATTAGCAGATAAGAAATATAAAAACACCACTTTACTTAAACACTTAATATGACACTGAATGGTTACTAACAGTGTTAATGAATTCAGCTTATTTATACAATTGTAATGTTGAATAGAAACACTTAACAAAACTGCATCACACAGTCGAACATTAACAACTACTGTAAAATCATACTATGAGCCTCCTGCTGAGTTCCTCCATAGTGAAATCATGAATGAATGTCATATTGGCTTTTGCCATGGTTATAAGCTATATTTTGCTTTTAATGACATAATTATGTTTAAAAAGCCATACTATACCAACATGTCTCTAGAAGATTAATTTTGGTCCATAGTGCGCACAGAAATTGCAGCAGACTCCAAGCCTGTTCCACTAAATCTGGAAAGCTGACTCAGTTTATGTGACAAACTGGAAATTATTCAGTTTCAGACTATTAGTGCCAAGTCGCTGAGTCAACCACATAAATGAAAAAATAAAAGCAATCCCTGCAGACTCCTTACAGAGCTTCAAGCTGTACAGACTCTATACACACACCTTATAATGCACACTGTGGTATCTTCCTCTATCTACAAAATACATTACACAGCTGCTGTAACGTCTGTATAAACAGTTATTTAGTCTTTACACTCTGGTATGATCACCTGCCGCAGTGGACTGAGCCTGACTGACCGATGCCAAACTGCAGCAGTGTGCTGCTGCCCACAGTGTGGTCTAACTCAAACAAAACTACTGATCTGTAACAGAATAGAACAGAACAGAATTCAACAAAACAGAAAAGAAAAGAATTCAGCAGAACAGAACTGAACACATTGAACAGGATAAAATGAAAGAGAACAGTATATAATAGCATAGCAATAGGATAGCATAGAACTAAACTGAATCAAATAGAAAGTAATAGAACAGAAGAGAAATAAAACAGAATACAATAGAACAGAATATAACACAACAGCAGAACAGAAAACACCAGTGTTTATGAACAGACCACCATAGTTAAGTGTGCATGACCGAAGTATTTCCTCAGTGTGTGTCTCTCTCTCTAACGGTGGAACAACTGACAGCAGCGGCCACAGGTGACAGACAGACAGACAGCAGGGGGATTATTTGGTCTGCAGCGCTTGTGTTCGCTGCCATCACTCATTCAGCTCACGTCGTTAGTCAGTTTAGCCTGGTAGCTGTGTTTTCACACTGAGGCTGCATGCAAAGAGGTCTGAGTGGAGGACAAATCCTGTTCAAAGTACGCCCACACGACTGTCAGCACCATATTTCCATATAAACATAATAATAATAATTCCTCTCAGGTCTACCAGTGACTAACGTTATGGTTGTATTTGAAAAAGCATGTTAAAACCAACTTTATGTCTCTCCACTCATCCTTCATCCCGTTATAGTCATGTTTCTAGTTCTTCCAGCACTTTATAAAGAGAAAAAAAGGCAACAGAAGTTTTGGGGTGCTTTTTTGGTTTGTTTTTTTACCTGTGAAGTTTCTGTACGTCCAGAGGGAAAATGTTAGGTCGGGCCGTTAGATCCAGTCAGACAAGATATCCAACTTCTCCAGGCTGGTGATGTGGTGGCGGAGTTGCTTTTCTCCGCGACACAACTTTTGAGCAGCTACACGTCCCGCAACTTCGGCGCTGTGCGCAGGGTCATTACTCCCGAGAAGAACTGATTTGTTTTGGCGTGACGAGTAAAGAGAACATGTTGGCAGCAGAAAGCGACACGGTGGGCCGGGCTGTGTCTCGGCAAAGTCAAGTCAGCTGTCATCACATCAGAAACAGAAGCGGTCGAGTCGCTTTGCGCCTCTCTCCATGCCTACATACAACGACGCCACCCACTTTTTCCAAAGAGACCCGTAGCAGTCTCGGCTCATGCCTGACTAAAAAGAAAAGAAATTATTAATAGCTTCATTTACTCAACAAAATGACAGGCTGCGTGATTTTATACTTTCAAACTAATATTTCTCAATAAAGCTACTTGTCCTGCATGTTACTGGCCCAATAAACAGAACTAAACAGACAAATAGGCCTACATTTAGCTACATTTGAGGCCCTTGTACTTTTCCTTTTGATGTTACATTGTACTTCTTCTCTACTACATTTCAGAGGGAATATTGTCATTTTTACTCCATATGCATTTATCTTACAACAGGTTTGGTTACTATGCAAATGCACACATAATGAGTTTTTAAAAATATGATGCTGTAGATTTAACTACCCACCAAAGAGTTAAACTACATCAATTGAAATTAGCTCCACCTTCACCAGTTACTACAGTAGATGCTGGTTAAATCACTGATATTAATCAAATAATATAAAATATTGCATTCACAGGGTCCATTTTTACTAAACACTACTGACTGAGTAGGCTACTTTTTTTTCTTTAGGCTATTAGGTACGCAACTACTTCATATGCCAATTGTTTTCTGATGTATTGAGTAATAGTATCTATAAAATGTAAAAATTCTCACAAAATTGCCTAAATTTACATCAACTTTCTCAGCATGTTGCTTGTTTGTATTTCAAAATGTTTTCAAACCCTTGATGAACCAAAATGAACTCACAGAAACTGGAATTACATCTTTAAAATCAATACATTTTACTGTCAGCCATACTGACACATGACTCACATAATCAGCAGATATTTACAGCGTGTAGAATAATGCTAAATTACTTTTAAGACCAACTGATTTTCAAACTAGCTTCAAAAGATTAGAAAATACTATTGTCTTCATTCAACTTCATTTTAACCTTTGTTGGAGAAAATACTATTACAAATAAAATACTTGGTAAATTACTTCAAGGACCTGACATTTCCCAGATTCACTAGTTTCCAGTGGTCTATAGTTTATCAGCTCAGCATTAACCAACTTCAATAGTAAGTCATCTTTTGCTTGTGAAATCCATGAGATTAAAAAAAAACTCAACCTTTTTGTGGCAGAGAAGGAAACAAAAATCAAAACTAACATTACCTCAATCATTAACTCATTCACTGTAATGTGTTTTTTTATTATGTGAAGAAAGTAAAAGAAGGAGCAATAGCTAATATGGTGTAGAAAAGTCAGTCTGACACTAAGCAGGAAGGTGTAACCAGTATTCTGTTTTGTGGCCTCCCTCTCAAACTGCAGCTCTTTCATTTGAAATCATCAAGACAATGAAAGCCTTTTTTTAAAGAGAGAAAATCATAGTCATTGCACAAAGGATTATATGTTTGGTAAACCCTTTTCTCAGCCACGGTCATTGCATGTTGTGGTGTGAAACATTGAATCTAGTTTTTGCTGCGTCTGCAGTAATAACAGCTTCCTCATATGTGATCTTCTATGTGCAGAACAATAGCAGGAAACAAGGTCAGTTGGATGCTTTTGCATTAATGGCACAGAAAAGGGAAAGATACAGGAGAGGTCACACAAAAACACATGAAAACAGGCTCACATGCCTGCATACACACTGACATGTATACCGATAAGCTTCATCATAACACATACCACATGGTTTCTTTTTTTCTATGTATTAACCTTGTAGTTATATGATATTATTCACAACAAGATGGGTTTAACTTGCTAATGTAAAGTAATCTACTCAACCCAAGTTGCTCCAGTGAAGCTTAAAAAACAATACACAATCAACCAACTAAATAATCTTTCTATATCAATGTTAACTGAATCACTATTGAAGTTGTATTATAATATGCATATATTAACATGTACTGGAGAGTATATTGATTGCTTATACCAATAATTGTTAATATCACATCAACATTGGTGGACAGTAACCAAGTATGTTTACTCAAGAACTGTACTTAAGTACAAGTTAGAGGCATTTGTACTTTACTTCAATATCTTTTTTTCATGCCACTTTCTACTTCTACTCCACTACATTTCAGAGGTAAAATGGTACTTTTTACTTATTATATTTATCTTTTAAGCTTCTGTTGCTTGTTACTTTACAAATTAAGATTACACACAAAACATGTTAAGAGTTTTAAAATATGGTGTTTTGTTATAGATTAAACTACCCAACAGTTTATACAAGTACTGCTGGACTGCTGGAATGATCAGTTGATTGACAGAAATTTAATTGGAAACATTTTTGATTTTATTACAATTTTTTGTCATGGCAGCAACCCCTGACAAGCATAACCATATTAATAGTACGTTTTACTTCAGAAGTATTTTTAAAACCAGGTACTTTTGTATGTTGACTCAAGTAGAAATTTAAAGTGATGACTCTCTTTTAGTGGAGTAATATTTTATAAGGGTATCTGTACTTTTGCTCAAGTGCAGGATTTGTGTACTTCATTCACCACTGCACATCAAGATATTATTCATTTATTAGTTTATTTAACAATAGAGCTAAACATTTTTACATAGGGAGAAGCCATGCAGCAGATGTAATGTGTAGGCAGCTGAAACTAATTTGCAATACCTGGTTAGGTTGAATCAACTAAACACATAAATGGATAAAACAGATTAATAATAAACAACAGAATAAATAAAACAGACAGTATCTCAAAGCCTTTTTTAGATTATTCATTTTTCAAATGGTTGCTCTGTAACTTCCAAGAAAGTCATCAGTGTCGTAGAACTTCGCTATAAACTCTGAGTCAGTGAATGTAGATAAGTCGGCGTAGGAGATGTCTGGCACCGCAGGACCACTGGTGGGCTTCATTGACGCCACACTGTGTGTACAAGTGCAAGCCCTCACACACACACACACACACACACACACAGACACACACAGACACACACACATACACATGCACACATCCATACTACTGCTGAGAACACTCCAGATCAGTGACTCTGTGTGAAATGCTGGCTTTGTCTTCTCTCACAGTGGACACTTTCATTCAAGGGCATTATGTGGGTCTGTTGTTGTCTTTCAATATGCCAGTAGATTGTCAATATAATGCTCTGTGTGCAGAGAACACATTGGCTGTTGCACAATCGTCCTATTGTGTCGGCTCTGAGAAAAATCAGCTGTGGCAAAGTGTTGGAGTAGGCAGAAAAATTAAAATGATTGTGCTCATTTATTGTTTTTATTGGTATGACAGTTGAAGTGATGTCAATAACTGAGTGACTTGTGATTATTATGAGTCAGTTTTATCATGACAATGGGTTTGGTGTTATGCATTATATTTCTGGTTATTGTTTGCCATTCTTCGTGCAATCAATATTCCAGTTTTTCCATTTGCTCACAACAGAAAAACCCACCTCTCCCCACTACTTTTCGCCCTTGCTCTGACATAATGGTAATGATGTAATGGTCCCTTGAATATTACAAATATTGCCACTTGCTCCTTTGACCATCACATTGCTTACTCTTGGTTAGTTTAAAAGCCACTCATCTAAAATACTCTGATGTTGAATTAATTTAATAAACCTGCTATTAAAAAGTTGTAGGGACAAAATTTGATGTATTATGCATTATGATGGATTTTGAATTATTCTTAGTAGTAGTAGTATTATTATTAAGCTACATCTTAAGTACACCTAATGGACATGTGACATTTTTTTATTTCTGTGACTCTGTGTTTGTCTTCAGGAAACCTCTGTAACACTGTCATAAATTAAACGCCCGGTGAAGTGCGCTTTTCCTCTTTCCTGTTCGTCAGAGAGAGGCTATTGTTGTATTCTGTGTAGTGTTTGTGAACAGGCACAGGAAAAAGAAGCTGGGAGAGAGTTTATGTTTAGTTTATAAACGGGCCTCTTTTCAGTTTGGAGAATCTTTCTTTGGGCAAGGAACCATACTGTGAAAATACAGGGTCCAATGAATTTTCTGTTTCTGTTGAAGCTTGAATATACAGTACCTGTAGTAGATGCAAGATGAGGATGGCACAGAACATGTAAATGTACATTAAAAATATCATACTTTTCAAAAAAGAATATATCAGCCTTGAATTCAACGTATTAACAAACAAATGTTTAAACATTAGCGACACATTTACAAATACAAACCAAGAGCTCTTCACATTAGCAGAAGCTGATGAGGACAAATATGGCCAGTTATTGTTCTGCCACTTTCGGGAAGCTGAGGCTCTCTTTTGAAAAACTTCAACCATCACCTCAGCTTCTTTTGTGTGTATAACCTGCTTTGATGTTACCTGCCCAGAAGGGAGCAGTACAGTGATCAACAGTATACAATGATGTTTCATGTTTGCTGTTTAGGTTTAGCGGTGTCACATTGTTTCAATGTCCTATGGATAATGGAATCTGCTCAGCAGATAAAGAAAGTGAAAATATGGTCTGCATTTTAAGTCATTTGACAAAAGTGATAATCCAAAATGGATATAAACTCATCACTAAATGTTCAAGCAGCGTACAAAGTAAAGCTGCAAATAACGATTATTTCCATTATCGATTAATCTGCAGCAAAACAACAGCAAACAAATGGCCAACCCAATATCCTATAACCTAAGTCGATATCATTAAATGTCTTGTTTTGTCCAACAAAAGGTCCAAAACCTAAGAATATTCAATATACCAAAATAAGCAGCACATCCTCACAAGAATTTAAAATCAGACAATTTTTAGATTTTTTTAACTTAAACGACTGATCCATTATCAAAATAGTTGTTGTTTAATTTTCTGTATATTGACTAATCAATTCGTCAACAAAACATAGCAGCACTGGTACAAAGGCTAATAAACAGGCTGGACATGCATTTAAGGAGACCAATAGTGGGTTTGGTGAATAGTGGAAAGGATTCAGAAGCAGATGTTTGGCTGGTCAGACAGAATCAGAACTGCTTTTTTCCTGATACAGCTGCCTTTTTCTTAGGAGTTTCAACTTTTAGTATCACTTATTGGACAGCTTCCTTCCTTGTCCTGCAGTGACATCTACAGTTCTACATTTGTAGAACACAGCCAGAAAGCTTAGCAGGAAAAACTTTCCAGTGAGTCATGCATTATTTCCAGATGACCATAAGAGAGTTCACTGATTTTAAATATACAGTAGTACATTTAATACTCTCAGAATACTCTCATTTAACATGAAGGTGACATTTGAAGCTCAGTACTCCATATGAATACTCAGTATGTGTATAATGATCCCATGTGTGTCTGGGGTCATTTAGGTGGGGAACAGGGAGTGCAGAGGCAGGATGTGTGTCCAGCATACACATGAGAGTAGTGGTCTTTTGTATAGTAGGCCATAGTGCAAGTTTTCTTATATTGATGTATGCAAAGTTTATTTGGTCTGTTTTCATTAAGATGCATAAAATAGTAATGGAATGGGATTATAACCTAGCGTCCTGGGTTTTTCAAACTATATAATAAATGGGACCATAAATCCAATCTTCTGATTTCAGAGCATTGTGTTGCAAATTGCAACACACAAAATAAAACCCCTCCCTACCTCCCTCTCCCATCCCAAACAAGGAAGGGTTCATTCTCATTCAGTCGTCCTTCCTTACAGTCAAGATAGGGGCGAAGATAACAAAAAATCGTGTCTAACTTCAGTGGATCATACTTGGTATGGAATAAATCTGCAAATGCTAGATGACACCAAACCTTTCTATGGATCCCCATTTTTGAGCCGTGACAAAGGCCAACTTGTGGCCTGCAAGAGACAGATAGAGAAGGCTTGTTTTTAGGCAAAGCCGGTTGGCAGACATGACTTTTGCTATCTATGTAGAAACGAATAGTAAAATGGCAAATACTGCTGAAAAGTGTACCATAGACTTAGTCAGTGAAATCAAGGTTTTTCAAGGTTTTTGAAAAATTGTGAATCAGCGCATCCATGAGACATCATTGAGTCATAAATGTGCACAAAAC
>NW_024041105.1:0-25000 GCF_014851395.1 Micropterus salmoides
TCGGTAGTAAAATCAAGACTACCTTTACCTTAAGGTTTCATTTTTTTAAAGAGCTGCAGGACAATGACCAAAGAATCTGGACTGTTCTACTATTTTGAATTAGAAAAGGACATGCAGTGTTACAGCACAGTCAGGTTAGGTTATCTTTAATCCAAATCTTCAACCAGTGGACACATACAGTGTGTGTCTTACATTCAGACCCAGATGCTGTTAATAAAGAGAAGTCTCTTATAAACAGCTTCTCAAAGAAATACAAACCCAACAGAAAGACTCTTCCCTTATGCATGGATTGTAGGCTAATTCAAACCAAATACATACACAATTACTCCCAAAGCTAAAAAGGATGTTGTCAATAAAACCAGAACAATCCTGAAAACTGACACTGGTTAGGCATAACACAAATAAAGAAGTCAAACAGAATCCTTAGCACACAAAAATGAGTTATAGGCTCAACAAAGTTCAACAAGAAAACACTTTGACTACCCCATGAAGCGCGACAGACAGTTTAGTATTTAAAATTTTAAGAAAGCACGTTGGTCAACTGTATGAGTCACATACCATCCAAAATATGCCCCCCCCCCAAAAAAAAATATTTTATCACCTGGATTGGCATTTTACACATTAAAAAGCACACGAGCAACAAAGCAGCAGCACTGAATTATAGCAGAAAGCACAACACAGCATGATTATCAGCATCATCACCAGGATTTAGGTTTTTTCATTCATTATTCTTGTTTTAAAATCATCAATTATGAGGTGTTAATTTGTGTGTGGAATCAACCAAATAAATCCAACAAGATATTTTTGGAATTCAAAGGTCTCTCACCAAATGAAATTGGTGAAGGCTCAGATCTGACTGTCCGGGGAATTCCCAGCAGAAGGGCCCCTGAAAGGCAAAGATGGACGTTCCCAAGTCACACAATTATATCAGCTCTCCATCTCTTCTTCGTTATCTCTCTACACACATATACACATCTGCACATAATCCCAGCTGACCAGGTTTTATGCAGAAGCAACGTGTTCTCCCTGGAAATAATGCATCCCCCTGGCTTTTTAGTTATTTAAACTACTACCTCATCTCTGCTGGCTCAGCGTGCTCCTGGGTGCATGTTCGGCCCCATTATTACTAATTTTACACAGAGAGAATGGGAGAACACTGGCTCTGCACTGGTTACATGGCTGTTCGTACTGGCTGGCTGGTTGTTAAAACAGTACTTCACTTTGGTAGTACATTGTATCTCCTCAGCATCTACACTTTCACAGATGTTCAGGAGCAGTCAGCTGGTCTGGGGATCCACTGTCATCACTACGTTTTGGCACCGACTTTTCAAGCTCTAACAGATAGCATGACACCGGCACGGAGAAGTAAATAATATCACCTGAGTGTCGGGGTCATGTTTTTCTTGATGTTATTATAAAGTAAGTTTACAATAAAAATAATCAAGAGTGCTGACTACAGGTCCCCAGAGCTGTGATTTCTGATATTTTTAATCACTTTTCTGTGTGCACTAAAATATTATTATATTGCCTAGTCTGAATAGCTGTTCAAATACAAGTTTCTTTATAGGAAGAGGCATTCAGAGGTTAACCTGGCACATTTGTATCTACTGCCCTTAAGAGCAAAAATTCAGATCTCACATCTCTCTGACAGGTATCAGCAGATGATAGAGGACAGGAAAGTAAGAAGGAGGGGAAAAAATAGGTAAAGAGATTAATTGATTTCTTAAGGAAGAAATGACATGCTAGTAGAGGTCTCGGAACATGCGGAGAAAAGCAACAGGGCCTTTGGTTTACTGAAGGGCTCCAGCACCTAAAAGCTACTGAGCAGGTTACTTTCTCCGCAACATGATCACTGGGTTCTATTTGTACTTGCGCTTGACCCCGTGGACAGCCAGATAACTTTTCAAAACAGCTACAGAGTGAACACTGCGGTTACTGATGAAACACGCGCAGACACACACACGCACACTTACAGATATAAATATGTATTATCCTTTTAAATGTGCATGTCCGACATAGAGTCACATTCCCTGGGGTAAGTTGGCGAGGGTTATATAACGGTCAAATACCAATGGCCCTAGAGCTACTCACACACGCAGAAAAACACGGATACAATACAACAAACTGCTATTCACATTTCCTACGATCAGATGTTGTAATGGAGAGGCTCCTTAATGATGTTTCTTCGCACATTCAACATTCACAATTAATGCGCAAATTTGACATTTCGAATTCTGGTCAGTAGGTCCTTCCCCTTAGGACTGTTATTGAACCCAAAGGGCCCTCCTGGTAATTTATCAGGTACCTTAGCTTTAAAATGTTTTGTCCGTAAATAAGCAAGATGGCTCTTCAGTCACGGTTATGTTGTTGCTGACTAAGCCAACACTGAGTGGATTGTCTGTGGGAACAAGCGGCTGTCCAGCCTGCAATGACTGAGGTGCTCTCATTTTCATTGTCACAGTTCCCGGGCCTGACGCCACGTCTCGACGGCCTCAGATTTTGGCCCGAGCCGATGATGTAAGCGTGACCCCTTGAACAAGAGTCTTGTCTGGAAGAGACAGTGAGAGACATCTGACAGGCACAATGGTCTCTATCTGAGGTCTGGACCACTTGCCAAAAAGCTGGGTTATATGGATAAAATCTTCAACAACGGGATGTTAATTTCCTTATTGTTCTATATCATGATACATTTTCATTAAAAGTCTTTTATATTGCCCAATCCTACATGCCAAGAGCATTTTGTAACTCCAGATGCAAAAATGACAAAGAAATGTGTGCGATATGAGCTTTCTCTTGCTACAAAGGATAAAGCTGGATAGTAGGGGGGTATTTGGAAAAAGACTTAAAATGTAGAAGGAAAGAGCAGTTTAAGGTCGGCATAAGTCAGTGCAGAGAGAGCCTTCTAGATGAAGCCTATAGACAGTGGGTGGTGCCTGCTGACCATGGGGTCGCTCATTAACAGCGAAGGAGGCCAGGCATCCCAGAGTCCTGGACAATTGTCTGGTTAGCCCAGGTGCATGGCCCATTCAGACCACAGGAAGCCCCCTTTATCCCCATTCCCCCAAAATGGACAGAGAAGCGGTCAAGGAGAGTGAATGTGATCCTGGCTCTGTCTTTTCTCACAAAGACCTATAGTAGCACTCACATGCCCATCCAGTCCTTTGGCCCATTGTTGGGATCCACAGAGTCATTGTGGCATGTGTTTTTCTAAATGCTTGGTTAACACGCAGTTCTGTTTTTTTTGGTTTTTGTTTTGTTTTAATATCAAAAACACATTAGCTCTTTTCATAGAGCCTCTTTTCAGTACACATTCTTCAGAAGAGCCGGTGTGACTGAACAGGGATAAAATAAGCATGTTCAGAAGTTCTAAAAGGCTCATATGGGAGGTCTTGCAGGCCATAAAAATGGCCAGATTCCATCACTTCCTCCACACTAATTACCATAAACTTGGAGCAAGTGCCCTCCCTCTCTTCATCCCTGAGCCCATGCTTCACTACCTCTGGCACACACACACGCACACATACACACAATAACACACAGTGAGGTGCAGTTAGGAAATGGTTAACACTCCAGCCGTCTCGTGCTGCCAGTGAAAGCCTACAAAACAATGGATACATTGTTTGACCAGGGCTAGGCTCTAGACTCTAAGGCTGTGTATGTGCGCGTGTGTGTGTGTGTGTGTGTGTGTGTGTGTGAATGTCAGGAAAGTAGTCTCTATGTGTATGCTCTTAACATTTGCATGTTTCTGCCCCAATTCCCAGAAGGGCAAATTAAGAAACGTAATTTAATAAAGGATGACTTGCATTGGAAACGCTTTTGGATCTCATTCTAGAGTTGACGTTTATCTGAAATAAAAAAATAAATAAAAAAAAAGGTTTTGTCACAACTGTGAGGTGAGATGGTTTAATACCTTTCAGCCAAAGGATGTCAGGACATTACCAACCAAGTCCTTTACTGCACTATTGTTAAAGCTGTCAACATACACATTTTAAGTAGTGGATTTACAAATCAATCCGGTATGGTATGTTGTGTTACTGGCTTAATGCCATAATCATATCTATATAAATCATAATTTGTCTAAAAATAGAAATGAGAAAGTGGTTAAAAAAAATAAATACACACACACACACACACACACACACACACACACACACACACACACACACACACACACACACCTTCCTAAATTTGTCCACCAGCTTTAAGCTACTTCTGGCTGCTGAGTATCCACAAAGACTCCACAACGTCAAATTAACGTGACAACAATAAAAGGCATGTCGACAAAGCAAGGACTGTTTATGATATTTCCCTCAGGAGCTGTGTGAGGCATACAAATGTTTCTTGGAGTCTCTCCCTCAAAAATATACATCAATAGGTGAATAAATATTGAATAACTTTCAGCCAATGGCATAAAAGTTCAGTGGCGGCAGGTTTTGAGGCTGCCTGCGGGGTGGTCAGGCACTTCAAAAGGTCCTGCATGGCCCCCTTTGAGGGCATGGTAAACAGGGGCATACAGCATGCCCTCAGACAGGCCGGCCTGCGTGAGGTCACTTCCCCTTTTTCTCGGCTGATCCTGCAGCATTGCACCTCGACAGAGCCTTCCAGCCGCAAACAAGGCCACCAGTCTGCATCTCCGTCCCTGTCCATCTCTCCTCCATCCTTCTCCTCAGCCACAACTTTCTAACAGGCTTTATCTGCATTCATCTATATATATATATATATATATATATATATATATATATATATATATATATATATATATATATATATATATATATATATATACACATCTTTCCTTCTATCTATCACCGTTTACTATTGTTGTTTCAACTGTCTCAGGGTCACTTAGGCTTTAGATCGCTGTTATCTAGCAGGCCGATCGACAGCTTATCACTGCCTATGCAGCCTCCTAGCGCTCCAGGCAGGGAGAGGTCAAAGTGTCTGAGTGTTTCCTCCCATTTGTGAACACAAAGAAACTACCATTTACAGCCCAATTTATTGATAAGGGGATCACGTACAGGAACATGCAGGCCTGCATCTTGTAGTAAAAGGGGAAAAAAAAAAAAAAAAAGCTTGACTGATTGAGTGACACCAGCGGGAGTCCGTGTTGGGTTTTCATTGGCATTCACGATGCTGTCCACAGTAATCTGTCTTTTCTATATGTACAACAGCCAGTATGATGCAAACCAAGGAAACATTCAATCACACTTCCCTCTCAGTCAGAGGTGGATGGCTGGAGCAGGATGGTAGGAGCGGCAACAATACAAGCTGCAGTTCACATTCAATTCAATCACTTGTGCTAAAGGCGAGTTGTGTGCCTATGCAGCGATGCTGCAATGCCTCTGATCTTACCAGCCTGTGTACTCTATCAAACAGATCACACTAGGGCCAGGCAATATGAGCACAAATATTACACTATATTCGCTGATATTGATCAGTGTCAGTACTAATCACTATATGTTTAATAAGGCTCCTACTGCTCTGTTCTGCTTTTGCTTCTGTTTTTTGCTTAGGACAAAGAAAGAACGATTTTGTGTTATCATCAAATCTTTACGAGTCTCTTAACTTCATTCTTAGTTTTGTCTAAAAATGACCTGATGACCTTGGTCCAAGTACTATCTGTACCGACTTACTTTTCTCACAGAAGCAATGGCAATTTTCTGTTACTGTCAAATCATTGTACACAGTTTAGTTTAGCGTTACTTTAAATTACGGTTACACAAACTCATACTGTCTGTATGCTCGGTGGGATGTTAACTTTCATAGCATGGGAAGGTTCTGTGGTGATTAACACATGTTCCAAACACAATATTGCTCAGTATTTTGTATTACAGTCACTACATTGTGTTGTTGTGCGCTTCAGAAATGTGCAAGCTTATTTTTTTCCATCTGACTGGTTGTCCATCTTTGTTGTTTCAAGTTTGTTTTCGCCCCACAGCCAGTTTCTGTTTTGAGTTGCTGGTGTTGCCTGTTTGTAAGTGTTGCACGCTTGACTGTTTGTATTACAACGTTCTGTGTACATTGTGAAAACTTACATTTATTTTCCCAAAAATTTGTTTTAAAAATTGTTATAATTATAGATCAATTTAGCACCCAATTATGAAATTATAGGAGTGTATATAAAATGTGTTATGACATCACTAATGCATTCTGAAAAAGTTGCTGCAACCAATGCACTTTTCTTCCCAAAGTTCTCAAACTTACTTTTAAAATGAACTGTACAGCAGGAGTTTAGGTGGATGTGAGGTGGTAAGTATTTACAGCCATATGACTCATAGCAGGAGAAAACCACAAGTATTTACCTGCAGCTTTTGCTGCCTACGACCAGTTTAATGACTTCATAGGAGCTGGGACTCTTTTCTCAGCGTCTCCTAAAATAACAGTAAGAAGAGGCCCCTGAACTCTTTGGTATAAAAATAACACTAGCATCGCAGGGAAAGATAAGGAGGGCCTTAGCTGGGCTTGTTTTGTTCAGAATAACACTGTCATCGCTAGTTCTTTGTCTTAAATACAACTTTTGACAAGGTTTCTGTTTCAAATAAACAGCCTTGTCGCCTCCTGCTATTTTAAGACGTGCTTAACTTAAACGGGCAAAATACCAAGGAGGCCTTGGCTCGCCAACTTTTGAGTAACTCTTCGAGCTGGTATTTATTACAGGCCATAAAAGTAACTGAAGTGATCGCATGTCAAATGTGACATGTGAGACGGACACCGTTTCTTGACAGTGTAATTTGTGTGATGAAAATCGCTACCTTCTGTCTGAGCTCCACAGCCATGATGACTACTAACTGTGTTGTTGCACAGAGTGCAAAAACAGAAAGGGTCAGCGGTGTATTATTAGCTCCAGCACTGAAATGTTACCACAGGAGATATTGTATTCACGAGCATACAAACTTGGAAGGCTATTCCATCTAAAATCGTTATGTGCTTTTCAAATTTTCATAACAATATGTAGAAGATGCACAACTCCAAAACAAAAGTAACTACTGCACCAATAATGGCCCAGGGCCTTCATGATCACCTCACTAATTCTGCTCAATCCCCACTTTCATTGATTTTCCTGGCATCGCTAACGCTGTGACCACATACGTACACCTCCTTATGTTCAACCTTTCGGCTGACCTCTTGAAAACTTTCTGCCTTTGGCTAACTACTAAGTTCACACTCGACTCTTCATTCTAGAGCTGCTAGCCTCTTAAATATTGACATGCCTGGGGTGAATGCTCTGTTCTGTGTATCTACTGCATATGCCCCTATTGCTGTCCAGCCAACTCTCGAGCCAGACTACTCCTTCAACTCCATGGATAGGGTAATCAATGTTGAAGGAACGCCCACTTCCCTGAAATACCCAGCATTAGCTCATTCTCATGAAAAAGTTGTCAACAGGAAACCAGGTTTCCATAATCATTCAGCTGAGCACAGGGCTGGGCTGAGAGTTATCATTTTCTCTGGGATTACAGACAGCGTGGCTGTCCAAAGAACAACTGCTGCACCTGCCACAGCGGCAGCCTCCAGTGCCATTCGCACCCTAATCACTCACTAATCCACAAAACGTTCACTGTCAAAATCTGCATGTATAAAAGAACGAGTTTACATAAAACTGACTGGGTGTGTTAGTGACTGTGATTTAAGGGTAAACGCAATCAAATATGCATTTTTACAGTCAACACATCCATTCATGGGGAAAAGGAGAAGGCTTTAACACTTAAGATGTTTTCAGGATGGACGAGAGAAGAAAAACAGGGTTTGTTTGTCTTTCTGTCATGAATAAGGGAGGAAGAGCTGGTGAAAGAGGAAAAGTACCGAGCAGAGTATTACTTACAACGATGTGTGCCGGTGACGGGGACCTGGCATCTTTAAGTGCTTGTCTACTTTGAAGACCTCCTGGTTGAACATCTAGCAGGGGCCATTTCATCTGTAGGTACTGAATGGCAGAAAGGAAACAGAATGGAAAGAAAGAAACAAAACATGTTAACAATGCAGAAAGCAAAAACCAAAAAGAACAAATTAAAAATAAGACAGAAGAAGGGAGACGACATTTCTGATGTATGGGTGCGGGAACTCAAAAACATGGAAAAGCAAATAAAGATCTTAAGGGGTATGGTGGATGGGGTGAGGATGGCCTGAAGCATGCATCCAAGAGTCCATCAGGAATGCACACAGTAATTGTGTAAACAAAATTACACATTTTTCTGAAATACACAGCACAAATGAAGGCAGGCTCCTTCACCGTGAGCAGGAAATCTAAAAAAGGAAACAATATTTTTTTGTAAGTAGCTAACGAGAGACTTTGGATTTCATTAAAGTCATTCATTTGGAGTTGGTGAGAGCAGAGGTTAGGGGTAGTACTGTGCACAGCTCATGGCTTTAAGATGACCTAATGTCATAAATGTGACTTTTATTGGAACCCATAAAGAGGTTAAAGTATGGCGTCTCACCACACTCCTCAGAGGCTAAACCTCCTGACTGCTCCCATAAATGATTGACTTGGCCTCTATCAGAAGTCTCCCTCTCTTTCTCAGTCTCTCTCTCTCTCTCACACACACACACAAGCACAGAAAGACAGATAAGCAGAAACAAGGGTCATGAGAAACATCTGTCTGTTATAAACTGGGTGGAGTGAGTCCTTTTAGTTTGATGACATGTGAGGAGTTGCCCGTTCTACCGAAAATGGTCTACACTGCACCTCTTCCTAAAACGAACAGGCAAAGCTCTTGTCCTCATCTTCATATATTGGATCATAATAAAATATGGCAAATACGCAAGTACTGTGCACAGATTCACATGATGGAAACTACTCTGTGGCCGTACAGCAAATCTTTGATTTGTCACTCATTGACTGCCTGGTGTTGACCTTGCTACAGTATGTGGTCCAGACTTTTTATCAATGTCACGGCCACCTAATTTGAGTGAAAGAGGTCACAGCACCTGTTTCAGCTTTGAGGCCTTTGGAATGGGTACCATACTAAGAGGTGAAGGGCCTAAACATTCTGAAGAAGGGAAACTACTAAGAGAACTTAATATCAAGGGCAACAGCTATAAACAGTGTAAAACCAGTGACCTTTGACAAACTGCTTGCAGCAGTTACATTACATTTAAATATTAGCCTCTATGGCTGCTTAGGTGATTGCTGTTCCCTGGATTTGCATGCAATAAAATTTGTACAGGCAATGAAAATGGGTTTGAAAAAATAAAAGCCTTTACTGATCAAGACTATTTAAGGTTCACACACTCAAATGAAAAATCATAACTTTGGCAGTCGAACAGGTTTGCCTCAAGAAACCAAATGAAAGAACATAAACCATCATTGGGGCAAGTTGTGGGTAACAGGCCTATTTTTAAACCTTGGTGTCACAGATACTTCATTAATTAAATGGGCATGGGCTGAACTCTGTAAATAATATAAGATGCTCTAATACACACCAGATATCCCCCTAAAAGCTGTCTGATGGGTGAATTTGGACTTGGATCTGTGTCTATGATGCCATTTCAACATAAACTTTCAACATGATCAAGAAATCTAAACATTGGTGTGCTTTTCTGCTCTTTCCCACCCATCTGATATCCACATGTTTGGAGTGTGTTGCTTCACATCAAGCTGCTATCTGATTCCTATTAAATTATATTTCATGAGTGACTGAGATCATTTGCTTCTTTGCAATAATGACATAAGACCTAAGAGGTTCGTGCAATCCTATTACATTTCATAATTATCTCACCATCGTTAATGGCCCACAATCAGATTTTGGCCCTAGGTCACAAAGAGTTTAGGCATTGCTGTTTTAAAAATGATAATTTCAGCGCAACCATCGTCCAGTTCCCTAACACAGTGTATGAAGTGCAGAGTGAGCTAAGCTATGGATCTCTGATAATGCAGGTACACACGATTCAATTTGTGTTGTCATCCAGCAAGGGTCACCGCTAGTTTGTGTGCATGTTGAGGGTGTGTGTGTGTGTGTGTGTGTGTGTGTGTGTGTGTGTTCTGTATGTGTGGCAGAGCTGGTCAGAGTGTGCCGCGACCCTTCCTGAGACTGTGTCTAAATCAGTGGTAATTAGCGAAGAGTTCACTGTGGGGTGCCTGCCAGTGGTAGACGCTGGAGGGAGTTATTGACTCCATGTCCTCAGTTACAGCCCGTGCAGGTTTGCTGCCTGGTTTATCTGTACAACTACCAATCATTTATGACCCCAAGACGGCTTTTACTGCTAAAAAAATGGGGTTTGTTTATGCTTGTTTGTATGTCCTGAGAGTGGAAAAAGAAACGGCTGTAAAAAAAATAAAATAAAAAATACTCCACAGTTGAGGTCTTGTGGGTTTTTATGGACCCCCCACACTGGGTATTAATTGCCATGAAACAGTGGGGAGTGGGGAGTGGGGAGAGGGGTGAGGGGGTTGTAACAGTAAAAGAGGAGGAAGAGAGTGACGGGGCTGCTGTCATCTATGAGGTAATTCAAGACAGTGTCCATTTGTGCCAGAGGGGCTAGAAGACAGGGCAGTGCAGGAGAGAAGGGGGGTTTAAATTGTAAATCCAGTCATGGGAAAGTCCTGCCATCGTGTGTGCATGTGCACACATGCTCACACAAGCTCACACATGCAAATATTCAAACACAGCTGCAGCTGGAGAAGAGGGTTCAACATTCTGAGTAGGTGGGTAAGGAGTGTGAAGGTGACACCCCTGAGTGTGGCAATGGGGTAGAGAGACATTGAAAGACTGCAGAGGGAGGGAGGGTGCCGCAGCGCATGCCCTGACAAGTGGCTCCACTTCAGCCCTGCTATTGCAAATGTTCTCACACACTAATCTCTCCTGCAGGTTTTACAAGCATGCCAAGGAAAACGGAGCCCTGGCTAGCACCGGCCTTTTCCGACCACCCCCTTTCTTGGCCTCCTTCCTCTCTCTTCACCCACCCGTCTGCCCTGCTAACGGACGCACCGCCTGGGCTTGAGTAGGCCATGACCTCTGACCCCTCTCTGCTGCACCAAGCCCCTCCCTGTTCCCCACTCTGTGACCTGAAAACCCTCCTGCTATGAGGGGGCCCCCCGGGTAACTCAAGAGCCATTCCAATGTGACAAATTGCTACGGAGTTCCAGGATAACTCTCTCCTCTCCTCTGTCTCTCTTCCTGCCCCCCTCCCACACACACACAAACACTAAGCAGCCCCCCCTTAACAGACCCCCACCCTGCAAGAGCCACCCAGTGGCTGTGCTCTGCCTTGTGCAGCAGACGGCTTCTCCTTCTCCCCTCTCTCTTTTCAGCCCCCCCCCCCCCCCCCTTCCCCTACCCTGCGCCCCTCCTCGTCTGGGCTGCCCCACAATGGGAGCTGAATGACTCAATTGTCTCTAATGAAGTGAAAGACAAGGGAGTCCTCTAAATCCTTACAGGGGGATGAACTCACTCTCACTGTCCCAATTTTCCTGTCCTCTACTGCTTTTGCAAGTACAAGACAAGGGTTGGTGGCGGGGTGTGGGAGTTGTTTACAAGGGCTATGACTAATGATAATTTAAATAATTTATTATCTGTTTTTCAATTACTGTTTAGTCAATTATATCAGTGAGAAAACTGCAAAATGTTCCCAAGGTCTGAAGGTGATGTCTTAAAATGTGTCATCTTGTCTGACCACTGTCCAAAATCCAAATATCTCCATTAAAGCCAGAACCAATACAGTTTGGCATTTTTGCTTCATGAATGACTAATTGAATGTTGTATTTTTGATGATTAGTTATCGGTTGGTCTAATCTGCTACTTTTTTTTACTAGAGTGGGTGCTTTCTACTTGCATGCCGAACCACTCACCCATATGTGAGCGACTGCTGCTGCACCTAGGTTTGGCATGTTATGAGCCACAGAGTGTTAACCCAGATCCACACTGACTGTCATCGCAGTGCAAACAAGCTGGGGCCCTGGTCCCGGTGTCACAGCTCGTGACAGAGGGGACGTAGGCTGGAGACAAATGGAGGGGCATCCTGAGCGCTCACAATTTATCCTCACACTTCTACACACCAGCTTCCGCCACAGTTGTTACTAATTCAACAAGCTGGCACAGAAGCAATTTGGCCTAAAACACTCCTTCCCGTTACCAGTGCTAGACTGTGATCCTCTCCCCAAAAAATTCACTTCCTATCAAACATTAACCAAACATCAATACCTGCTATTGACAAGGAAGGGGAAAGAAGTCTTACTTATAAATGTTTTAGTCTGAATGACAGACACAGAAAGAGCAGGATTGTTTTGCCTGTTTCTGGTCAACAACCAGCTCCTTTTCCATCAAGCCCTCATCTGATGTGTTTATCACATGCCGACTGGCGGCTGGAGCAGCAGCCACCGCACGGCTTGTTCATTTTGTTTTGGATTAAGGGCAGAGGGCTTCAGACCAATCAAACAAACAGAGCCTCTTATGTGCCAGTGTGGTTCCCAAACACTGGTCCACTATCCAGCAGGGAACCGTGGGGCAGATGATGAGGGCCACTGGGGCTCCATCAAGCATTCCAGCCATGTGAGCAATGTGAGAATGGAGGGGAGACAGGCACAGACAGACAGACAGACAGACAGACAGACAGACAACAGCTTGGGTTTAGAGTCAGCATATGGATGTTGGGTGTTGCTCTAGAGAGTCCAGTAGATCTTCAACCCATCTGTGGCCGCCTCATTTCACAGACATGGCATAGCTCTGCACAGGCATCGAAGGCAGTGTACAGAGATAACATATGCGGTCACACAGTGACCTCCCCCGCCCTCCCGACATATTTTACATGCTTATTCACTCATTCACACCTGAACAACAATGCTCACTCACATTTGAACATCTTCTGGTCGACAGGCCCGGCACCTCCTCTGGGAGAGCGCTCAGAGATGGGACTGACAGCTTGCAGATTACACCAATCAGACTGCTACTATAAAGAGCTTTATTTAAGTCTGAAATGATCAAGGCTAGTAAGAGGAGCCCATACAAAGCTCTGGAAGTAAACTGCACAGAGCTTAAAAGATTAGTCCATCCAGTTTGACTACAATTTTATCCTTTAAAAACGAGAGCTGAGCATATTGTCTTGATCTGTTACGGATATTGCCAGCAGTCTTTGTCCTCACTCACAGGTGCAAAAGAAGAAGCAAACACTCGCTCATACAAACAATAATTTGCTGCGGAGGGGACAGTAATTTTCTGTAATTGAGGGAGGGACAAGCTTAATGCAACACAGACCCTTTGAAATCCCCCTGGTTAAAAAAGAAACCACCAGCCCACTCAGCTACATGATACATTGTTGTGTCTTTTTCTGTGTGCAGTCCATGTCTTTGGAGGAATGGGATTACTGTAAAGCGAATGGAAGTAGCGCAAGAACTCCTTAACAAAACTGGGAGAAAGTTAGCCGACACAAGAGGGCCCATCATGGCTGCTTTGGTACTACTAATGCACATTTTATGAGTAAATATTAAAAGAAAAAAAAACACCCCACCTGCTCTGATAGCCAGAGGCATTTTGCAACCAGGAAAATAAAAGTGGAATGTGGGAAGGCCTGGGGTTTGCGTGCCCTGGGGCAGGAAGGGGTCCGCTGGGCCCATATTTACTCCAAAGCCAGAACCGCTAGGGGGTTCCACTGGCCCTGACAGCGCTGGGGCCGCCAACCTGATCCAAAACCTCACCTCCTACCCTTACCACCCCCCCACCCCCCACCCCCCCCCCGTTACCAACAATCTCCACATCCACCTCAAACTCTCCTTCTTGCAGAAAAACTCAACCTGACTCTTTCACATAAGCCTTTTTTTCCCCACAAGGGGAATGTGCACATGACCTCGCCTTCCTCTCCACTCAACTTAGAATTTATTCACCCCTCAAGAAACAGGCTTGTCAAACTACTATTGTTCATAATATCTCAGTCCCAAGTATTGCAGTCTTTGACAAAAAAAAAAGGAAAGAACTGCTGTCTGTTTGGTGTCCTTTCTTTAGACTTACCTCACTGAACACTTGACTTTATCTGGCCTGCTGTGGAAGTTAGTTTCGCTCTCTTAAACACTGGTTCATGAGATAAGTATGGCTTTGCTGTGACACTGTTTACTTATCAAGTGTGGCCCAATGTGCTGTCCAAACACCAGCTGACTGGCCAGAAAGTTCCAAAAGGATTGCGCAACACGAAGCAAACACATTTCACAAGGAGACAAAATTCTCCACAAAAGTGAAGCAAAAACGTAGTTCGCTACCTTTAATTAAGTTAATTGGATAATGATAGAGTTTTCAGAAAGACTACACACACGTGAATGCTCATACTGCATTCTCAAAGGAAGTGTGAGGGTTTAACATGACTGCGGTCCGAAACAGACCAACTTCTCAACAAATCTCAGAAAGTAAACAGCGTACCATTTCTGACTTTTGCACCCCTCCCCCTTTCCCACTGTCCCTCTCCCTGTGTCATTAAGAGTATCTCTAGGCGGCTCTATAAATATTGTGGCAGGGAGGGTGAAGGCCAGCAGGAGCTGGCTGGTCTTCCATCAGCACTGCTAATGAACAGGCACTCTGGCACCTTTAGCATCATGCTCTGCTGCAGAATGCCTTTGCTTTCAGGTGTTTCTCCTGCTTCACAGAGCAGCACTCGCTGCTTTTCTATCTGAGTGACTGTTCCTCCTTCTTCCTTTCCCTTTACTCAAGACACAAATATAACCTGGGCTTTGGGATGCTTTCATTGACATCCATAATCACTTGGGTGACAAATTGAGTGGGTTAGCCTACATGTTGGAATGCTGGAAGCTTTGCTTCTTACATAATAAATGCAGCTTAACTATACTGTCCTACTGGGAGTGTAATCACAGTTAACTAATTTATTTAAATGGAGTAGGATTACTCATCAATACTCCCCAGTCTTTTTGTGTTTTGATTTTGTGTTTACGCCACAAAGGCTAAAAGATGCACTGTTATTTTAAAAATAAGAGTGGCATGTTGGTATAAAGGCGCTCTATCATATTATCAACATGATGAACAAGTCCTTCTGCTTTCCTCCATTATTTTCTGTCATCCAGGTAACAGGATATCTAGATATACTATGTACCTTTCTCATATTAGTTTGCAGGCTACCACTCATCATCTTCATAATTAATAGTCAAGATTACGGATATCATATAAACATCTGCTTGAACTATTAGCTTAGTCTGGGTATTCACAGTAATTGTGATTTGTGTGCATTCTTATTTTCTGTGTCATTTAGATTAGCATTGTTATTAATAGCAGTCAGTAGAGGCTCCACAGTTTGGTGGAAATAGATGGATGGATTGCCAGGTCAGAGATCAGGTCCTGGACCTTCCCTGGTTGGATTCTCATACACATTGACCTACTTAGAGGCTACATGGAGGTGAACGCATGTCTGCAGGCCTAGGTGCATCTGAGCCCCTTACTCTACAGGCCATGCCAGGGGAAGGGAGGAGAAGAGGTTGGGCAACTCATACCCTCACTCGATGCTTACCTTTTGTGCAGGAAGCGGGGTCTGGGGTGTGGAGGGGAGAGTTAAAAAGGTGAACGGCAGCTGAGCTCTGCTGAGGGAGAAAAGTAAGCTGATTGCAGCGCCCACGTTCTGCTGGAGAGTGCTGTATTTGGCATTGTGCTGGAGGAGAGCTATGCGCTGCCCTTGATGTTGGGTGTCTGGTTTTGTTCTGCAACAGTTCACTATGAATTAGTTAAACGGTAGACTGGATATAAGGAAGCTATGAAACATGCCTCAGAGGGAGAGAATGTGTAAACTCTCAGGCTTCACAAAGACTTACGATATTCTGAAAACACTACACGCTATCACACAATACCACCTACGCATATTCATCAATCAGAAAGCATTACATTGAAGGCATCACACACACACACACACACAACTGGCAATTAATCTTCACAAAAGCATCATACGAAACCAACAAACACTGAGTCTGTTTTGTGTCTTTCACACTTGCACATACACCTTGAAGCAGTTCAGCCTCCATATCCATGAGGCCTACTCCCTCAGCATACCTAAAGCCCGGGTTTTTGATGGTTTCAACTCAAATCTTAACTATGGTTTCAGGTTATGGATTAGTAACGCAATCAACTAGGCTAATTCATCAGCCTCAAGCTATCTATATTAGGTTCAATTAGATTTTAACCTAACTTATTAGTATTGAGAAACATGGTATTTACTATGACATCGTGCATGAAGGAAGGAAAAAAACATTTTCCACACAAGTAATTACATGCACACTCACACAGTGGGGTACTGCCGCTTTGCCATGGTAGCTTAATGAATAAATAAGTAATAAGGGCTTGGTTATTGGAGCTCATTAAAATGGGAGATGCTTCCATGACAATAAGACCTGAGGAGGGTCAGGGTAGGCGGCACAGCTCGAGCCAGAGTGGGTGCCTCTCACCCCCTCCCCCGTCCCTCCATAACCTGACCACATGCCCCAAACACTCACCTCCAAATCAACTCTGCCAGTGACGCGCGCACCCCCCCCCCCCATGCATACATACAAACACACAGACACCTGAAAGCACAGGCTCAAAACGGCACACACACACACACACACACACACACACACACACACACACACACCCCTCTCTCATGGTTAATTACCACTTAGCTCAATCACATGGTGATCCGTCCATAAGAGTCCCCCCTCCCCCCTCCTCCCCGCAACACAAACAGCAGCACACATGCCAATTATTGATGAATCTTTAATATGGCGTTTTACAAAGTCTCCATCTCATTTCCTACCACTGTGCAGGTGATTACTCTTCCAGTAGAAGTAATATTATGCCAGCCTCCCTCTTCGCGGATGAAGCAGTTTATCCAGCTAGCTAAACAATCATATACGCCCAGAAATACTCTTAGATCGAGGAGGTTGCGTTGTCTTTGAGTCCATGACAAATATAAATAAACAACATCTTTAGCATCTAAAATAGTACATGCATAAGAATGAGTAGGAATAATTACCTTAATCTAATTGCAGGGTTTAAATAAAGAGGCCTAAGCCACTTTTGGAGAAGACAGCTAACTTTTTTTGCTCCTCCTGCCTTGCATCTCCAGCTAGCTCTGTATAAAACCCCCGCACAAAAATCCCACGCCGCGATAACATGTCAATAATGAGCTGAGGCCATCTATTGATCAGCTTAATTTTGCATCTATTAGCTAGGGAACGGCTTGCTCCGGGGGCGAGGGAAGCCAGGCGCTAACACGCACCGACAGGCTGGATGGAGATCATTACAACTGATGTTCACACACACGCTGTGATTGACATGGAGATAAGGCAGGGGAGAGCCTGGGCTCGCACGCCTCCCCGCACACTAAGCTAATGATACACCAAACGTGTGCTTGGGGTGTGTACGGCAGTGTGTGTTTGTGTGTGCGGGAGTATGATAGAGAGCATCTATCTAGAAAGAGAGTTGGAGCAGGGAAAAAAAAAAGAGGAGAAGAAAAGCAGGCCACACGCCTTTGCTAATTGGCACAGTCAGACAGGGAAGCTCATAAAAGACGAAAAAGCATTTAGTGGAGCACCTCAGCTTTCTGGATCGCCTTATCAAGTCTGTGTCATTTAAATACCGTTGACAACACCACAGAAAAGCTTGGCTTTGACCTGGAATGCACGGCTTCATCTGATACTTCCTTAATTTAGAGAGTTTGCATACAAAAGTCAGTTGAGGCATTCATTATGAAAATCGTTTGTTTTCCTGTGAACGCCTGATTGCAAGCTTTACGTGCACCATGTCAACACAGCAGCCAAAATCAGCTGAAAAAAGAGAGTAGAGAGTAAGGATGGATCCATACAGAGAGGGCTTGCAGAAAACAATATGGTGTGATGCCCTTTTCCCCCAGCTAACCTATCCACCACCGCTGCAGCAATGGGCCTGGCCTGGCATTGATGCAACCAGCTGCAATATAGGATGCTGCATGTCATCCACACACAGAGTGGAAGAAACGGAGAGAAAGGGAAGGGCCGTGCGCTGGAACGGCACCTTTTAACGCACCATAAAAAAGCATCGGCTGCATCTTTGTGCACACCATCTGTATATCTGAGTTTTTACAGGGAGGAGGTCTTGTTTTATGCCAGGTTCTATGGAGGTGAGGTCAGAGGCACACACAAAAAAAACCTCGGCTACAAACTGTGTGTTTTTGTCATCTGAGGGATGCAACGAAGGGATCGAGGGAGAAGCGGGAGGAGGGAGGGGGGAGGGGGGGGGAGGAGAGAGGAAAAAAAGCCCTCAGCCAAGCCATCAAGTTGAACATTGAACTTCACAGTAGTAGCTGCCTTTCTATGCCTCTCCTTTTGATGTTACCTCCAAAGCAAAGGATCAAAGGCTTGGAGTGTGGCGTGGGGAAGTCCCAAGCTCTTAGCCTGCCAGCCTGTGATATATGCAAAAGTCTACGCCAGAGAGAGAGAGAGAGAGAGAGAGAGAGAGAGAGAGAGAGAGAGAGAGAGAGAGAGAGAGAGAGAGAGAGAGAGAGAGAGAGGAACTGGGAAGCAAAAGAAAGAGAAAGCTTGCATGGAATGTGGCAAAATAATATGTTTTGTGTCTAATGAATGACAAGGGGATGACACAATCAGCCGGTTAGTTACAGAATGACGTAGAGTGAGATGAAGGGCACACACACGAGTTTCGGAGAATAGGCGTTTGATACTGGGAGAGGGCTGGGCATGAAGGCAGGGGATGGGATGGGGCGGAGCAGGAGGTGCTGGCAGTGTTTGTTGCCCTCACCCCCCCCCAAATCGCACCAACCCCCAGCGCCTCTCCGACATCAAGGGGGTGAGAGGCAGTGTCGTCTCAACATAAATATACAGTGTGCCGTTAAAGCGAGGACTACAGTAAACACAGTGCACATGAAATCCTGGTTGTCTCTCCCTCTCTCTCTCTCTCTCTCTCTCTCTCTGGAACACAAACACTCACACACACTCACACTGTGGGCTCAGCTGGGCCCAAAAGGGGAGCAGAGGTGTGCAAAACTTGACAAATCTCTACGAGCCAAACACAATACACACAAACACACACACATGCACACACACTCACACACCCTTTCCCCAAGGCTGTAGGATTAAGAGGTCCAGCTGGCTGACAGCAAGCCCTTCCTTCCCACGTATCCCGTCGATCTCAGCCCCCCTCACACACATTCATACGCCCAACTCCACCACTCCGCAGCCCCTCCCACACCTCCATCCCCAGGTCTGTCAGGCATCCAGCTCACTGAGCATGCCAGGAAGGGCACACCTGAATTTGACATCGATCGACCCAGAGCCCATCACACCTCCCTCCGCCCCATGTACATTCACACAACGGAGGGAAAAAAAACAGACTCCAGAGTACTCCAAGATCCAGGAAATCCTCGAGAGAAATATGGGTGTTGGGTGGATAGGGAGGAGAAAGTTCAGTAACCAAAACATGGGCGACACCATCAACAAGATTTGTCCATCCATCTAGCTCTTCGGTCTGTTACAGATTTAATGATGAAGGAAAGAGTAGGAGAAAATCAGAAGTCCTGTTGTGAGTGAAGAAAGTGAAAAGCTGGAGAAGGAGGAAGGATATCAACCTTAACCCCCTCCTGACAAATGTCTGGAAGAAAATATGCAGCAGGGTGTTGTTTGAGTGTTATATCATTTTGACTACAGGGACGTGCACTATGTGCACTTACTCCTAGTATTCCAATATGTGAGATGATTGAAAGTTGGGATAATGTTATTGGAATCGGTTTAGCATGTTTCATATGTTAGCATGAATCTAGGTCTGGAGGGAATGAGGACACAAGAAAGATGAAGGAAGACAAAGTCCAAATGATACAGGATTTTTTGGGGGGCCTCATACGGACGATATTTGAAATATAACTCTGGCTGTCCCAAAACCGAAGTTCAGAGAACTGAGATTTTAAAAAGTTATGTCATCAGAAGGTGAAATATGCGGACGCTCTGTTGATTCGGTGTTTTAAGAAACTACAACACATAAATCAACTTTATAAAGTACCACAACAGTGTAATAATTTCCAAACCAAAAACCTGAACCTGCTCACGGGTTCTCTCATATTTACTTTCACCAGCATGGCCATTTTAACCTCTATTAAGGAGTTGTCATGCCAAGGCTATAACAACTAAGCATGAATTCTTCAGCTTCCTGGTTATGTAGAGCCCCAGGTTGAATGACATGCCTAATGTGGAGGAACAGGGGCATAATTTAGGTGAAGTTTGGGTGAAGACAAAACAAGGGCGGATGCAGCAGGGTCTCATTGCGGTTGTGATCACAACCAGAGGATGCTAAAACCATGCTTAGGGCTGCCTTACCCCGATAGATAACTAATGAGAACAGAGAAAAAAAAAAAATCTATCTGGCATTTCACCATGATACCATCGACAGAGACAGATCAGTACCCCGGATTGGGTGGGGTGGGGTGTAGAAGGAGAAAAAAATAAAAACAGACAAGGCAGTGGTGTAAGGAAAGAATAAGAATTAGGGAGTGAGAAATGGAGAAAGGAGAGAGCAAGAGATGGAAGGGAGGGAAAAAAATTCACAATGATGACACGTAAGTGCAAAGAGCGATTAAGGATTTACTTTCAAAAGGACTCCCATTGATCTTTTTTGATAGACCTGCAATAAATCAAACCAGATTGACTCGCATGAGAACCAAGCCTAATCCTTTAGTCAGATCCAGGAGAACTCCAACCAAACCAGCTGTTAATTTAGGCTTTACAAGATAAAGCGAGAGAAATCCAACCTGATGTACCCTAGGGCAGAGGCTTACATCATCTCTGTAAAGCAATCAACTTATTGCCAGTTTGGAGAGGTAATCAGAGCACATACTGAGAGGGGAGAGGGAGAGAGGGGAGAGAATGCAGGGTGGGTGGAGGGAGGGAGGCGAAAAAAGAGAGGAGGGGAGAAAAGAGATGGCTGAAGAGGTTAGAGACAGAAGAGATGCGTAAGAACGTCAGAAACAACAGAAAGCCCACTTTTTAAAAAAAGCATGCTGCATATACACAGATCTTCTTGACTGTTTGCTAGTTGCAAACAGTAGCTCTCTGGGCTGACAGCAGGGAGTGGAGGCAGCCCCCCACCCCCCTCCTCCACACCACCCTGTAATTTCCCTGGAGGCTGGCCCAGACCTCGTCCCCATCCCCAGTGACCAGTGCCACCTCAGCCGGGTCCTGCCAGCCTTGCTGTGGCTGCACCATAGCACAACCATAGTAATTAAAATGGTTATTTTTGTTTGGGGGAACAAGAGGGAATTTTTTTCCAAGCTCTGGGCGGAAGTATTGCAAGACACCATCCAGCCCACATTGAGTAAACCGCACTGATGTCTTTTTCAGTTTTCTGTGTTTGTGTATGTGTGTACATCATCAGGGTACTACGGGGTCTTAGTTCCTCTCCTTAGCTGGGTGTGTGACACCACAGTGGAGGATGCAGGAGATAAAGCTTGAAAACCACAAACCCCCCTCTCCTCCTTGCACACACTGACACAAAGACTCATTAGCTCACCATCACCCCTGTCTTCAATGCTCTGTTTACAACACAAAACAACCAGATCAGGACTGAAATCCAATCACAGAGCTTTGCAGGGCCCTTTACGTCGGCCGCGCAGGAGAGCTGAGGAGAAGCAGGCCTTGTAGTCTCTGGACACTGTCCAAGGGAAACCAAACCTCAGGAGTCAAAACAAAACCCCACATAAAATCAGAGTTAAAACAGCAGCCTCTATTCAGCCCGTCGTGACCCCACCAGCACACACACACACACACACACACACTCTTAGGCCCCTACTTCTCTACCCTCTCCTGGTTTCACTGTATGCACACAGGGATCACTCCGACTTCAGGGGGGCTTCTCTCACATTGGCAAATTGACTGAGGCTTGGTGAATATCCCCAAACACACACAAAGGGCACATCCATGTAAAGGAGACTGCCACTTAAGCTCGACTCACATCAGCCTGTGCTATCTTTAGCAGCCGGGCCAAACTGTTAAAACCGCACAACAACTCTCCCCGCTCCCAGCCAGCCACCCCCCCAACTTCAAATAAGACGGCCTGGCTCTTTGGCAGTGCCTGCCCACTGGCACCTCCCTCCACGGCCGCAAGGTCACACGTTTAATTACACAGAAAGTAGTAATCTCACCAGACAGATGGCAAGCAGGCCGCCTCTCAATTACTTTATGCCCAATTGAATCATTACTGATGTTATTTGCTGAATTATGGCTCACAGAAAAATACCACAAACACTGGATTTGTGCTACAAGTGGGAGGGGCGGAGGGTTACAGGGTCGTGGCAGTGTTAGGACAGAGAGGCAGATGTGCCTCATGCCAAGCAACTGTGACAGAGATCAAAAAGGCGTGAAGAATACAAGCGCATGACTGTGTTAGCTTTTGGAAAAGATTGGAGGTTTAATACCACAGTGATCAGTGCCAGAAAAAACAGACCCTTATTTTTCTCGAAACCAAAACTGGTACAGAACATTGGCCTATGTGGAAACAGTCGGCTCCCGGCAGCCCAGTTGAGGAAACCGCATGACAGGGCCAATTTAAAACGTGAAGAAAGTGTCTGTCTCTTAAAAGTGAGCCAAGGAAAAAGACTTTGGTTTTCTAGAGTTTTTTTTCTCTTTAGGACAACCAGTTTGTCCTTGGGGTGCATCCCAGTGGGTTCGACTTCTTTCCTGAAACCCCCGAACGGCAAGTGTGAGCAGTCTCATCTCAGCATCCACCCCTGTTGATGCCTCACTCATCATTTCTCAGCCTCTCCTGCCAATGGCTTCTGTGAACAATTAGAGGTTGACTTTCCCAGCGTCTCAGACCACAGCATCTCAATCTCTGGCCAGGGAGCTACAACAGTCGAACTAGCCAGCCAAGAAACAAGATTCCCTTCAAGCTCAGGCCTACGTTTTGCTATTTATTCATCACTGCCTGTTAGTGGGGCCTCTCTCAGCCTGTTTATGATTTAACACTACCACAGAGCTAAATAACAGCAGATTAACTGCGCTGACTGGCCTCATTAATGTCAGGCTTAAAATGCTTTCAGTGAGATCATTTCTGAATGTGCAAGGCCTACCACTAACGTTAACTCACTTACAAAACTTGGTTCGTGGGCATCCCAAAAAAAAATTATGCTTTGGACTGTATGACCATAAAATTATCCAGGTGATTGGCTGCTTGTTGAGGTAACCTGGCATATTTGTTCTCCCTGATTTCCCCTTGTAGCTTTAGGTGTCATATTAAGCCACAGCTGTAACTCTCACACCAGGAGTAGCCAAATGTATGCCATATAAAGCAAGGCTGAGGTCAATTTTTACTTATAAATTCACAAAAGCATAAGAGAAGATTAACAGGTTGGTTCACCAGCTTGAATAACTTTTCACATGGTATGAAACTACACACAGTGAAAAACATTTGTCCTACTGGTGACATTAATAATGACTGGCAGCTCGCCACTAACTGGGAACAGTTGTGTTTGGAGGCACGTCTGCTGATGTCAAATGATCTATCGGAGCATATCGAAAGCTTCCATGCGTCTGCGTCCCCCCCCTGTCAGGGTGAGGAACTGCACTGGCCTATAGACAGCAGCCAGCAGTTGTTCTCTCATGAGGGTGGGCAAGCATCTGGGAAGAAGCGAGCAGGCAGATCAGGAAAAGATGATGACTAGATCTGCATATTAACAGCACAGGATTTTCAGACTCAAAGTGATCCCAAAGGCGAGTGTAGAAAATGAGAAGAAAGAGGGTCCATGGAACTTCCCATAGAAGGCTCAGAGGGCTTACAGAAATGGCTCTCAGGCACAGCTACAGCCCATCTATCCTGAGAGGACGTGGGAGGTTTCCTGTCCGACTTTCCAGTTGTGTCATTGCTCAGCTTGGGAGAGAGGCTGCATTGTTGTTTAAAATCACAATGTTAACAGTACTATAGGAAGTCACAGACACTAAAACAATAATTTAAGTTTAGAATTAAACTGGATTCCATGTTCCAGTTTTCCTATTTGGATAGCACTTAAAACATAAGCAATAGTGCTTAAAAGCAACAATTTCAGAGCACTGTTACATCTCTCCCTATAGAAGCATGAACACAAGTGTGCAGAAAGCACCTACGGTATACTGGGTGGCTGCAGAGGGTGCATGCACAGGTGCATGCAGCATGTTTCAGCCTTAAGCCACAGGGCTGCAGTGAGGCCTGCCCATTTGATCCCCCGCCGGCAGGGAATTCTAGCTGATGCTGTCTCCCAATGGCCCACACTTGACTGTGGGCCTTGCAGTCTTTCACCAGCTGCTGTACGGCAGGCATGGGCGGCAGCGCTGGCACCTGTCTTTGACAAGCCTCAGCATTCACACGGACTCTGGTTTCCTGAGGCTGGCTGCCTGGCAGTCAGGTGACAAATGCTAACACACACTGCCTCAGACACAGGCTGCAAACATGCATGCACACGGCAATCCAAATCTACTGAACCAAGAGGTACTTAAGTATGATCTCAACCACTTAAAAAACATCTGCATCAAAGTTAGTGAGGTCTTAACCTCTGTGTCTCTGTCTGATAGCAAACTGTGCCCTGATTCCGGCTGTGGCTTAGAGCTGTAAACCAAGGTTACCTCAACGCCTCTCAAATACCCGGCTATGCTCTAACCGCTGTTTTTGCATACCACTCAGCTTGTGTAACCGTTGAGTGGTTTTGCTCCAGCGAGACAATGCCTGTGTAACAGACTAAGCAGAGCGAAGCCACCTAATGTCAATGAGTTGGAAGAATTGATCAACACAAATCTGTCCCCGCTACACAGGAAAAACAGACGGAAATAACTTAAGCAGCTGAAGAGCTTTCATAAACATAGGTGAGACTGCCAGTGGCGGCAGTAAGCACTACTCAAGCCAAGGGAGGATTTTTCAGGTAAAATATGGAAATAACAATGTTTGTAAAAATACTACTTGATAGATTGACACTAGACCCAGAAATTAGGTTACAGGTCTGCTCATAATTACTATGACTGGTCACAGCATGGTCACAGCAACTGCTGCGTAAAGAAAAAGCCGTCATTTAACTTGCAGGCTACGGGGGTGTCAACAGG
>NW_024041106.1:0-40065 GCF_014851395.1 Micropterus salmoides
TCATGGGCAATCTGCAATAAATACACAAACATATTATATCAAAATCCAATAAAAATTGTATTTGTTCAGCTCCTTAAAATTTGATTACAAATATCCATAAATTAATTAATTATGCCATATTTTCCCTTCCTTTCACTACTGTCATATGATAATGCCATGAAATAATACTTAACTAACTTTAATCTGTTGGCCCACTTTAACAATTTATCTACTCTACACAAAAGAAAACATTTGATTTGGTGAACACCACTGTTCATTTCTGAAAATAAACTTGATCACAGCTCATCTCAAGTTGCCCAATTTTTAAAGATCTTTGCTTTGTCGTCAACTCCTGCTGACAGACACTTTACATTTTCTTATTTGATCATATCAAACCATGTAATTCTTGTGAAGAATCAAGACACATGTCAGAGTGACTTAGCTGGGAACAATCTGACAGCAAAGAAAACACAGTACTTTTTTAAAAGCAAGTATATAAGACTGTATGCAACTGCAGTATGGTAATGACTTCTCATGAATCTTCATGGGAACTCAGTTCTGTTCAGCTTGGCCATACTGAACCGATGTTACACGGTGTACTGCAAACCCTTCAGTACAAATTTGGCACACCAAGACATGAAGTCTGCAGTGACATTAGCCACCCCATGAGACTAAAACGCTCATTACCTACAAACAAAATTGTTGGATGGATTAAATTTTTTTATTCTAATTTTGCAAATCTTAGATCCATAAATCCTTAGAGATTAAGACTATATACAGTTGAGGTACACAACTGACAAGCAATTTAGACTCAACATGGGGCAAACAGAAACAAAACACTGCTATCTACACCAGCTTGGGGCATTTTCCCCCCCCTCAGGCTTCACTAACTTCCCATCAAAAGTGTAGGCACAAATAATCCAGTTCCCTAAATTCTCTCTCTTTCTCTCCCACACAAACACCAGAATGGCATTGTTGACTTAAGTCACCACCACTTTATTTTTCTCTACGGTTTCAATCTGCAACCCATGGGAAACAAGGTCCTCTACCTGAACAGAGTGGTGGAACTGAACCCAGGCTTCATACGGGATTTCATTCTCAGGCACTGACAGCAACAGTTCAAAACAGCTCCTGCAAGAAAGGAAAACAAGACTACAATGATTTCTGTAAGTTATGATGATTCTGGACAGTTCTATTCTTGACAAAAAAAGAAAACAGAGGCTCTTCAAGTATGAAGTCTGGACATATTGATCTCATACTACATTTCTGATGATATAACAAAGAATTCTCAATCTCTGCATTAATGTTTTAGAAGAGTCAGCTTTACATCTCCATATATTAAAACATGTCAAAAACTCATTTGAAAATAAACTGAACAGAGGTGACATGTTTTTGAGCCTATACCACATATACTTTTTACATCCGCCAGAAGTTAAATTTAACTATTACAAGGTAACTATTAAAAGTCATGTCAGATTTTTTTTTATTCATCTGAAAACACCAGTTCCCCTCGCAGGAACATTTGCAAACTGAAGCAGAGTGACTGGAGCTGTAGTGTGTGAGCTTAGCAATTAACTGAAAGACATTACAAATCTCTAACTGACCTAATTTAAGTCATGTCTATAAATTCGTTCAGACAGGATTTCATTTGCAGCATGAACCATTTATTGCATCTGAAAGTACAACAAGAATCACATCTAATCCTAAAGTGACAACCAATCACTGTCTGTCAGCCTGTGCTTATACGTGGGTTAATTCATAACAGAGTTAGTTGAGTTGGAATTTTTACTGCTGATAAAAACATTACGGCTTTGAGAGGATACACAAAGCAAGTTGCTCCATGAACTGTAACACATCCATGTCATATTTGCCAAGTGCTAAGCCAAAAAAGAAAAAGAAAAGCAAGGACAGAAAATCACACACTTGACCGGGGTTATTACACAAGTGTTTGCATGTGGGTTTTACATTTTGGGTCACAACATACTTTAAAGTGTAGCCATACTTCTGTTAATCCCATCAATTTATAAAATAACTTATTTTGCTATGTGCAAGAGATGTGAAACAGACTATTTTTTACCATGACTTTCTATTTCAGCAAACAAATGCCTACAAGTGTCCTTGACCACTAAATTTATTAAATACATTTTACTCAAGAGTCATAATACAGTATTTTTTTATGTCTAAGTGCAAATAATTAAAATGTGCCTCATTTTAAAGAGTGGAGATCTCGCCCAGCCCTCGTGAGTTCTGTCTGACCAAGAAAACCATCTTAAATGAAAAATAAATGACAAGTACCCACTATCTTCTAATGAACAATGCAACATCACACCAGTATGGTAATATTCTCACAAAGCCAAAGACATTTTGTATTTTAGTTTTCTGATAGGATTCAAGCTTGGAAAACAACCAGGGGTAGTAACCACCAGTAACTGAGCACAACCTGATACGAACAAAATACCAGCAAACTACAGGTAGGGGTTTAGAGCACGCTCGCGGTCTGTCAGAAACTAAATTTGGTGGATAGTTTGAGAGGCACCTGACATTTCCAGAAGAGCCACCCTGTTTTGGAACATTGAAAATCAGGCGAAAAGACAAATGACAACCCTGCTGGCTGTGCATTCATCCAGTAAGGTACGTGAAGGGTGCAAAATACTGATCACTGAGTGAAGAAAAGAATTGTCAATCATCAAAACTGTGCAGCCTACATGAAATGAAGCAAATGCCTCAGGAAAATAAAAAATTATAGGCTTGTATTGCCAAGCTATTAATAAAAGGATTTAATAAAAAATTTAAGAAGTTTTAAATCCATATAATGACCAATAAAAGTAAGCATGTACACAACACACATTTGTGCTTGAATCCAAAAGTATATTTTCATTGGATTTCCAGTACTCACAAAGCTAGTCTCTTCAAAACAAGGGCCACCCTGTCGGACTCTGCAGTGAGGTGGGAACGGGCCGCAGCAAAACAGTTTATGGAAAGACAGTAGACCTCCAGAAGAGGCAGACCATGCTCCATGGAGTTCCTGCTCCCAGCATAGTGCATCAGTGCCTATAAACACACACAAACAAAAAAATTTAAATAATGAAGAAAAACACTTCACAATAGTGATCAGAAGGGGAGATATCAGATGAGAGACAGGTGTCTGGATAAAGAGGGGGTTTCCACCCGAGGGAGAGATCAGTCTATACCGGATTGATCCCAGCTGACACTGTCTGGTGTGAGATGCTCCTGATTGGGTCTGAGGGGACTTGACTGTACAGCATAAGACAACGAACGTTAAATAAGGAGCAGTAAACACGCACTAAAAAAATAAAACTCCAGGAGGGACACATGTACTAAGACTTATTTTCACCTTTTCATACTTTTACTTTTAATATTTTACAGTTAAGAGGATGTTTTTACCAAAATGTTTTTGTAATGAATGCAAACTTAATTCCATTCTTTAATTTAACCAAATTCAAATGTAAAAATGTATTTTTCTGAATTATACCAAAATGATTTTCACTGATGACAAGACATAATACAGAGATAAGATAAAACTTTATTATCCATTTCTGGAAACTCGTCTTTGGCTTCACCAGGTTCATTAAAAACACATACGACGAATTCATTTGAACACAGAAAACAATAAGAGCTTCAAGTAGACCAGTTATCAAAATACAGATAAAAAAAATAAAAAAAACGTATGAATTTATCAAAGCAAGTGCGCGAGGGATAAAATAATTTTTAAAAAGGTTTTTTATTTATCTCCCTTAAATATGATTTACATTTAACAGAGAGCACAATATTGTTTTCAGGGAATGCTGTCTTAACTGCCAACTGTCCCCAGGTACAGAGGGGTCAACATCAGTGTGTCTAAACCACTGTGACACCGGTATGTAGCTACACATTAAATCATCGTCACTATCAGCATCCCAGGAGTCCCATTTGCCAGACAGCAAAGACCTTGCAGGCTGGTGCTTGTGTGTACAGAGGCGCTAAATTAATTCCCTTCAGTCTAAATATACGGTAACCTCTCAAAGGGAGCCAAGAATAAGGTCGCAACCCTGGGAGACCTATATCAGTGTACTAATTACGTCCAGACTACTTCCGACTTGAACAGAAAATAAATGCAACACAATTTGTTTCTGTTTACTATCAACCCAAAATTCAGTAAGTTACAACCTATGTGTACATTCAATGATGTAATGCTGCAATAATTCCTCCTCTCCATACTAGCTGTAAAGAGGAGCCTTTCTAGAATGACTGTAAAAGAAAAAAAAAAAAAATCAAACTGTTGTTCTCTGTGCAAAAATGTACATGAGGCCTTCGCAGTCTGAGTTAGACAAAGCAAATGGGCATCTTCCAAGGTTACAGACTTTTTTAGTACAAAACTCGCTCATTGTGTTACTATCCCTCCACTGCAGTTCAACCATAAAATGCTGTCCAGCAAAACACAAAGCTGGAATTATGCACTAAAAAGACTAACTTTTGATTAGCGTGGAAAAGAAGATACAATTACAGAGATCACTAACTCTTTCAATGAAAATTTTGGTATTCAAGTACTGCTTTAAAAGACAAACTATCAAAAACACTTTTCCTGTAGCTATTCTCTTAAGACAGAACAACTGTTTGAGTGAGCTGGATAATGATTTACTCTCTTCTACAACACTCAACTCTAACTGGTAATGAAGTTTCACTGGAAGCTCTTCTCTGATTGAACATGTACTTTGGCTTAAACATTGAAAATGAAAGTGACAGCTGTTGTTGGGAGTAGTTAAATAGTTTACCATAAAAAGTGGAAACCAGGGTAGTTCCCCATTTTGATTCCCTTATACGAATACTTGTTTTTAAAATTAACTATACAAATCCATAAGGTAATGCACATAAGAATACATCTCTTATGCATGTTGATGAGAGAAAAAATACATCATGGCAGATCCACAACACTGACAGTCCACTCAAACATACAAACAAGTGCTCAGCTGCACAGAATTTGAAACTATACAACCAAAGAACATAAAATTTGATAGGTAACAGACAAGCGCAACTACTGAAAATTTACCGAAATGCCATGTCGCAGTAATAGCTACGCCCCAACTAGCTACAAAATGTGATTAAACCAAACATACCCCGATTCTGCCCCGCCCCAAACACATGCAATTATGCATAATGTGCAAACTATAGCAATGCCATGCGCATGCAAATATCCTTCAGGTTTCCTCTTTTCCCGTTTGCTTTGAAATAAGATGCAGCTAAACGATTTATTATATCAATGAAAGTAAGGAGAGTTTAACGTACTGTATCAACTTGAATCAGGCAACGTTATCACTCATCTGCCAACGTAACTACATTATTATTGGGCCAATTGTAGTAAATTGTTTTAGTGTAAAATTATATGCACACGTGAATGTGTCCAAAAATACGCACTGTGCAGTCGTTCCTTGGCGATACACGAACCTAAAATTGGCCAGGTGGCTAGCGGGCCAACAGCAGCAGCCGTCGCAGATTAGCTAGCTTGCAGGCTGCGAGAAAAACAATCCTGAGTGAGCTAACGTTAAGCTAACAGTTAGCTTCGATGTTGCATGTACACATTACCTGACAGAAGTTGTCGCAGTACTCCGTGGAAGATGCTATGGATAAGTCTTGTTGCCTGAGCACGTCTTCGAAGGCTCTTAGTGTGGCCAGCAGGGTTTCCATTGCAACCAGAGTGTCCTCGGCCGTGTCCAGGGCCCGGTCGCTCCATTCGTGCTCCGGTTCGACATTATTCTCCGCCATCTTCGCTCTCCGCCACGGCGCGTATGCAGTGCAGTCTGACGCCGCCTTCAAGTGCTGTCGGAATATTAAAATGTGTCAGTTGAACTACACCTTAACCATAGCCTGTATGGCATAAGGGGGCAACTTGTATAAATGTGACGTTAAGTTTGTTGGTATTGTATTTGGATGTTGCCGTCGTTGTTGTTGTTACTTGCAATTAGTTTTATAAACCTTTTTTCAACCCTTGGTCGGTATATGCTTTTCTTTTTCCTGCCTTCTTCCTGTCCTGCTGTTTCATCATGGAGTCTATAAAGATACATATATAACGATACAGCTTACGACAATAGTAAATACACTTCTCTTACAGGTTTCATTTTGTTATTGCCATACTATTAGCATTTCTGATCAAAACACCTTAATCGAGGTGACGTTGACATTAGAAAGTTACGAAGAGCACAGGAATGTAACATGTCACGTAGCTTCGCATACCTGATTGATCCATTTAGCAGGGCGCATTAAAATAACATAGCAAACGTGTGCAATTTAATTTTGCATACACATTTAATACGTTTTTATTTAACATGCGCTTAATTATATAAAAGTGGGAGTTTGGTTCAGTAGAAAAACAAAAAGATTATACGCTTATACAAATTTAACTTTTTGGTTTTATCATTAATGTTCTCCACGTTATTTTTCGTATCTTTTTCTTTCATACACTGGCATGTGGCGCTCTCTACGGGTGAGCAGGTGTATAACATAATGCTTCTTGACCCGGAAGTAAATTTCATCCCGATCTTGGCCGCACGTGTGAAGGGTAAGCAAAGCTTAAGTTTCATATACAAATGGCATTTTAGAAGCAAATTTGTTGTATCGCTGATTGTCTTGAGCTGAAATTTGAAGTTGGGCACACATTTTTGTCCACAAGACCCGATTCGGTGGCACAAAAATAGCATGTTCGGTGTTAAAACTTCTACGTTGGCTGACATCTGGAGTTTCTGTTTTCTTAATGTTAGTCGACAGTCAGGTCAGGATTAATTCAACAGGTTTTATCGGTACGTATCGCCAAATAGTGGTGATAATTTAGTCCATCCATCTACAGGCAACTTTACCAAGTTTCTGTGTTGGTCTTATTTCATCCGATCCTGCAGGATCCGCAATGGGGAAGTCCAAACAAACAGGAAACCATAAGAGTGACAAGAAGAAGAACATCTCAAAGACATGGAAGACAAAGCGCAGGACCAAAGACCTGGACCAGATCCACTCAGACATGAAGCCTGAGACTGCATCCAAGCTGCTACATCAGGAGGTGGACTACGATGTGACAGGATGTGCACAACACTACTGCTTACACTGCGCGTACGTTAATTTTCTTTTGTCCGACAGGATCAGATAAACAAATAGTGCTGATTCTTAACTTCAAATTGATTATTTGCAAATTCAAGAATTGCTGTCATAAAAATCAGAACTGTGTGTGACTGGCTGTGTGTCTTATGAATTCTGCTGGAGAGATCCTGATCTCAATTAAATAATCTGATTAAATAATAATAAAACAGTACATTAGTAAGTTAGCTTCTAACACTGTGGAACTTCATGTCTTGCAGGAGATATTTTGTGGATATGAGATCCTTGAAAGAGCACTTTAAAACTAAAGTGCACAAAAGACGGTAAGGCAACATATCCCACCCATGTATTCTGTTATACACACATTTCTTGACTGAAAATGAAAACTGAAACAACATTATGCCCCGTACAACTGCACAGTGGCCATGTATTCCTGCTTGTTTCTACAGCACCTCTTCTTTCTCCATCCAGGTTGAAACAGCTCAGAGAGGAGCCCTACACCCAGGCAGAGGCAGAGAGAGCAGCAGGTATGGGCTCCTACATCCCTCCAAAAACTGTTGAAGTGAAGACACAGCCTGTGGAAGAGGACATGGACTGAGAGCTGCCCTCTTTAACATGGACTGATAAACTCAATAACAGAAGCGTTAACAAAATAGATAATGCTTCTGTTATTCCTTGCTGTCACAAATGTTGAGTGCATTGTTAAATGCTTTTTATGTGACACACTTAAAGCATGGCTGTTAAGACTTCTGGCTATCACCAGGATCAGGAAAACCTTACCTTATATTGGGTAATGTAATGCAACATGTACCTATGTAAATATTGAGTATGTGTAGAACTGTGTTGATTGCTAATAAACTATAACACAGGGTGGATTTAGCCAGTTTGCATTCATATGGGACATTTTGCATTTACATTTACATTTATTGTCATTCATCCACATACCAGGTACACAAATGAACGAAATGCCATTTCTCACAGTCCATAGTGCTAGACAAGATCACAATCAACTTACAAGACAAGACGCCATACAACAGGACACAGTAACTGACACTAGACGAGACAAAAAGAGCAGATCTATTATTGGATACTTTTACAGAGCCTGATGATTGGGCTGAACTGTCATTTTGTTTGTACATAATATTTTGAATTGAGGAAACTGGACATGCCGAATATTGAGAAATTTGTAATGAGGCCAATGTTTTGCATCTAAAAATATTAAATGAAACGATGTAAGAAGGACTCTTCGGTTGAATTGAGCACAACTCCTGATCACACTATGGTCATAACCTGTGCTTAACCTTTGCTTAATTTCTCCCCATATTTCCTCTTTATGAAGAACAAACACATCTAAAAAAGCACATGTGAAATGAAGTTATTGTAAAATGAGACTATAAAACTGCCCAATTGAGGATGTGTTAAAATTCCAGTAGAAACAAAGCCTTCATTTCCACTGGTGAAGTTACAAAATATTTAATGACTGTCTCCCTTGGTAGAGAAACGTATAATTGAAGCTTGTTAGCAGACATTCCTGGGATGAACAATGCAAGCCTGCCCCTTTAAATGTGGCTTCTGTCCCAGCTCCCAACGTCTGCTAAGTTAGAGAGAATCCAAACAAACTTCCGGTCATCACTTTCAAAATAAAGCCCTTGAATGTATACTGGCGGCTACATTTAGGGGGGCCCAAATAGTGTACCCCGTCCGCACATTACTCCGTTATTCAGTCATAAACATGGTGTTTTGAGAAAACCTTGCCTGTTATACGGGAGCGTGCTGTATATTCAAAAGTATTTCCTTGACTTTAAGGATGTCTCTCCGGGAATATAAAGAGTATGTCAGGGGCGACCAACTTTAAAATCAAATAATAAGCAAGCAGACACCTTGAATTCACAAACTTACAGTTTAATACGTAACCAGCTGTTGGAAAACAGACAAGGAATAACGTTTCGACCGTTTTGATAGAGTTCACAACTGCGGCTAGCTAGTTAGGCATAAGTGCTTTTATTTTGAGCACACGGACGTCAAATATCCGGTTCTATCCTGGCTATTACTTGCTCACTTGACGCATTTGAACCTCGTCCATATGTCCCTGGATTTGATGTGGGAAATAAGAAATCTGTGCTGCTAGCTAACCGAAAAAGACGGGCGGTCCCCGGGCAGAGGAAAACAGAACTGTCGGTAGATTCTAAACACTTTAAGGAGAAAGTTCACACTAACCGATTACCGCTGGATGCCCTTTCGTACGTTAGTCGACGACAATGCCCTCGTCTAAATAGCTGCCGTGGAGGTCGAGGATGGCCGCAGACGTGGATAAAACAACGCCGAAAGATGAGAGCAAGATTTCCCCTCAGAATGGGCATCGGAGTCCGGGCTCTGGATCCTGGATCTCCAAGGGGCCGTGGACTCTGCTCGTACTCGTTACTGTCCCTCTTCTCGCCTTTGGGATCAAGTATTACCTGGATGCCCAGCTCCTCAAACGTCATGTGAGATCCACATCTGTAATAACGTTACACATGTCTCATAATTTAGCAGTGATCTTAATTTCGTGTTGTTTTTATCTTGAAACCAACTTGGAAAATAAATGGCTCTTTAAAATAAGATGCATGTCTGTATTAATATAAACTTTGTATTGACTGTCTGGTACAATGTAATTAATTTGTTTTTAGATTTCAATACTATTTTCCCCAAAAGGTGTGTTCAGAGTAAGTTAATTATTTGCCATACATCAGTCGCCACTAAATAACCACATCTGCAGTTTTTCCATCCCATGGTGTTTTATTAGAGGGCGGTTGGGTCTGTGCCACAGCTGGTAAAACTCAACCTCTTGTTTTAATCTACGTTTGTTTGGCTACACAGGGTCTCCAAGTTGTTCTTGTGCCTCCCTCCCCCTTTTCCCTCCATTGTACAGGCGCTAGTAGGCACGCATCTGTCTGGGAAAGGGTGGTCTTTGAAACACATGCTAGGAATCTGTGGCCTCTGGGCTGATCTTTATCCAGCCGACACTGCTGAGGTTGAATTAATGGTCTGTCACCAGGGACAAAACTGTAACAGCAACATCTTTTTATAAGAATGTTATTACATAATGTTAGATCATGCCTCTATAACAGTGTTTTTATCACTCCAGTTAGTATTTGTGTTTTTTGTTCTGAGACAGCTCACGCTGTGATGCTGCATTGAAAATCGCTGATGCATGTTAAAATGACAATAAGGATCAGTCTAACACACATCCCCCCATCCAATAGGAAGAGAGTGTTCGGACTCTGGGTGCCGAGGGGCTTTTTCTCTTCTCCTCCCTAGACACCGACCATGACCTTTATCTCAGTCCGGAGGAGTTTAAACCTATTGCTGAGAAACTCACAGGTACATCACGTTATCTTTCTTGCTGAACAGCACATTTATTTGCCACCTTCTCCACTGATGCTGACTCTGATCCCTGTGGCTTCCACACAGGAATTTCACCCCCGGTGGATTTTGAGGAGGAAGTGACCCATGACCCCAATGGAGAAACTTTGACATTGGAGGCCAAAATGCAGCCTCTGCTGCTCGACTCCATGACAAAAAGCAAGGATGGTTTCCTTGGGGTAAGACAAGACCAAACTGTAGTAGTTTTATTGTTCTCTTTCTCTGCACTACTGTAGAGGCGCTGTAAGCTGACTGCTTTGTTAAAAGACACATGCCCTTCCACAGAAGAGCCTGCACCAAGAGTTTAAATACACATTCACTGTGAATTCTGAAAGCTTGGACAAACTTTTTAAAACTAACCATCAAAACAAGATACTTCAAATTACTGGAAATAATAATTATTATTGAAACATATTGCAATAAATTGTGTCTCTCTGAGTCAGCTCTTGGTGTAGGCAGTTCATTCAAAATGTCTGCAAGAATTGAATCAACAATGAAATAGCAGAGATTTAACTTGTAATCATCTTAGACTTGTTTAATTGAACATAAACTTTCTAGTGAAGAATGCACTAAGAGTAAGTTGATTTCATCATGCTCTTGCAGGTGTCTCACAGCTCTCTGAGTGGGCTGCGCTCTTGGAAGAGCCCAGCAGTGCCATCTTCCTCCTTCTCTGCCAGCCAGTTCAGGGTCTTCTTGCCCCCAAAAAACAAGGTCGAAGTGGGGGACACGTGGTGGGTGATTCCCAGCGAGCTCAACATCTTCACTGGATACCTGCCCAACAATCGTTACCACCCTCCCTCGCCGAAGGGCAAAGAGGTATCCCAAAGACTGATTCTCACACTGTTTAGCGTCCGATTGGGTTGAGACTTGGGACAATCCTACTGCATATTGATTGCTGTTTCTTATCCCGCTGCAGGTTCTCATCCACTCCTTGTTGAGCATGTTCCACCCTCGGCCCTTCATCAAATCACGTTTTGCTCCTCAGGGCACAGTCGCCTGCATTCGTGCCAACAACGACTTTTATTATGACATCGTCTTCAGGTGAGGAGGGGTTCAGGTTTTTTCTCTTTTAACCTATTAACTAAAACACTCTGTGTACTTTACATTAGTGCTGACTAATGTCCAGAACATACTATGAAAGTGATGTCCTCCTTGGCAGGCAGCCATTGGTTTCAGTTTAATATCAGCATGCAGAGACTGATCCACCCCAGTGAGTCCACTCAACTAGCTCAAAGCAGCACTGCAGCACCTCATGTGAAGTGCAACGTTTTTTAATGCAAAACTTTGACTTTCAGACATCTTGTGCTGACGCCTTGTTGTACTTTTTAGCGGCAGCCTCAAATTTCAGATGTCAGAGTTTAGGGAGTTTTCAAAGCAGTCCTCACTCACAACTACATTTCCGTGTGACAGTAATGCAACATTAGCAAATATAAAGCTATCTATTTATAAACTGTGGAATAAAGCCTATGACTGGAAGGTTTGGAATCAATCTATAACTGATGGTTTGGAAAGTGGTCAGCAGTAATGTTAAGTATACACAATTTGTGATAAAGAGGCTAGAAATGTACTTTTAAAAGGCTACACGGAGGCTTTCCTGTCACTTACTGTCACACATCTTGCGGTGCTAACTACTCATTCTGTTCACCTCTGACAGGATTCACGCAGAATTCCAGCTCAATGATGTTCCAGACTTCCCCTTCTGGTTCACGCCAGGGCAATTCACCGGCAACATTGTTCTGTCTAAAGATGCGTCTCATGTCCGCCACTTTCACCTCTATGTCCCCGGAGACCGGTAAATCCTTCACACGGGCCGTCACCTTTGTGCATACAGTCTCCACTTGGCGTCTTGTCAGCCGCTGTAGCTTTGGTGTGATGTGTCCTGTTGTGTCCCAGGTCTCTGAATGTGGACATGGAGTGGCTGTACGGTGCCAGTGAGAGCAGCAACATGGAGGTGGACATCGGATACCTGCCACAGGTACAGCTGCAGCAATTCACTGAAAGGATGCATGTATTATTACTTCATTGATGTGATATTCCAGCGCGTCCTGTTCTTATCTTAGTGCAGCCCAAGGTATTAATTTTTCATTTAACTTACTAATTCTACCTGAAATATGTTAAAGATAATAAAAATCATTTCTCTAAGATAATCAAAAATAAAGTCACAGTGAATTATGTAATGTTTATAAATGCATTGTATAAAAAGTTATTAATGTGTCTACAGTTAGAGCTGCAGTCCACAGGCCCGTCCACACCCTCCATCATCATGGACCAGGAGGGCAACATCATCGACAGTCGAGATGGTAGCGCTGAACCGATCCAGTTTGTCTTTGAGGACATCCACTGGACCTCAGAGATCAGTCGGCAAGAAGCTGCTCGACGCCTGGATGTCACCCTCTACCCCTTCAAGAAGGTAAACATCCACAAAGTGTTTACTCAACGCAACGTTTGCTTAAACACAGCTGTTTTCATTGTCCTCACATCTGCTTTCATGGTTCTCGTTGTGCTCCTACCCAGGTGCCCTACTTGCCTTTTTCAGAAGCCTTTGAGCGAGCTGACGCAGAGAAGAAATTGGTGCATTCCATTCTGCTTTGGGGAGCATTGGACGACCAGTCCTGCTGAGGTGGGATCATTAACATGCGGTTGATTCACAGCTTTGCACTCTGTTACTGAGATCTGAGAAAAGATTTAAAGTACAAGGCCAAAAAACGGACTACATCCAAATGTGGTAAAAACAGGTTTATATAAGACATGGTTCAAAAGCTCTGTTTCTCAGGCACAAGCAGGGCTCAGTCTGCGAGCCCGTTGGCACAGTTAGTTTAATCTTCAGTCAGTAGAAACATCTAACTGTTATTACTGTTATTATATCAAATCAACTTTATATCAGTGTTAACTGTGAAGATAAGACTGCACTTTCAAGTTTCAGGCCACTTGGTTTGTCACAGAGCAAAAAAAAAGGAAAAAACACATTCTTCCTCTTACAAATAAAAAGTTGCATTCATAGGCAATAAAACACACCCTAATTTAGTTCAGTACCCTCAGTGGTTTTGCAGCAGCAGCCTTATTCGGTCTGGTTTGACCATTAGCATGTGGTGGCTAATGTTAGCTATAGCGCACATTGACTCAATGACTCTTCTCCACTTGTGCTAATGTTAGCGTTTTAGCATTATTCTATTGCTGTCCCTTGCTTACACCATGACCGCTGTTCAGCAGAATCTCCATGTCTCACTTTTAAAAGCATAACCATTTCGTCATAAAGGGTTTTGAATTGTATACTTTGGTGTATTTTTCATCTCCGTCTCCCCTCTGTCGCAACTCCTGTAGGTTCGGGGCGAACTCTCCGGGAGACTGTCCTGGAAAGTTCGCCCGTCCTGGCCCTGCTCAACCAGAGCTTCATAAGCAGCTGGTCTCTGGTCAGAGAGCTGGAGAACATGCAGGTGAGCAGTCAGGACAGAGCAACAAGACATTCAGACAGTCATCAGTTGACTGAAAAATGCATGATACTCTATTCACATGGAGTACAGTTGTGTCATTTTCAAATCTTAAGTAAGTATGCTGTACTTAATGTTTCTTCTCTTAAACAGGCTGATGAGCAGAACCCTGCGTTGAGTGAAAAGGCCCGTTTACACTTGGAGAAGTACAGCTTCCCAGTGGAGATGATGGTGGCACTGCCAAATGGAACTATTGTAAGTGTTTCACTCTTTTAAAAGCCTACAATGTGTGAAACATCCAGGAAATCATGTGTAGAAGCACCCCTGATGAAATCATTACTAAGTAAATAAATTTAATCAAGGACAAGGCTTAAATTGGAACCTATTAGGTCAAAGTCCCCTTTTAACTTTTGAGGTAAGAATGTTTCATCCCAGTTGTACTTAAATTATTTCATGTAGTTTTAGTCCCACTGTCATGACATGTGATATTTACTGATATAATCTATAGTTTTATTTTTCTGGGATGAATAAAGGCTTTCATCTGCCTCCTGTGCTTGGCTTTAGGTCCACCACATCAATGCCAACTTTTTCCTGGACCAGACAGCCATGAAACCAGAGGAGGAAGGAGCAACTTTCAGCTTCTCTGGCGGGTTTGAAGACCCCTCCACATCCACTTACATCAGCTTCCTCAAGGAGGGGTTGGAAAAAGCCAAGGAGTACATTGCACAGTAATTTGTGTTTGTGTGAAGTAAACGATAGTCATTCCTCTGGGCAATGATCTAAGATAAGGAAAACCCTCCGACGGTTATGTAGACACGTGTTCGAATCAGTGTTGGCAGCTGAAAAAGTTTTTTGCCTTCTGTCTTTTTTTGTTACTATTTATTTAGGTGGGCGTCTCTCTTGGTCATAAAGTTTTATATACTGTATTTGTATTGTGACAGTCCATATAGACCTACAGGGAAATATTACATCTCAAACGTAATGTTACTGGCTGTACAGTATACATGCACACTGAGCAGTAACAGATACGTAAACACATGTAGATCTGCTCTCTCTGCTCATAGCTGCTGATTAATGTTTATATAAAATGTAGTCAGAGGCCATTCCTACGACAAATCACAAGTGCATCATAACGTACCGAAACATCCTATATTTCTTCTTTTTATATTCTGGTGTTGCATGTGCAATATTTAATAATGACTGAGTGATTTTTTTCCCATGCTGCTGAGCCAGAGACGGGACTGGTACAGTTGTTACCTCTTAGTTGTGTCTCAGCAGTTTGTGAAGACTTTGCCTGAAAGCTCTCTCGGGGCCGGGCAACGCCTGATGTTAATGCTGAGGCTGCTGGAGGGGAACACCCTTCTCTGACTCGGTGGACAAAAAGCAGCAGGAAAAAAATAATAAACGAAACTGGACTGTGGCACATAAAGCAATCAATTCAGTTGCTTTTTTTGTATTTTGAGTTTGAAACCAAATGTTTAATATTGATGAAGATGATGTGACCACACAAAGAACATTGTTTTTAATATGTACAGGAGCTGGCCTGCATAGGTTGGGTGCCACATCATATTTACATTACATTTACATTACATTTACATATTAGTTACATATTTATGTAACTCGAATGGAACCAAATAGTCAAAGTATCACGAGAGGCACATGTTACTGTATACAGTTATCCTCTTTTTGGCTCCAATCAAAGCTATGTATTTTCTTGTGTCTTTAGCTAGACAGCAGGCAATCCTTGATGACAATCTGGACCTATAATTAGCTATTTTTTCACAATTTGTCTCATTATCACCTTTTCCAGTCATTACAAAATAAATCCTCTTCAGGTCCTAGTTTCTGTTCTTAAGTATGAAATGGAAGAAAACGGGGGGGAACAGGTAAACTAATTAGAAATAGTAACAAGGAAATTTGATAAATTGGAATTTGACTTTCAAGGTCATACAGGGTGAAACATCTGACTGCTCTGAGCCTGTAGGGGGGCAACACTGTTATTCTGTGGTCAAATAAAACCGGTTTTACTCTTACAAACTGAAATTGTGTTCTTTTTGGAAACATTTAGCACGCACAGTACAGTTTAACAATCACACAAATGTTTTTAGAGTTAACATTTTCACTTTGTGCTGATTTTATTAACTAATCTACAAAGTAGAAGTCAAGTAGATCAAGCATTCGGCGTGACAGCACTTTACGGATACAGTTGAATGATTTGAAGTTAATTCTCGAGCTTTATCTTTCATGTTCAGAAACCACAGTGGCGTATGAGTCAGCACTTGGAATGAAAAGAGTCCAGAATAGTCGTGAATGAGACTAAGATCCATTGAAAATACAGATGTTCTTCAGTTGGGAAGCTTTTCTCCTCACGATTATTTTCAGCATTCATTTCTGCTGTCTTTGATGCTAATTTATACCACCCATAAAATGATTGGAGTCTGATGAAGGGCGCTTGTATTTGTGGGCTGTGCACGTGCTGTATGGTTTTCAATAGAGAAATCTATTCATAAGAAGACTAATGTGTGCTCCAAACGTCCAGCATCAACTGAACACAGAGAAAGTGGGTACATGCATTACCTATAGAGACAGGTGTACTGTCATGTTCGGACGATCAACGATGAGACATCATGAAGTTACTGATTCACATTAAGAGCAAAGTGCAGTCTCAGACTTGTAACCAACTCCATTCAAAAATGAGGATTCAAAAATCCAGTTTCATAACAGCTCAGCTCCGCTCAGTTCAGCTGAACTCAGCTTGGTTGCCAAACCCACAGGAATGAGTCAACCACGAAACAGTCCACACTGGGACATCGAGCTGCTCAAGATCAGTTCATTTCAGTTCACTAAAATCCACAGCAGTTAATCACACGGATGATTCAGCAGTTTGTGGTAGATTTTTTTTTGACATATATGTAACCACGAAATGAATGAGTGGCTGTGTTTGTTTTTGCTCAGTGATAAACGCTGTCTTCATAAAAGCTGATCAGCAGGGACGAGGTGAGTCAAAGAGAATTTCAGCGGCCCGCTCGGTCTCTTCAGCTGAACGTCCACACTTCTAGCTCCATTACCCGGAAGTCATCAGTTTCGGAGAGGCAGCAGTTATTGAAGGTGTAGCAGGGGCTGCTGCGACCCAGGTACAAATTCTCATCCACCCACAGACCAAAGTGACCACTGCAGGAAAAAGAGACAAAGAGTAGGAAAGAAAAAGAAATGGTTTTTACAGAAATGTGTCTTTTCCCCCCTTTTTTTTAACCACATCTGCTGAATAAATTCCAGGTAGAACATAAAACTGAATGCATTACCTGCCTCCACCAATAGCAAAGGAGTCCAAGTCTCCTTTAATAAAAAAGGAGTTTTCTCCTGTCCATCTGAAGCACTGCAGGGAAAAGGCAGATTCGACTTACTTGTCACATGCAGCTATCTTACCCTAGTTATTTAATTAGAGCACTCTGCCATTTTGACTTTACATAAAATGCTAAATTTCTGTTAGGTGGCTTACCTTGAAGCGAGGATGCAACATGAAGAGGAAGGTTTCTCCTGTGCCGTAGAATGTCTCACTGATCCTCAGAGGGTGAGAGAGGAAGGCCCCGAATATCTGATATAGCAAATCCACAAGAGGCGGCAACAATAACAAAACAATTTTTTAGACATTACAAACATCTATAACCGATATCAGAGATAACGTCCAGGTGTGTTTTACCTCATCAAGCGCATCCTTGATGACTATAAGCACGGGGGAGTCTGTGGTACTGAGTTTTCTGTAGAGGGATTTGAGGCTGGAGCCATGACGGGACGTACTGTAAGCCAGCTGCCAGGTGTAGCCGACAGTCCTGGGGGGAAGCTCCTTACATAGCTGAGAAAAGATTAAAGCAGGGAAGAAACATTTAACAAAGGTAAGGAAGGAAGGAGCATAACTATGAACATCTGACATCTAAATGCTAGGTACGTAGCACTTTGTGTACAATAAGAAGGGGATTTTAATGCGCCATTGAAAGCTAAATTAGCATAACTTTGATCCACACAACAAACAACGCACTCTTCTGCTCTGGCTCTGGACCCAGTCGCACCAGCTCTTCTGAATTTAACTATGTGTGGTTGAAGCACAAGTGTTGCTACACCACACGAACTAGTTCTTACAGAGTTTAGCTGTTAAATATTTAACCTCCTACTTTAACTCCCTGGTGTAGCTAACTTTTCAATGGCTGACTGAACCATCTGACAAAACTACTTTGCTAATTTATAAGTTGTATAGAAGGAAGTCTACATGTAATATGGATTATATTCTACTAAAGTCAGTTTTATTTCTAGAGCCCAAAATCACATTAAAGGCAAGACTCCCCAAGAAAACTGTAATTGGAAAAAAAGGGAGAAACCTCTTGCTTTTTTTACTGACACTTGAAGGTGCAGCTTCAGCAGGCTTATTAACCATCATCATCACAGATTCTATTTAATTCAGATATGCCAAGTACGTTAAAGAAACAGAAGAGTTATAACGTTAAACTAAATATGTACTTCTACTTCTAAACTGCTTAATTAATACAACTATTTCTGAAATACATATTCCCCCATGTATGCACACGTAAGTCACACCTACATTCACAAACAATTGGCACTTAAGTTTAACATATCGCTTGGCCCCCCTGAAACTGTTATTTTTATATTACTGGTGATGTTACAGCCACTTCTTGTTTACATAGTTGATCGCTTTTGATTGGACAACACTACAGATCTTTCCTAGCAACTGATTTACACGTTTCTAAAGTCGCAAAGTCCAGCTGAAGTCCCTTTTGCAGTCCAAAAGACTGTCAATGTGATTTTTTTTGTTAAAAGTAAGAAAAGGGTCATTGGAGAAATATCATAAGTGTTTCATAAGTTTTAATGATGCAACATGATTTTGAAATATACTCTTTCCAAAGCAGCCAAGTTAGTAGTTATAAGAACCCTGAAGATGTGCGTGAAAAGTCTGTGTATGCTGTGTGTGTCACTCACCTCTCGGACATGTGCGGCTTCTAAAATGCGGCTGCTCTCTACAATATTACTGAGACCTTCAGGATCCCTGTCAATGACCAGGGTCGGCTTGTCCTCACTCTCTTCCATCAACACCATCTGCAGAGAAACATCAACACATTAAAATACAAAACAAAACGTAGAAGTCGGTTCGTTCTAGAATGTCTGGAGGCTTGAAAACTCAAATTTTTTGAGTCAATAAGTCTTCTCTCCTGTGAAAGTAAACACTCACCTCCCAGTCGTCACCTGAGCTGCGGTGCCTCTGGAGCACTTCTTCATCCTCCTCCTCCTCTTCCTCTTTGTCCTCTATGAGCACAAACTCCTCTTCGTCGTGGTCCGCCTCCCCCTCCTCCTCTCCTCCCTCAAGTATACATAAATCTGGTCGACAGTGTGTAAGGTAGGCATACAGCTCATCAGAGCTGCGGGGGGGCGGTGGGGAGAAGAAAGCACCGGCTAAGACATGTTGAAAATGGCAAACAACCCCAACAGCTGTGTCAACATGGTGAGAAGAGACGTAACCAGGAGGAGACTGAGATGCTTTTAAATGTAACTTTTAGGTACTTTTATAAATATATTCTTAAATCAGTAATTCTCCTTTGACTGAGGCAGTGTTGTACTCAGGTTTTCTTTTGTTGTTTGTTTTAAATGGTCACCTCTTCAGAGAGGACCACTTGTTAGAAGAGAGTGTAACATTTACATAATAGTATTGTAAGCATGTAGGTAATTTACTTAAGTAAAAGTAGCAATAACACACTATACAAATACTCCATTACAAGTAAAGAAGCACTGCAGGTCCTGCATTCAGTAAGAGCATACGTCTTGATAACTAAAGCGTGCTAAAAGTATCATAAGTAGTATGTAATTTTTCAGAAGGACCTTATTAGTGTTGTGTTAGTTCCATCCATAAAAATACATAATCTTCATAAATTGATCACACGTTTTGTTGATAAATGTTGTTTTTTAAAGTAACTAGTAACTGTAGCTGTGAATTAAATGTTGTGGAGTTAAAAGTACAATATTTGCCTATGAAATGTAGTGAAACAGAACTATAGTATAGTATAGTAAGTAAAATCAATACTCAAGTATTGAGTATGTATATCTAAATAATAACTGAGTACAAGTAACTCAAAATTGTGCAGTACAGGTAATACAGTATTATATATAGTAATTATATTTATTTACCTTCCACACTTGATTACTGTTACTTGGTTACTGTTTGGATGCCATACTTGCCCTTTCACCATGATTGAATCATATGTAACTAACTGTTGACAGATTTATTTTCAAAAGAGCTACCTTTGGACTATAGTCAAGGTGATGCTTATGTTTTGACAATGTTTAATGAGTGATGAGAGATTAGTTAACAGAGAAAGTAAATATTCATCTGAAGCAGTTTGAGCGTTGCAAGTCGATGGAACAATGGAACATGTTAATGTGGACAGGGAGGTTCAGGTGAGGTTCTACACAGCCTATGAAAACAGTTATGTAATGTCTTCTGTTGCTCTGAAGGAGCTTTCCAAAAGTCTGAATAATAATAACCCTGATGTGTGATAGTGATGTCATCAGAGTTATTTTGGCTTGGGCATGAGATATAAACTTTTTAACACAAACTGGAAGTGCGGGATTTAAATGAAGATGGTATTTATTGGGCAGGCAGAGTCTAATGAAAGATGCTAATGAGTTGCATTATGGGAAATGTAGGCTCTAGTGTTTTTGGAGCTTTATCCAGACTAGGGCCATTACTGTACCTGTCTTGTGAGAGGGCAAGCCAGGAATCCCTTCTGGGTAAGGTTTTGGCCAACCCCAGCTGAAGGCCTCCAACACCCTTTTTCTTTCCTGCAGACGGCTGAGCCCGCAGTCGCACAAACATCAGACTGCCGGGACTACCTGCTGATGACCTCAGAGGCGCTGAAAGTAAACAAGTACAAGAGTTGGAGGAAATGAAATAAAAACAAGAAAGTAAACCATCTCTCAGACTGATCTGAATTCACGTCCATACCTGCGGTCTGACTCTTCACAGAGGAGTGCAGCCGCTCCGTCTTCACTTTGCTCGCCTCCTCTTGACCTCCACAGCAGAAGGTGGTAGCACTGCTCAGGACAGCCACCCCCAGGACACCCACAGAAGCCTCTGACAGCACCTCCAGCGGGCTGCTATCAAGCTCCCCCTCGGCCTCTGCCATGTCTCTGCTCTCTGCCCCCTCCTCCTCAGAGAACTCTTTGGTCAGACTCAGAGCCAGACTGGACAATTCTGACGGAGCCACAGACACCAGAGCAGGGACTGACTCCTCCTGGTTTGGGAATCCGCCTGCTCGCCTTTTGGCAGTTTTCAACTTCTGGAACATTTTCTTTCCTTTTCTCCTATTAAGAAAATAATAAAAAAAAAACACTTGTATTGACTTTACATGTAATCTAATCCAGTGAGTTTGTGTGTTGTGTTTAGAAACAGAGAATCATTGCTGACCTCTGCTGGGATGTGTTGAAGTGAATATTCGAGATGTCAGAGAAGAAGGAGACAGATGCCAGATTGTCAACAGAGCACGACAGGAGGTAGTCCTCACAGCCATGTTCCTTCACCAGAGGATGGGTTTTAAACGGGTCAAAGAAGATCTTATTAGAAGTCACCAACAGGATACCGGAAACCACACCCTAACAGACAGGGAAAGGAAATGTTGAAATATGTCTACACGTGTAGAAAATGGAGATCTGACGCAAGTGCAGTTCCCACACCCACCTTACGGTCGGTGATGTAGCGACAGAACAGTTTGAGGTACTGCATGGCCTCTGGTCCCTCCCCCTGACAGCATTCTGGTGGCAGAGCCAGTAAGCAAAGCTGTCCGTCAGGCATCGGCACCGCCTCCACATCCTGTCAGCAGTACACATCAGTGTTAACAAAATAAGCCTTATGATAAAATAAAAGCTGTCATGCTACGGGGCGGCTGTGGCTCAGGAGGTAGAGCGGGTTGGCCGTTAATCGGAAGGTCAGCGGTTCAATCCCTGGCTCCCGTGCGTGTCGAAGTGTCTTTGGGCAAGAAATGTGAAAGCTGAAGTCAACTGAAGTTTTCTCAGTTGACACTTAATTAGACTCAACAAATTATTCTTAAATGTACGTGGCAAGATATATCAATATATCATTTAACCCAAAAACCTAAGGAACGCTTCTTCATCCTTCTCTCTACAAGTGGTGAAAAGTGAAGTACTCAGATCCTTTCCTTAAGTAAAAGTACCAATACCACAGATTCAAAATACTCCATGACAAGTAAAATTCTTGAATTCAAACTCCTAAGTATCAAAATAAAATTACTTGTTATGCAGTAAAATGTCTCCTGTGAATGATACATTATGAGATTATATATATATATATATATATATATATATATATATATATATATATATATATATATATACACACATATACATATACATACACACACACACACACACATATATATACACACACATATATATATATATATATATATATTATATTATACTGATGCCTCAATGTGTAACTTGTAGCTGGTCAACATGGAGCTGATTTATTTACTTTGTAAACAGTTAGGTGGTTTAGTCTACTGGTTCCAAACCTACGGGTCAGGCCCCTCCAAAGAGTCATGAGATAATATGAGGTGTCGTCAGATAATTAATGGGGCTAGAAAAGAAGAAAAAAGAAAGTTCTGCTACACAAATTTGTTTCTACTTTTCTTTAATCTTTGACTTGTTGTGAAATAGGGGTGGCGATGGCGTAGCGGATAAGACTAATGCCTTTGGTGTGAGAGACCAGGGTTCAATTCTCCACTGTGACACATCCACCAATTTGTCCCAGAGCAAGACATGTAACCACTAGTTGCTCCAAAGGCATCTCTCGAAACCTTGTAAGTCACTTTGGATAAAACCGGCAGCTAAATGAATAAATGTAATGTAAATAATAGATTAATTTGACCCATTTCAATGGCTATTCAAATGAAACCAAAGTTTAGAGGGGAGAATGGTCAACATGATTGGAAATCACTGACTTAATGTTTATCAATGTAATGTATTTTATGTAAAATCTTACAAACCCCCAATCTTAAAACCTTAATATGAAAAGTAACTAGTAACTACAGCTGTAAAACAAATGTAGTGGATTAAAGTAGTATAAAGTGTACAGTACTAGAGTACTTTACTTTCCACTGCTCTTCACTACAGTAACACGTGTATGTTATAGCACATCGCAAAATTAGTGCTTTCTGAATTACAGAAAATGTCATCGAAGTTATTTTTTCTACTCACCAGTAGTTTGTCATACTCTGCGTCTGGTGAGGGGGAAGGAGGCTGAGCAGCGAGTATATCCAAAGAGTCTGGATCTGCAACCCGCTCTTGCTTTGGTTTAAGATCAGAGTCCAGTTCTGGCTGAGACGATCCTCCACCGGTGGGAGTGTTCTTTCCCTTTGGTACGACCAGCTGCTTCAGAGTGAAAGCCATGATAAGAATAGCTCTGACATTGAAATAGATACACACTATAACCCGGTGACAAGAGTGACTACTTCCTCTCTCTACAGGCCTGTTTTCCCCCCACTTCTCTTTGTTTGTAGTGACATCTCAGCTCCATGTGACTCATGATGGTTTTGGATGAGGGCTGGAAGAATATTTTTACAGCTACAATATATGCCATTAAAAAGACTGTGAATAAAGAGTACAAATTACATATTATCAGTCTGTGTTTGCTCACAAGGATAGGTGTCTGGGTGAGGTATTGACTGCCTGAAATAGTTTAAGATGAAGCAACACTTCCTGCCCAAAGCTAAACTCGTAGCCGATGTTATAAGGCAGAGAGGTCAAATGTCCTGTTTTGCATTGCAAATCCAGTCAACCACAGCAGGCAAAAAAACAGTGCCATCATTTTACACATGTAATACACACACTGAATTAGTGCGTCAAGCTCCATCATGTGCTTACAGTTGACTCTTACCTCTCTAGAGAGGAGGGAAGCAGAGGAGGAGGGTACACTTGAAGAGGAATGGGAGGGAACGTGGCCCATTTTGCCTCCTTCTGCCGAGGACCTACTGTTACTGCTGAACTGAGATGACACGCTGAACACTGTGTCTTCAGGGAGACCCTAAAATACAAAAAATCTGATCACACTCCAGTTCTCAAGGAGGTGTTCTAAATTCATTTGTAAGATAAGTGAGTTTGTTTTGGGGGTGAACAACATATTTTGCATCCATCGTCAAAACTGCACTCACAAAGATATTTATGAACTAATACTACAGTATGTAATGACCTATTAGTATCTCCCAGTCTGTTCTCTTGTAACTCTCCATTATCATCGATACAGTCCTCGATTCTGAGATATTCAGGAACTACTTATTAATAATTCTATAATTATTAGGTTTTTTATTGTTGTGCAGGTCTCACTGCAGTTCTTCCACTCTAAATCAGTTCAAACCTTTGTGAATCAGAACAGACTGGATGCAAACGCGTGAATATAATACATTACTATTTTCGAGTAAAGAAAAAACGGTGTAGTTTTTTTATGTGTGTGAACGTGTGGATGTGTCTGGATCTGTATGTGTGATTTGAACGTTCCCTTGTTTTAAAACATGACTTCTGAGACTACAAACACAAGCTGCTCAGAAATTTAAAAAAGCAGGATATGCAGCTTTAAATCACTACTTTCACTGTCAACATACACTCTGAGAGGTGTTTCTAACATTCAATCTTAGTATAAAGCAATACAATTCAACATCACTACAAAATACATGAAGTTGAATCAACCCCTTTTTTACAACAACAGTTTCAACAATAACTGAAGCAGGGTTGTTGTGTTAGAGTGCATTAGTTTTAGGTCGGTGTACCTAATAAACTGGCAACTTTACATTGTGCTTCCTCTTCGGCTCAAAAATATGAATGCTACAACTGCAACCAGGAAAAATCATCTATTTCTAAAAGAAGCTGTGAAAGGTTAATGACTTGAAAGCGAGAGGAAACATGGAAGGGAAGAAAAGGAAAGATGATGATAAACAAGGATGATGTGGTAAATTTCCAAGCAAAGGTGAAACAAATCAGACTAGAGCGCTGAGTAATAAGCGCTAACTCCCTTTCCAGATTCATGATAATACTCACAGGCAGACAGAAACAGCACACAAACCCAGCTGACAAATACCTTAGAATAAACGTCTGAATAGACATTCCTCCGGCTGTACTTGTGGCAGAGGCTCTGAAAGAGACTCTGTTTTCTCATGGTGTTCGAGAACGGCTCTGACAGCTGTGAACCTTGGACGCTCTTTATCAAACACTTTAAAGACTATAAATTGTGAAACCAATTACGAGCAGCCACAGGCTTCCTCCAGCATACCTAACCAGATTATATAGAGATGCAGTTATAAATCCATTATCTGCCTGTCAAACTTCCCAAACTTCCCAATTCTTCTCTTACCTGTTCCCTGAAAAGTCAAAAACATGTGACTCACCCTGCAGCTTGTGTTGTTATCTGATGACCCATCCTTGTGCTCTTGCATCACTGCAGTATTGTTTAAATCCCATGAAGTCCCTGTAAGCAAAAAAAAACAAAAAAACAATTTCTGTCACGCCTTGTGACAGAACATCCTGCACGTGTGACGAAGCAGAGCCCCTAACAGGATTAATACACTATGGCGCATATGCTCGCCATTCCTCTATGTATGAAAATAACTTTTATTAACTTAAAGTGTGAGAATTATGAAATGTAAATTCAAGCTGGAGTTCATCCTACGGCCTCTCCTGTGCCTCTACTTGGATGCAAACAGCACCTCTCCCTGCCCAGGGATAGAAAACAGCACAGGAGCACCTTGCAGGTAGTACTGTCGCAGTTTGGGATTTCTGATGTGGGGGATGTGGTTCAGGGGCCGGCCCACAATGGGCTGGTTCTGCCGCTGGCTGCTGGCTGCTGGCTCCTCCATCACACGGGGTGAAGTCTCCCAGGGCCGCTTAGCAAACTGCGGAGGCTGAGAGACGCCAGGAGGGAGCTTGGAACCCAGTCTGAGAGAGAGCAGAAAAAACGGATAAGATGTAAATGAATCCATTATCTTATATTTAAGTAGGTTACACATCTGCACACACAAGTCTAAATTTATGCTAAAAAAAACAACAAAGCATTAATAACTCAGTCCATGTAAGTCATAAAAAGGTCCTCTTATTCCATTAAAACCACTTTATGAGTTCACTGGAATCATATGGTCATGTATCATACGATTTGTTTTTTTCCAATGTCTATAAAACAGCTGATTTCTTTATTGACAACAATGATCTCCACAGTCTCTGCTGCAGGTTCAAATTCACAAATAAATACTGAGGTGTTTAATACTACCTATAATACATCTACATTCTTATACTGATTATTTTTTGTCTATAGAATAAAATAGTTGGAAAATTGTGAAAAAAGGCCATCAAATATTATGGAAAACCAAGGTGACATCTTAAAATTGCTCATTTTATCTAACAAACCAAAGTTATTCAATTTAGTATCAGGTAAGAAATAGAAAAGCAGCAAATGCACACATTTCAAAAGCAGGAGCCAGGGAATTTCTGGCATTCGTGCTGGAAAGATTTCTTAAAGGATGATTAAATTATCAAAGTGATTATAAGTTATATAAATAAATGTTCTGTCAATCGACTAATTATTATACACAACAAAATTATAGTAACAAAATAGTCTAAGTTCAAAGGTCCACATACTAGCTTTTGCAGCTTTCAAACACATCTCAGTCTTTATTCAGAATTAATTCGTTAAGTTTACATCATCTGTACATGTACCGCTCCTTATGGTCAAATTGAATATCCACGCTCATATATATATATATGAGCGTGGATATTCAATAGAATTATAAAAATATATATATATATATATATAAATAATAATATAATTATAAAAATACATTTGGATTTCCCCTTTAATTGCAGGGATTTAAGGGTTCGTTGTTCGAGTATTTGATGCGTAAATAGCTGTATAGAGCAGCGTTCATAGTCTGATCAGAGTTATTTATAGGGGAGTGGGAGTCGTCTGCGCGATGGCCAGGGAAGTTTCTGGCAACATGCCGCAGCTCTCACGCACATGATGGAGTCCTTCAGTGACAACAGCGGATAAAAATAGACCCTTTATGTATTGTAGTCTGACACCTGCTTAGTGGTACTGGACACGACACCCTTCTTATGAAATTAATAGAATAATGAAAGAGTGAATTGTAGCATGCTTAAATCTGTATAGCAGATGCCAGCCAAACATGTCACATGTCCACTTGGAGCTTTCTCCTTTGTTTTCCTTCCAGTAATCCAGCAGGTATTTAGAGGCCTGACCTGGTCTTGACGTTGCCAAAGTAGCTGGTCCTGGTCATGTCCCTCTGTGGCTCGTGGTCCATGGCTCCTAGAATCTTGGGCCTCCTCACAGACTGAGCCATTTTCTCTGTGTGTTTTTTTTTAGTCTGATGTTGGCAGTTGTATAGGGATGAGGGTCTCAGCTGGCATCCTCCCTCCTCCTTTTATTCCCCATGTCTACTTTTTGCCCCAGTTACAGCACCTACACATAAAATGTGGGCTGATTTTACAAACATCTAGGCAGAGGGAGGGAAAGGGGTCAAAGTTGTACCTGCAGCCACAATCCCCCCATAAGGAAGTGAGCTAGACATTTAACATTGTAATGGAGCCTTCAATTTAATTGTCAATCCATATAATTAGCCTGCATGAGTGTGCTTGAAATCAATATCTCTGAACTTGTGCTCCAAGGTTGCTGACCAGCACTTCTGACTAGTTTAAGAATTAATATTTATATAATAATTTGAAGTAAAATATTATGTATGAATATGGTGCATCTAAATGGATCACATACTGTATTGCCTGGCTGTATGCAGTGCACAGAAATATTTTTACATGACCCACGACTAATTTCATATCATGGAATGCATCTGGCTACATCGTGCAAAAGCCTCATTTCGGCAACTCATGACACATCCCTTCGCGTGGTGATTTGTCAGTCATCTCTGCCTTACAAGCAGCAACAGGATTAGCTTAGCTTGGTCGTGCATCCTTCAGAGCTTCTCACATTACTCAGGCATATGGTTAAAACAATGAAATTACATTTTGCTTCCTGTAAATGCTGGGGTTGCAATGATAACCCGTGGAGGAAGGAAGCATTTCAGACGAGATTACAGAATGATCGAGACTGCAGCTATGGCAGAATTTTTTTTATTTTAATTTTTTTACATCAGCAGTTTAGCAGAAATGAAGAACTCATAGGGGCATCATGTAAAGTGAGCGGTATCTTTACTGACCTGTGTGTTGTTCAGGGATGGAAACGGGTGGCGGTCATGTGAGTCTTCATATTGCAGTGTTTATGGTATCACCGCAGACAACATTAACAAGTTCAATATTCAAGCTCCGCCCAGTGCTGTCGCACCGATTGTCAAGATAGTTCCCCCCAACCGGCAGGCAACAGCGAAGGCAGAAGTAGTTGGGAGTGATTCATCTTGTGTTGTCAGACCGTCAGACATATTATCTCAAGTTTCTCCTCTGAGCCTTTTTATAAACAGTCTATGCTCTGAGCTCATGAAGAACTGAAAATGATTTCAGACCCCAAGGACCCATTTCTCTTTTATTGATTTGCTCTTGAGTTCTAAATTGATTTTTATGTTATTGTGTCTGTTGTATACAGTTGTTTAATCCTATAGTATTTCTTTTTTATTTAATGCCTCTTGTTCACTAACAGTTTTATATTTTTTCTATATCTTCATGATTATAAATTAATATTTTATGAGATTAAAAAAGAAACAAAAAACAAAAATTTAAATAAGCTTGTTTTCAGAAGCATTATAGTTGTTGCTGAGAGGTCAATTGGGTATGTATTTTGTTTTACTTAAAATTTACATTGGGAAACCAGTAGCAGCAGAAAGAATCCTTCACTGCAGACTTATGCTGAATCTTAAATTATTTAAAATAATATCACAATATCGTTTCAATACATGTAGTGGTAGTAAATGATTGCTTACATTAATTACTAGTAACTATTCCCATTTTACTAGTAACGATTAAATACTAGTAGGCCTCCTTAAATTTTAATTACTAGTGACTATACCATTAGTCACTAGTAACTATATTTAGTTACTAGTGACTAATTGCACATTTTTGCCATTGTAATCTATGGAGCTCCAGCTCAGATATCATCTATTCATTAGTTACCAGTAACCATTTGAATAGTTACTAGTAACTATTTCCATAGTTATTAATAATAGTTATTAGTTAATGGTAATTTAGATAGCCTGCTGGTACCTATTAATTTGTCACTTGTAGGCTAACTATTCCAAAAGATAGCCTACAAGTAACATTTTCTTTCTTACTAGTAATGATTTGGAGTCTACCAGTCATTCACTAATGAGTAGTAGTAGTAGTCATAGTAACATTTTTACTAGTAAGAATGGGATAGTGACTAGTAGAAAATAAGTACTTGTATCTAATCAATTGTTGCTAGTAAAACGGGAATATTAAAGAGTATCTAATTGAATAGTTACTCGTGACTAGTAAATAAGTACTAGTATCTTTTAAATAGCGACTAGTAAATTTTAAGGAATAAATGTTAAACCGGCTTGCCATGGGTTACAGTTTACTCCATAGTATCCTGTATTCAGCACTGCTCACCTCCACCTGTGGGGGCGCTCTTGTACCAGTTCTGATAGAGAACGCTCGTGTCGGTTCAGCCAATCAAATCACAGGAAAGAGAGGCACAGGTTTCCGGCCTAAAGAACGACAACACAACTCCGGTCTGAAAGACAAACAGGAGAAGCCGTGTCTCGTAAATTATTTAACGGGTTAGTTTTTCCACATACAGGCATAATCTACCGTAAGTTCCCGGACTCTCGCACCGTTGATTGCATTTTATGGGGATAAGCGAAACATACTGAAAAATGTTGGTGTTTGTGTACAGTTGAGGGTCATTTAGGGGGTCGTTGTTGGTGCTGCTAAAGCTAACTGACGGTGTGTGTTTTTGATACCCGTAACTTAGCTACCGGCTAATGATGAGCTGAGCAGATGTATTCACAAATCACTGCACTAAATGTGATCTTTCTGGCGTTCATTATTTTGTTTTGTCCGCGTCCGTCAAAGTAGGCTGTAGCTGCACCGTTAACACAATCTGTGTTGGTTAGTCAGCTAGCTGTGTTAGCACTGCTCCTTCATATGTTGATCAAACCACGGTGAGCTGATTAAGTTTACCAACATAAGCAAGCGTACGTACCCAAGTAATATCATGTATTTTCTAGTGATACTAAAAAGCAAAAACTAAGCAAATTCAGAAGCTTTATCAACCACATGAATTTGAGACCTTACCATGAAAAGTTACTTGCTTAGTCAATCAGTCATCAAATAATGATTAGTTTCTCTTGTGCCAGTTTTCTAATGCTCTCTAAACTGTTTGTTTTAATTTGGCGGTAAAGTAATGATGCACTTAATTTCTCCTGCTGGTTGTTTATATCAACAGATGCTCCAGTAACTAATCACTCATTAAATCCCAAGAGTTGGCAGTGGTACTGGCATGGCTGTTTACTGAACTGCTTCTTCCTCACCAAGCATTGGTGTGCAACTTCCCAGTGAACGAGACTGAACTACTATCATCATGGAAACAGAAACAGTGAGTTTGCTTCCTAGCTGACCATAACCTGTTAAACTTAACAGTGCCTTTCTCCCACTTTATTGTACAGGATTGCAAATTACAGACTCATTTATAAATGCTTTGCAGGAAGTAATTCCCATTTGGCAGAATAAGCCTCATGGATCCACCCGTAGCGTTGTGAGAAGAATAGGTTCCACTCTTCCACTTAGACCTCCACAAAGGGCATGTTTCCAGGTACATATCAGATCTCATAAGTCCTACATGCTTGTTGTATAAAGTATATTCCCCAATAGAAATGCATGTGTATACACCATTAACTTATGTCCTTGTGTATTAGGAACTACCAGGCCTGCCCCTCTTAGGCCTATGGATGGCCCTATGGTTCCTACTTTGGCAGACATAGCCTGGATTGTTGCAGATGAAGAAGAGACATATGCCAGAGTGCGGTAATTATCCAGTCAAGCCCTAAGTGACAACCACTAAGGTTGTTAAGTAATGCCAAGTCACTACTCCACAAATGCATTATCAGATACTTTCTGTGCTTTTAAGTTATTAGGAGCACATGTGCAGCCTAAAGAAATGCAGTATATGGTTATAATTTCCTGTTTTTGTTGAGACTGTGTCAGAGAGGTGTGCATTCAGCTCTATAATGATTTATCCAGCCCTAGGTTGTGGTGAAAGTTGAACATTATTAACTTAAGGAAGACCGGCATTATTACTGTGCTATTGGATAGGGCTGTGTCTTTAATAAACTGCTGGCAAAGTTTTGATTAATACTGCGACATTTTATGAGGAGAACAGAAATGCATCAGATGGCATGCAGCATTCTTCATAAGCTGGACCCAACCCTATGAGGTTTGATATAATAAAGGTTACTGTTCAGTAACACTGATCACCCTCTCTTCTGTTTTCAGGAGTGACTCTCGTCCTCTGAAACACGAATGGCGGCCCACGCCCCTCCTGGTTCTCCACAGGAACTCATCTGTGCCTAACTTCCGCCGTGAGGGCAAAAGGATGGAGGGACTTAGGAAGCCTGGGGTGACGGCGCTGAACCGTACTACCGCCCTGCAGGACGAGCTCAGCAGACTCCGTGCGCAGATCGCCAAGATTGTGGCAAGTGATTCTGGTAGGTAACCAAATCAAGGGTTGCAGTGTACATAATTTAAACTCGTTTCCCATACATTGATTTATTTGTGGCAGCCAGCCACAATATCACATACAACATAGCTATTTTCAATTTTCTTTTTACTATTTATAATGAGTAAAGTTGTATCTCATTGTAGAGCTGACTCAGAAAATTCTAATTCTGTGAGAAACACTGACTGTAGATTTGAATTGTGATAAACACACAGGGATGTGAGATATGGTAACAAATCTTGAAACTCTACTTATTGAAACTTCAGACTATGCTTTATTGAGCCTGTGTTTCAGCACTGAGTTGCTGTCTTCATGTGACTGGGATCCTTTTGTTGCCAAGTAAGCTGACCTAATTCTCCTAAAGCTCTTTGCTACTACGATGTCTTGGCATCAGTTTGTAGGTTAGCGACCAAAGATAATCTCTGCAGTTCAGGGTCAGTTGGGTGTCACTCATTGAAAATCCAACTGGGATGGCATGAGAGAAAGTGCCTTGATCGTGTGTATTGTATTCCCGCTGATTTTAAACTTAATTCTTTCTCTAAAAGAGGAACATAAGAGACTTCAGCTATCAGATTTAAATAGCTATTGTCAAGCTGGTCTGCACCCTGAGTTCTGTGGATTTTGTGCCGTGAGATGGTCTGTGATTAGGGGAAGGCCCTCACGTAGACTGGGCCTCCATGCTTGTATATCATAGTGTCATGTGTATAAGTACAATGATGCAGTTAGCTGTGGGGTAGGTAATGTGATCCTTGAAGTATGTGGGCTTTCAGGGGTATAAAATAATAAATGCTTATCTTATAAAGAAATCACATACTGCTAAGAGAACACCCTCCCATAGCACTCAACTTAAGTTGTAATAGTGCCTGGGAGGGAAGCTACTGAAAACAACATACCTATATGCAAGCTTCAAATTCACATTGGAAACAAACAGAAAAATAGAAATGGCATTTGGACTACTGGATATTTTCAGTTTCCTTATCTGTTTTTTCTCAACACTGTCAAACTACAGACCCACTCAGTTCTCCACCCTGCTCTTTCTTTCAGGCTCCAACCCCCTGACCCCAGACCTGCTCTCCCCTGACGACACCAGTATGAGCTTCTCCATGGCGCCTTTCGAGACCGCGCCCTACCAGCCGGCTGCCACGGCTGCCGCTTCCTTTGTCATCAGCGATGTCACTGAGGAGGAGGAGGAGGAGGAGGAAGAAGATGAAGATGAGAAAGATGTTGTCTCTGTGGTGTCGGAGCTTGTCCCCGACCCTCTGCCGCCTGTTTCCATGACGGCATCAGCAACCTTTGACCTGGACAGACCCAGCATGGACTTCCGGGAGGCAGAGGAGGATACAGTGTCGCTGTCAAAGTCCACCAGCTTTGCTGATGTTATGGACATCCTGAAGGACATGAACCGCATGAAGATGAGCAAAGACAGGTAAGGGTTGTCAGCTGGCTGAACACTACAAAGTTTGAGTTTGCTTATTTGTTATGTGCGTGTGATAATGGAATTGTTCAAAAATTCCAACTATCAGCATCTCTCCTAAATAACACATTGTCGGGCGCCGGTTAGCTTGCAACTAGAGCGTGCGCCGCATGTTCCCACCCACAGCACTTTGCTGCATGTCACCCCCTTTCCTGTTTCTCAACTGTCCTATCATAAAAAAGGCAACTCTCCGGGAATCTTGGCGTCATCGTGAGTAGAGACTCCAGGAAGTGTCTGTGTCTGGACAAGATACAGTCCAGCACATAACGTCCTGTGAAACAGAAAATTGCTACTGGTTTGGGCATGGGCATGGGAGTGGTATCCATCTTCTCATCTAGCTCTCTGGAAGAAAGTAAATAAGTATATTTTCCCAAATGCTCCACAACTCCTTTAAAGTTAGGGTAGGCAGTGTGTTTCAGTAGCATTTTTTTGTTATATTTGTTGGAATTCATACATCATACATCCCGACAGTAATCAATAAATCCAACGCTCTGACAGAAAACATGAAAAGAATTCTTTGGCTGTCGCAGGAATGTAATAAGCACGGACAATCATTTGGTCCGAATGAAATGACTGGCTGGCCCACCTGTCTAACTCTCTGCCTGCCGACCTGCGCTCACTCTGCCCATGCAATCGTTGCTCATGAAAATGTATTTTGAGGGAGGCCTGAAGGGAGGGTGGGGATTTTGTTTGGTTGGATACTTTCAAAATTTAGCTGCCTGCTGCTAGTCTCTTCAGCACTACCTACCCCAGCTTTAAAGAATATTCCTAACATTTCTCCCTGTCATTACATCATTTGATTAGGACAGTATTTTGATAACCCTGAACCATTGTTACATTATATGGTTTGTATCTTGGTTGGTGCAGGTACAACAGAGGCTGTACGTCCCTCAGAGAGGAGGACTCAGCCAGTCTGATTTCAGAAGCTCTGAGGAAAAAGTTCGTCCTGAAGGATGAAGATACTGCCGCTATGAAACGGAAGTAGCCTGAACCATATGTTTATCAATACCTGATTCGCTGCTCCATGTAAGTTGGGACAAGATAGTAGATTGTAGTTGTTTTTTTTACATATATATTTTGTAAAATTAACCCTTGAAGGCATGTGGTAGGTTATTGTTGGTAATGTATTCAGTGGCAGAATGTTTTAGCTCACTTGTAGGTTCTTAGATGTTGTTGTTTTCTCTCCCTTATTATTTTTAGGCTTTTGCCTGTGGAATATGTACCCTTGGATCCACAACCTTGCTCCTCAGACCCAAGGCAATAGCTGTCTGCCAGAGTTAGAACAAAAAAACACTTTGTCCCAGACATTGAAAACCAAATGCGAACTTCACAGCGCTGGTGCGGTGTGAGGGGGAACAGTCAACTCTCCATAACAATAATCAGTTTCAGCACTGCATCGCGTGTTGCATCCTGTCTGTTTCTGTCTGTAAAAGGCTTTTTATTTTTGGAATAATTTTTAAATGAGGACTCAGCAGACTGGTTCCACTGCGGTCCAGAAAGTTGCCGTGTCTGGGCGTTTTTGATTTTATTTTTGTGTCTGTGTGTGTCTGTCTGTCTGTGTCTGTGTCTGTGTCTGTGTCTGTGTCTGTGTCTGTGTGTGTGTGTGTGTGTGTGTTATAGCACATTGTGGAGAGGCTGACATCCAAACAATTAGAACAGATTCATGGGACTACAAGTGAGGAATGTCCCTTTAAAAAAAAAAAATCTTTAGTCCCTATTTTCCACAGAAGTGATGCAAATAAACATGTTATTGTTTGTTTTTTCAGTTATGTAAAGAAGTCTTCTAACATACTTGAAAACCTTTTATGTACATAAGAAACCGATCTTGTGTACATGCTGAGATGTACTGTAGCTTAATACAGTGTGTATGGAGGGAAAATAACTTCGGATCTTTGCTGTTTAATATTTGCATCCCAGTACTGAGTTTGCACATGTGCACAGCATCATGTTGCTTGCTCTCCACTGCACCTCTTATGCCTATCCTCTTGTTTGTAATGAACATATTGATAGTCACTGAACCACAAGACACTAGGTTTGAAACCCAAACTATAATATGCTGTTGATAGAGTTTAATGTTTGAGGTGTATAAGTCCAAGGAATACTTAATGAGGTATGTGAGTGAAATTGCATCTTTGTTTTCAGCTGTTTGTATTTCCAGTTAAAGCAACAGATACAAGCATGCACAAGTCTTTTAGATACCCCTTTCCCAGTTTGCAGAATGTGCTAACTGGTAGATGAAACCACCTTTTATGATGTTCTTTAATGACGCAACATCAAAGAGGGGATTTCAGTTTGGGTAGAGAGACAACTGAGCTTCGTGTAAGAGTGCTTTTACATCATTCTGTATGCGGAGTTTTGACAAAACCATGTGTGAAATTCTTGTGTGAGTCTTGATGATAATGAATATTCTTGTTGACGCCTTACCACAGATCTATTGCCTGTTCCAGTGCCGGATTTTATTCCTGCATTAGTTCAAGTGCCATGGGTTTGTTTTTATCAGCACACCCTCATTGCCTGCCCTTTGGTGGTAGTGGTATTGCTGAATGGTTTAAAAATAACCCCACACAAGAAAAGATTTTGCTGTTATGTCACTTTTACCTCCACCCACGTCACTCCAACTCGGATTTTCATCTCTCACGTTTATGCCTTCATTGCTGTGAATCCTTTGGTGTAGTTTTGCAGTGTGAAAAGGTAGCACCAAGTCTGTCTGTTTGGATTGAACATGAATGTGCCCGTGTGTATCGGTGAATGCGGTGGAGTTAAAATATGTTTTGTCTTAATAGAATTGGCCCTCAACTTGTCTTTGGTAATCTTCTCTATAGGTAATTTCCTTATTGGTCAAAGTTAAGTACAAACTAACTAGCTGAGAAATCTACTATATGCAAGTTTAAATATATTAATTGTATGTCTGTACTTGAGATGTTGAACCTTCACATCATACTCTACCAACTGCATCACTACTCCTGATAATAAGTTGAGAGGATCATTTTTTTTTCACAGGCTTTGTTTGTAGTTTAAGAGTTTCTCACCATTTTACCTCTGTATAGGGTTGAGCCCATCACTATCTGTATGTTTGATTGTTTTGTTTTTTTTGTGAAGTTAGTACGTGTAAATAAAGATTGGCTGATGTTTTGAAACGGTTTTGTCTGTGGGAACAGTTCATTTATTTTGGTACTGCCACATGGGGGCAGTGCAGGTGAACAAAATTCTCATTTTTGCCACATGGAATACTAGGCAACTTCATTTACATATTTACTACAAATACAGAGGACTGATCACCAATTAAGCAAAAGAGGAGGATACTGTCAGTGGCTGAGATTATTAGGAGTCGGACAAAATAGATGGAGAAACAGGCTTTTACATTCACTTTAATATCAAGCAGTGGTGGAAGAGGTGAAAGTCATTTTATTTGTCATATAATGTACTGAATAACATTGCATTACCCAGAACAGAGAAAATCTTGTGACATGGCTTGTTATAGCTATGCAGTAGGCATTAAAAAAGCAAAGAGAGGAAAAATATATATACAAGCAAACAATGAAGAGAGCAGCAATCCTACAGAATGTATGGATGGGAGTATGGTCCGTACGAACAGAAAAATTAAATATAAGTGTGATAGTGCCTATACATTTAAAATGTGCAAATATGCGGTTTATGTACATGGGAGTGACCAGATCCTATCAAGTGTCCGTCATGTGATCAGATGATCAGTGGTTTGAGGTCTTTTACTTAAGTAGAAGTTGCAATACCAAAGTCTGAAAGTACTCCAAGTCTTGCATTCAAAATGTTATTCAAAAAGTATTATCAACAAAACTGACTTAAAATGCAATTGCAGTATGACACTATTCAGACTTATATCAACGATGCATTAATGTGTAAGCTTTTCACTGCTGTCAAGATGGAGCTAATCTTACTTAATTTATATACTTGTGGATCGTTTAATCTATAACAATGTGGATTTCTTTATAAAGTGAGTTTCATGTGTGAAATCCTTACCTACAAAGTAACTAGTAACAGTAAAGGAGTAAAAGGAAAATACAATATTATACTCTGAAAATATTCAGGTAGAGGAAGTAGCATAAAATGAGTATCTACTATTTATTGACGAAGTATACGTGCTTGGAATATCAAATCACCTTAACACTATTTTAGCTGAATGAAGCCTGACAGACAGTTGTAACACATATTACCTCTTCACTTCATCACACCATGGGGCCTGTAATTTCGAGGATTATTCTTAACCCACATTCTTTCCCATTTCCTGTTCTTTCCCAAGATGATACGGCCTCTCAGTGAGTCACAGTCTATTTTCTGTGAGAGTCCTTGGCCTACTTTGTCCCTCTTCACCTCCACAATGGACTTCCTACCTATTTTAGATACAGGGAGATGTCTGTGGAGAGCTCAATTAATAGGGCTCAGTGTCAAAATTAGGCTCTGTTATAAAATACAGGCCTTCAGTTCAAAGTGACATTGACACAATTTAATCATTATGAGATGTGTGAGAAGAATTTCAAAGCAGGCTAATACAAACTTGAATGGGCAGTTGGCCTCTCACAACACGGTGACTACATTGTAAAACTGAGATGAAAAGTCTTTATAGTGATGAAGCATTGTGATGCCCATAGGTGTGAATTTGAGTCAGACTTCAGAGTCATTAATATGATGAGTTGACTAAAACAGACTTGCACCTCGACTTTAATACCAACGACTTGTGACTTAACTTAGACTTTAGCCTTTAAACTTGGAATGACTGAGACCAAGACCAAGCCTATAGATTAAAAATCATCTTATTTAAAAAGTGTGCAGCGAATAAACTATTTATTTTTCTGACATCAAATATACTTTGAGCCAATCAAACAACTAGATCATAACTTGTGTTATCATCTTTGTAAGTAAGAAATGTATTAGGCCTACTAAAATGCTCACTATGACAATACTAAAAAGCTGTGAGCTGGTATACTATTTACCTTGTTTACCATCTTAGTTTTGCATGTTATCAAGCTAACATTTGCATACTTACAGCTGAGGGAAATAGGAACATCATTTATTTTCATGGAATTTGGTATACATTGGATAAAAGTTCAACTTTGGTCTGATGATGGTGCTAGATGAAATTAATCACCAAGGTATTACAGTGCATCCTAAGGGAGACATTTATGTATGTATGTACCAAATGTCATGGCAATTCATCCAACAGTTGTTGAGATATTTCAGTCTGAACCAAAGTGGTGGACTGAGTCACAGAAAGACATTTATTGCATCACTTACTTTGAAATTGGCATTAGCCTAAATTTGGTGAAGGGTGCTTAGTGACATAGGATTTAGTTTAGGTTTCAAAACACAAACTTTTCTTGACTCACCAATATTTGAGACTTACTTTGTGACTTGCAAGACAATGACTTTGTCCCACCAGTGTTGTGTCTCATCAACAGTGCCTCTGTCATTTGGCCAACTCCAATCTCATTACATTGGGCAGCTCTCCAGCCAAGTTCCCACTCCATGATAAGTGACGGTGAAGCAGCAAACACGCCAACAGGTAGAGTATCTGTCATATTGACTGGTCAACGTACCTCCTCCATCTCCCTGAGCCCCAGAGCGTTTCATCAGTGTCTCATTATGTTTCTGGAAGCTCTTCTTAAGGAGACCTGTCATTGGAAACAGAAACGTCTCTCCAATGTCCTAGATGTTTTCTAATGCTGCCCAGAAGCTGTCAGGTTTCGAGCCCATTTGTTACTTTCATGAGCAATATTATAAAAGCTATTGCTTTTTGGTTTCTCTTCATGGAGGGAGAACTGTCTTGTGCCGTTGAAATAGATAGAAATTTTACTTTGGACAGATACATTGTTAGGGTTTTTGGTTTTGATTAATCTGTCTGACACATTTGTCAGACAGATTAATGTGTGAGGGTAATGCCAAGCTACAGCTGAGCTGGTGCGAAACCAGGGGCACTGATCACTCCAGCAGCTATCACTCTCATAGAGCAGTTTGTCACAGAAAACATGTCACAGGAGGTATTATTTATTGGCATATCTGTACCCTTCTGGGAGTGACAGGAAGTGCCTTCATTCATCGTCTAAAAATTCTGTATTACCATTGCCTGTTCAAAATAATAGTTGAAACGGCAGGGGAAAAGTTATGTCATCAAAGTGAAGCAACTGTACAAAGTGTTATTTTGGAATTACAAAGGTGTTTTCCCAAGATGACACGTGTAGCTACCCAGACAGCAAAATATGTTTGAAACAATAGTGAAATATCATAAGACAGGAGCTTTGAATCTACACTGATGCCTCACATTGAAAATGTTGAATAAGCAGCAGGGATATATTCATACTGACAGTGAATAAACTGGTTGTATTTTGGTGGGAAAGCTGCAGTATTGAGACAATATTGAATAATGTTAGTACTTCACTGTTGAAAACGTGTTTGCCCTTATCCAATACTTTTTTATGTCAGCATTTAAACTGTTGTTTGTGTACTGTTGATTCGAAGTAGACCATATAGAGTGACCATAACTTCACATTGAATTTACAAATTTTGTTATCTGGGTACAACTACATTTAACACAAGTGAGTTTAGAAAATACTTTTCTCAGTGTGGTTGTGAAGTTGTGCCCTTTTTTGCATAGTTTTCTAAACTGAATGGCCCTCAACTTTGGAAATACCAGAGGAAATACCACAGTGCACTAAGCTTGATGATCAAAACAGCTCCCAAACTCTGTCCTCCTCATTATCTACATAAGAGGAAGTAAACCTGAGAGCCAAGAGCTCCCATATAATCCAAATACTAGGAAAATGTCATCATCCTTTTCATTTGACAGAAAAGCTGCTGTAATAAACATGTCAAACTTAGTTAATGTGTGATATCTTAAGTGTTTAACGCTAAATTATCCTGGTTTCACTCCACACCAACTTCACATGGTAAGACGCTTCAATTGTCGCAGAAACAGA
>NW_024041107.1:0-11959 GCF_014851395.1 Micropterus salmoides
CCAAGGAAGATCAGGTGAAGAGACGGTCTGAACACTTCAGAGACCTGCTCAACAGGCAGCAATCTCTACTGACAGCAATAGCTTCAAACCCACTGGAGATTAACTGCAACCCCCCACCAAGATGGAATTAGAAAAGCCATTAAAATAAATAGAATGGAATTTGCCTGTTTATGTGAATTTCATAGATTTTGAAAAAGCCTTTGACTGTGTAGACAGGGAAAGTCTGTGGAAACTGATGGCTCATTATGGGATCCCAGAAAAGCTCATTAACATCATAAGGAGCACATACCAAGGGACGAGATGTCAAGTCCTCCATGAAGGATGTATATCGGAGACATTTGAGGTCCTGACTGGTGTGTGGAAACAGCTGGTCTGCTTGGTCTCAAAATAAACTCATCAAAAATTAAAGTATTGCGTATCAACAGCAAGAACAGCACATCCATAACCATGGATCAAAATGCACTAGAGGATGTAAACAGTTACACATACCTCGGTAGCACGGAGGACGATGTCCAAGCCAGGATCGGAAAAGCAAGGACAACTTTCAACATGCTAAACAATATTTGGAAGGCAAAAAACCTGTCACTCAAGACCAAACTGCAAAACTTCAACTCAAACATAAAAACCACTCTACTTTATGGCTCTGAAACCTGGAGAATTACCACCACTATACTTAATAAGCTGCAGACCTTCACCAACTGGCCTCAGACGCCTTCTAGGAATATACTGGCCCAACATCATCTCTAACGCCAACATGTGGGAACTCACCAACAAGACCCAAAAGAAATGCAAATTCGGAGGAGGAAATGGAAGTGGATAGGGCACACACTCAGGAGAAATAAATAAATCACTAAACAGGCACTGACATGGAACCCACAGGGCAGGAGGAAGAGAGGCAGACCGAGAACCACCTGGAAAAGAACCACAGAACAGGAGATGAAGAAAGAAGGGCTGACGTGGCAACATCTGGAGAGGAGGGCGCAAGACCGGAGAGGATGGAAGAGCTTCGTCGATGGCCTATGTTCCTATGGGAATTTAAAGGCTTAACTAACTAACTAACCATATACAATATGAACAGTATGAACAGCTCTGAAATTGTATGTTAGGCAGGATTCACAAACAACACTCAGAAAATGCAGAGATGCAAGGAATTTGGCCAGAGCAACTGAAGCACGGGAGGTAAACTGACGAACTGGCGAAGAGTGGGAGCTGAACCGAGGTAATTGACTGCATGGGTTGATTACTGGATGAGCCAGGATTATTGCACAGGAATTGTTCCTGACACTGTGAGTCAGAAATCAGCTGTTCATCAGTGTGATGGCTTGTGGGAAGAAACTGTTCCTGAGTCTGTTGGTTTTGGCGTACAGAGCTCTGTAGCACCTACCAGAGGGGAGGAGCTGGAACAGGTTGTTTCGGGGTGAGATGGATCTGCAGTGATGTTTCCTGCCCGTTTCCTGACTCTGGAAAGTCCTGAATGGAGGGCAGGTTGGCACCGATGATCTTTTCTGCAGTGCTGACTGATTATAGCTGTGGACTAATGCAAAATAGAAACCGATGGACTGACATTGAGTCATAGTTTGTTTATTTTCATTCATCCACCTACTGAATGTACAAATGAACAAAATGCTGTTTCTGGTGGTCCAGTGTGCTAAAAACAAAGTCACAACAGTCTCATTCAACTAACAAGACAAGACACTATTAAAACAAAAATTAGAGATGGCATTTGTTTAATGCTGCAGTCCTACATTCATTAAATTATTAAACCAAGCAGCCACCATCACCAATGTAAACACGCGGCCCTCTGTCATCTCGCTGGAGGCTTGCGCTGTGACAGAAAATGGTGCTTCGGGACACTGATGATGCAGGTCTGTGTACAGATGTACCCACCGTAGTGCCTGGTCCTTTTGATGAGGTACATAAATGTGCCTATTGAGCAGCTTGGTTCAGATGAAATTTAATAAGCTGATCCATGCTTGAGTGTTGCACTGAGAGAAGCCGACTGTACTGCTCAGAAAGAACAGAAGAAGAAAAGTGTTGCAAGGGAACGTAAAAGTAGTCCTCTTGTGAGCCTTCGGAGCCACCGTAAATATGAGCCCCTCAACAGTGTAAACACACTATTTACTATCCATCCATCCATCCATCCATCTTCATCCGCTTATCGTCGCAGGGGGAGCAGCTCCAGCAGGGAACCTCAAACTTCTCTCTCCCGAGCCACATTAACAAACTCTGACTGGGGGATCCTGAGGCGTTCCCAAGCCAGTTTGGAGATATAATCTCTCCACCTAGTCCTGGGTCTTCCCCGAGGCCTCCTCCCAGCTGGACGTGCCTGGAACACCTCCCTAGGGAGGCTTCCGGGAGGCATCCTCCCTGATGCCCAAACCACCTCAACTGGCTCCTTTCAATGCAAAGGAGCAGCGGCTCTACTCTGAGCTCCTCGCGGATGGCCGAGCTTCTCACCCTAGACACCAGCCACCCGCCTGAGGAAACCCATTTTGGCCGCTTGTACCCGCGATCTCGTTCTTTCGGTCATGACCCAGCCTTCATGACCATAGGTGAAGGTAGAAGCGAAAATCGACCGGTAGATCGAGAGCTTTGCCTTATGGCTCAGCTCTCTTTTCGCCAACTATTTACTTTAAAAATGTAAAAATAAATATCACAATATCTGTCAAAATGTACCCACTGTCATTTTTTTGGTATATGGTTCAGATTTACTTTATAAAGCTGAACTAATTAAACTATTTTTTCTGCAAGAGCTTATAACAATATTTTGTTTCCTTCCAGGTCACTCTCAGTTAATTGGTTCTCCTCGGCCAATAGTGGCAAAAGTTGGCGATGACGTCATCTTGCCATTTCATCTGCAGCCTGCAGTGGATGTTGCTGCCAAGACTTTTGAGTGGGCAAGACCAGACCTGAACCCCAGATTTGTTTATGTGTGGCGTGCTGGTCAGGACATTGTAAAAATAAAAAATCCTTCCTACAAAGGAAGAACAACTCTGTTCACTGATGAACTGAAGCACGGAAACATTTCACTGAAACTCTCCAAAGTGAAACTTTCTGATGAGGGGAGATACAAATGTTACATTCCAGATATGAACACAGACGCCTCCGTTGAGCTTGTTGTTGGTGAGTAGATACATGATGTATGTGTAGTGCAGTTTGGTGTGTAGTCTGTGCAGCGGATCCAGTGAATAACTGAGGTATCAAAACAGCTTTCAGCCATTCATGTTGGGACATGGACAGTTCAGCTACAGCCATCAAACACCAGTTTAACGGTTACATGTTTACAGAACAGCTAAATTGCACATGTTCTGGCAGGAAATATTTTCCCTGTTTCTTAAGGTAGTTTATATAAATATAATACATACAGTCATAAAATAGACACAATGTGATGTGACTAACTTTATGAAAGACTTTCAAATAGATGTTAGCTGATCCTTCATTAAGCCCTGCACCCCAATTACTGTGCTACAGCTGTCAGGCTTTAGATCTACTGTCACAGACTATTGATGTGGTTTACAAGAATGGTGGAAGCAGATTTATTTTTCAAAATAAATATGTGAAACAACTTGTCCTTAATTATTCTTTTTTTTATTATTTACATCAAAGATTTAAAGAACTGTTGTGCCTGGCCAGATCTCACAGTTCGCCTCCAAAATCTTGACACATAGTGACTCTCACTACAACCCCATTTACAGTGGGACATTAAGCTAAACGCAACCATCAGAATGTAACAAGAGGAATGAGGTTCATCTTCACAATGTCAATACTAACATGCTGACGTTTAGCATGGTTTATATTTGACCTTGTTGTAGTTCAATGTGTTAACATGTTAACATTTGATCATTTGGACCAAACAAAGTGCAGCTGAGGCTGGAATCTCATTAGTTTTGTAAATATTTACCAAAGTATTGGACACAATGAAATGTTGTAGATTTACATTTATACATCTTTTAAATTATTAATGCAGTCTTTGTAAATCTGAACTGTATTTTAATTGTTCCTCTTGCTCAACATCAGGGGCCGTCTCCTCACCTGTCATCAGTTTAGCAGGGATTGACAGACACAAAGGGGGAGTGGTGTTACAGTGTGAGTCTGCAGGCTGGTATCCAGAGCCTGAGGTGTTTTGGCTGGACGGTGAGGGAAACCTCCTCTCTGCTGGACTACAGAGACAGTCAGAGGTCCTGATGACCTCTATACTGTCAGCAGCAGAGTGACTGTGGAGAAGAGACACAGCAACAACTTCACCTGTAGAGTCCAACAGAAGGACATCAACCAGACCAGAGACACTCACATCCAGGTTCCAGGTAGAAATGATTGATGATGTGATCAATGTTTTAGTTTCAAATAGCTGAAGTCTAGTGTTCAATAAACACCATGTTATTTTGTGTTTTATCGTTTCAGATGATTTCTTTGAGGTCCAGTCCAGTTTGTCCCCCATCACGGTTGGATTGGCTGTTTGTTTGGTTGCTTGCATCATGATCATTTTGTTACTTATCTTTTCTGTGTGGAAATGGAGACAGAACATAATCAGTGAGTACCAAATTATTTGCAGATTAATGGGACATATTGATATGATTTGTGGGTGGCAATGGAGCAGTGGATAAGACACATGCCTTTGGTGTGAGAAACCCTGGTTTGATTCACCATTGAGTCCCTGAACAAGACACTTGACCCGTCCTTGCTCTAGAGGTGTGCGACCTCTGTCGTATATAGCGATTGAATGTCGCTTTGCATAAATGTAGTTGTGTAAATTTAATTTGATCAAAATATCAGTAGTTTTTAAATGTGGTGTTTTTTCTATTTAATTTCCAGTCAGTCAAATTGTCAGGTGTCTTATTTTAGACTCAAATGTCTCATATGCTGTGATGCAAGAACATGTCTTTAATACTTTAATTCTACTGCCTGTATTTTCACACAGACTGCAAGAGAAGCCACAGGGATGAAACTGATGAAGGAGAACAGAATGACCGCTTTAAAAGTAACAAAACTGAAGTTCAGGTTAACACTGAAGCAGAAAGAGAGCAGCTCATGACAGATGAAACAGTGCCAACGAAGGATTTGAAGAACAGAAAAGGGGAAAGGGAGAAAACACATGTAAATTCACAACTTATTTCTGCTGCCCCTCAGTGGCTAAAGATGCAAAAGAGCAGTGACTTGGCTCCATCCAACTGGAAAATTGCTGCTTAAATCTCACAGTTGCTGTTTTATTTATCTGGTCAGAGGGAAGAGAACAGAAAAAGTGTGCTTAAATACTTTGTTTGCTAAAATCAGGTGTTTTTGAGGCAAAGTCTTTGTTCCTGAACAGAGTTATTAAACTTCAATAATTGTAGTATTTGATGAACAAATAATTCTTGTTGAATTAATTCAACAATCTGTTCATTTGCACAATTTTATTTGCCAGTTTATGCTGTTGTGGTACTCCCCTCCCTTCCCTGTCTAATGTAGCCTATTCATCTCTTATTGTTCTAATACCACCTTCCTAATAGTGCATTTTCAGGTTCTCTATATGTTCTCTATTTATATAAACATGTGTTTGCCACACACAGTAAATCTAATACAGAAATGAAGACAGCATAACATCACAACAGACATGATCTTTCTTAAACTGACCAGAATACTCATATAAATATGCAAAGTTACTTTAAACTGTATTCAGCTTCATCTTCAGCACAACAGAGCCTGCAGGGAAACAGGGCCCAGGTCAAAACAATGGTCCTTGAAGTAGACTTGATTTTCTTTCTGTCTTATTCTTCATTATAAATCAAATTTCCCACATGTCTAAAGAAAGAGAACATATCGCTCTAATCTTGTCTTTCTTCATCTTTGCTCTTCCCCAGCCTGAAGAAAAACTAGCTGAAACTGAAAAGCAGCTCCAGGATGAGAAGAGGAGGAGGGAGGAAGCTGAAAAACAAAGGGAGAGCATACAGAAAGAGGTTTTTCCTTTCACTTTAATCTCTCTCTATTTATCTAAACATCTTCCCTCTATATCTTCTTCTAAGACTATTGTCTTATTGATGAATGGAAACATCTCCACTGACTTCTGCTTTCAGTTTTCTCATTAAATCTGTCTCACAGATACATCCATTCTTCTGTTGGAGCTTCCTCTGTTTCATATTAATGAAAAATATCCAGGGACCAGTAACTTTACCATGGGAATGAAGAAAAACACTTGAGGCAGAAAGACTGTCTGGTCATTAATCAGTTTTCTCCACTTACTTACAGTCAAAGACAGAACTGTGACTTTGTTAATCAAAGGTAGAAAACTGCTGCTTTAAAAATGCTGCACAAGTCACATGGAGTAAATTTCTGTCACGTCTTATTGTTTCTAACTCACATACTTTAATAAGAAAAAATGTCTCTCATCTTCAGTGTTTATCTTCTCTCTCTTCAGGTCGAGAAGCTCAAAGAGGAGAAGCAGAGGATGAGGACGAAAGAAGCAGCTACAAAAGCAGCTGGCGACCAAGACAAAAGAGGTTCATCTGTCATTGATATTGATTTGTTTCCACAAACCTATTTGTTTGTTTTTAGTTTGAAATCATACAGTTTATTTTTATTTTATTTTATCTGGTAAGAGGGAAGAGAACAGAAAAAGTGTGCTTAAATACTTTGTTTGCTAAAATCAGGTGTGTTTGAGGCGAAGTCTTTGTTCCTGAACCGAGTTATTAAACTTCAATAATTGTAGTATTTGATGAACAAATAATTCTTGTTGAATTAGTTCAACATTCTGTTCATTTGCACAATTTTTTTGCCAGTTTATGCTGTTGTGGTACTCCCCTCCCTTCCCTGTCTAATGTAGCCTATTCATCTCTTATTGTTCTAATACCACCTTCCTAATAGTGCATTTTCAGGTTTACTATTTGTTCTCTATTTATATAAACATGTGTTTGCCACACACAGTAAATCTAATACAGAAATGAAGACAGCATAACATCACAACAGACATGATCTTTCTTAAACTGAACTGAATACATTGCCGAGTATAAAGCCTTTCTTTCTGTCAGTTACACTTTGTGATGTATAGAAATATATATCATGGATTACAGGCAATTAAATATGCACAACAGAGCCTGCAGGGAAACAGGGCCCAGGTCAAAACAATGGTCCTTGAAGTAGACTTGATTTTCTTTCTGTCTTAGGCTTCATTATAAATCAAATTTCCCACATGTCTAAAGAAAGAGAACATTTCGCTCTAATCTTGTCTTTCTTCATCTTTGCTCTTCCCCCAGCCTGAAGAAAAACCAGCTGAAACTGAAAAGCAGCTCCAGGATGAGAAGAGGAGGAGGGAGGAAGCTGAAAAACAAAGGGAGAGCATACAGAAAGAGGTTTTTCCTTTCACTTTAATCTCTCTCTATTTATCTAAACATCTTCCCTCTATATCTTCTTCTAAGACGATAGATTGATGGATGGAAACATCTCCACTGACTTCTGCTTTCAGTTTTCTCATTAAATCTGTCTCACAGATACACTTCTTTCTTCTTCTAATTGCTCATAATAAACCTCATGAGACAAGACGTGTGAGGGCGGTTTTGCTGGGGAGATGGGGACTGGACGCAAACACAGATGAAACAGACTTTTAATGCAAAGCTGAGCTGACATGCATGAGGATGGCAGGTCTGGGGAGGTTAGAGAAAGAATATGTTCTGATAGAGAGAGTAATGCAGAGGGCTGGGGAGGTGAGTGTGGCTGAAGAGACGGACAGGGGAGGAAACTCAGACAAGATGTGAAGCTTTTTAATCCACCACATGTATAAAGTAGCTTCTGATTATTTCAGGCTTATTCTTCACAACACTGATATGTTTATGTTTTCAGTTACCAGTAACTTTATTTATACCAGTCGAACAGAACATACTAGTCTCCCTGAACAACTGACAGGTGTTATTGAAAAATGTATATCAAGACAGTTTAAATATCATTCTGAATCAGTGTGCATGGCATCAGTTTGCTTAAAAAAAACTTACTCATCGTGTTTTTGTTCACCTCTCCGTTTCCTTGCAGAATGAGGAAAAGCTTCATGTTGAGCAGCGGAGGTTTCTTTCACCTTAATCTTTCAGTTTCTGTTGAGATGTCTCCAGATTTGCTCATGTTAACGGTCAGACTGTCGCTTCCTGCAATAAAACACTACTGATTAATCAACATCTGTCTGTCTGTTAGAATGAGAACATCAAAGAGGCAGCTGACAGGAACAAAGAGGAGCTGAAGGAAACTCAAGAAAAGTTGGAAAAAAGGAATGCTGAGAACAGGGATCTGAAGAAAGAAGTACATACACACACAAAATCCCTGTCTGCACATGTGATGCTTCATTGATAACTGCTGAGGTGTTGATTCTGTTAAACTGAATGAACAGCTGAGTCAGCAGCAGCAGGAGTACACATTCACAGTGTCTGATATTTGTGTTGGAGCTTCCTCTGTTTCATATTAATGAAAAATATCCAGGGACCATGGGAATGAAGAAAAACACTTGAGGCAGAAAGACTGTCTGGTCATTAATCAGTTTCTCCACTGACTTACAGTCAAAGACAGAACTGTGACTTTGTTAATCTAAAGGTCCAACTAGAAAACTGCTGCTTTAAAAATGCTGCACAAGTCACATGGAGTAAATTTCTGTCACGTCTTATTGTTTCTAACTCACATACTTTAATAAGAGAAAAGTTCTCTCATCTTCTGTTTTTTATCTTCTCTCTCTTCAGGTCGAGAAGCTCAAAGAGGAGAAGCAGAGGATTGAGGACGAAAAGAAGCAGCTACAAAAGCAGCTGGCGACCAAGACAAAAGAGGTTCATCTGTCATTGATATTGATTTGTTTCCACAAACCTATTTGTTTGTTTTTAGTTTGAAATCATACAGTTTATTTTTATTTTATTTTATCTGGTCAGAGGGAAGAGAACAGAAAAAGTGTGCTTAAATACTTTGTGTGCTAAAATCAGGTGTGTTTGAGGCGAAGTCTTTGTTCCTGAACCGAGTTATTAAACTTCAATAATTGTAGTAATTGATGAACAAATAATTCTTGTTGAATTAGTTCAACATTCTGTTCATTTGCACAATTTTATTTGCCAGTTTATGCTGTTGTGGTACTCCCCTCCCTTCCCTGTCTAATGTAGCCTATTCATCTCTTATTGTTCTAATACCACCTTCCTAATAGTGCATTTTCAGGTTCTCTATATGTTCTCTATTTATATAAACATGTGTTTGCCACACACAGTAAATCTAATACAGAAATGAGGACAGCATAACATCACAACAGACATGATCTTTCTTAAACTGAACTGAATACATTGCCGAGTATAAAGCCTTTCTTTCTGTCAGTTACACTTTGTGATGTATAGAAATATATCATGGATTACAGGCAATTAAATATGCACAACAGAGCCTGCAGGGAAACAGGGCCCAGGTCAAAACAATGGTCCTTGAAGTAGACTTGATTTTCTTTCTGTCTTAGGCTTCATTATAAATCAAATTTCCCACATGTCTAAAGAAAGAGAACATTTCGCTCTAATCTAAAAAGGGTGGTGATGGTGCAATGGGTAAGATGCCTGCCTTTGGTGTGAGAGACCTGGGTTCAATCTCCCTCTGTGACCCATCCACCATTGTGCCCCTTAGCAAGACATTTAACCCCTAGTTGCTTCAGAGGCGTGCAACCTCTGACATGTATAGCAATTGTGGATAAAAGCGTCAGATAAATGTAATCTTGTCTTTCTTCATCTTTGCTCTTCCCCCAGCCTGAAGAAAAACTAGAACTAGGACAGGGGAGGAAACTCAGACAAGATGTGAAAACTGCTGTTTTCTGTAACATGAAAAGTTAAAAATGCTGCACACCTACCATGTCTTAATGTTTATTCTCACACCTTCAATTAGAGAAAATGTCTCTCATCTTCTGTTTTTTATCATCTCTCTCCTCAGGTCGAGAAGCTCAAAGAGGAGAAGCAGAGGAGTGAGGACGACAAGAAGAAGCTGCAGAAGGAGCTGGAGACAAAGACAAAGGTTCATCTTTCATTGATACAGATTTTTTTCCCCACCCACATATTTGTTTGTTTTAATTCTCACAATTATGGCTTTATTTTATCTTAAGCTTATTCAATGTATAACAGCAGAAACCACTCTAAGATTTTGGCTTTACTTCCTCATTGTTTGATCCCACAGACACCCTCTGTTGTGTGTATAAATTATAACAATTTTAAAATCAACCACTTTCTTTCCTTCCATTCTTTTTTCTTATGACCTCAAAACATAAAGAACTGTATTCCAGTAGTAACCATTTGATGAAGGTGGCAAAACCAAATCAAATATATAAATATAAACTATATATATAGTCCTTTGTCATTCTTAATGAAAAATTCATGAAATAAAAAGTCTCTATCTCTCCTCTCCCTGTTGAAGGAGCAGCCTCACCATGAGCAGAAGATAGCAGAGGAAGCTGAGAAAAACCTGGAGGAGGTTAGTCTTTTCACCCAAATCAATCTTTTTTATCTTCTCTATGTGACACTGATTTGTTACTGAGACCAAGCTGATCAAACTAGCCATGAGAGCAAATCTGAGACACTGATTGACCATTTGTGAGACTGATCAGACCCAAGTGTCACACACACACACACACACACGGATACAGGTAGCACATACAATGCTTAGTTAGTTAGTCTTGAATGACTAAACTGTGTGTGTTGTCTCCCTCTCAGCGCGATAACACCAGTACTGCCAATCAAGGACCATGAGGAAAGGTTACTGTCCATCACACCAAAATGCTGATCAGTAAATAATGCTGTAACATTAAACATCAGGAACAGCACGACTCAGATCTTCCTGTAAAAACACATGTTGTAGTGACGTCCAGTGAACACGAGATCACATCACATCCTGATCTGAAATCAACAAAATGAGACTTTTTTTATTAATGTTGAATCAAATCTTGTTACATTTTTGTTTTTCTGGTATTTTCAACAATTCAGAACACTTTTTGTCTGAAAGTTCTGAACTCAAGACAAAGACTAAAATAATTTAAACTCTAAACCAAAGTGTGAGTTTATGTAACTCTGAAACCTTTTTATTTATTTTTGCTGAATTGAAAATGTATATTAAAAAGTAGAATTTTTTTTGTTATCCTTTGTCGTGTTGTTATTCAGTGTTTTATGTCAATTTAAGATTCTCCGTTCCATGTTTGTGTAATAAAGAGATAAAATGCCATAAATTCAAATATGCTTTTTTCAGATAAAACTTTTTATTATATATATAAATATACAAATTTGATTTATGTGTGATGTTGAGTGATGTTTGTACATCTCTTGACATTTTGCTAGATTATTTGTGCTACAGGATATGTAAATAACTGAATCTCTTCTCCTCTAACAAGTGATTAAAGGGAGAGGGATTTTTTAAATGGGGCTGTGTGAGGTGCTTATCCATAGTCGGTCAGCGTTTCCCCAGTTTGAAGAAGTATAGAGTTGTACCAGCGTGGAAGCTAAGCAATCACTGCTGTGGACAGAGTCAGCAGCAAAATGTATTTTAGCCTCTTAATATTTTAAAGGTCGCCACTCCCCTCCTCCTGTGTAGGATAGCTATGGTGGCCGATGTAGGACAAAAGATGTCATCGTCTGAGATAGAGAGAGGCCAGTCAATAAATGGGATTTCTTTTGATGGATATATTAAGACTTGTATTTACTTGTAACCACATGTTATTGTGAATATTATTGTTACTTGTTCACAAATAACAGCAACATCAAGAAATGTCTACATGATGTTGCAGCCTCCTGTAATACATAATTTTACCGTATTATAATCATGCATTTTGCTACATCTTGGAAGGGTTGGCTCATCAACAAACTGTATTGTATGAAACATAGGGCTACTAAACCATGTTTGTTTAGAGGTCTGTGTAGGAGCCATTTATGTTTATTGTTGGTATGATATTTTATTTTTGTTTAGATTTATTTATATTAGTATTTTGGACACTGGGTGGCAGTGATTAGATGCA
>NW_024041108.1:0-38858 GCF_014851395.1 Micropterus salmoides
AAACAGACACACACAGATGATAAACCATTTATTGAATGGTACTTGTTTAAGAAAGGGAGAAACCTTCCGCCAACTTAATCAAAGCAAACTGTCTTTCACTCCTACACCACCTTCATCAGCAGAAACACTCACAACTCTGTAAGAGCATGTAGATTATAGTGCACTGTAGGCGGTTAGTTTATGGACACACACATACTTTGTGCCTCTCAAGGTTTTTTACACATGACATTTATATCGACGGTTACATATGTAATACAGATAGTGAATGCAGTTTAACTTTCACAAATCTTGATATACTTTATATATATTTCGTGTCTGCATAGCTGCGAGGGTCCACATGACATACATTTCGTCATTTGCCTAATGAGGATCCATGCAGACGTCCGTATAGGCAGCCCAAAATGAATGCCTGTACATGCCTAAAAATGAACCTACTGCACATGTGAATATGTCCGCCTGCCCATATGCCCGTAAGAAGTGCTTGAGCTCTGCTCCCTGCACTGTTTTATTTATTTCTTTGTGTGCATGTGTTACTTTTATGTCTGTACTCTGTTCTACAAACTGCTGGCAGGTTACATTTTGAGAAAGGGACAGGGTGAAAAACTGATAAAAGTGACCTTAATGAGCAAGGAAAAGGTCAAACTATTGATTTTAGTGAAGCATATAGCGCATATGTTATCTGATATGAACAGACGGAGACGGAGTTTGACTTGAAATGTTCAGATTCTAAAAAAAAAAAAATGTGTGAAGCGAAATGCTATGTCAGCATGCTCGCAATGACAATGCATATACTCCAAAATCCAAACACCACAGTGCTGGTTGGGTGTGATTTCCACTCCCATTCAATTTTCCATGCAAAGCTGAATCAACTGCTCATATATGGCACCTGCACTCCATTTAGGCAGGTTTCCGCACCCTTGCCGCTTCATAACAAGTAGCAGGAAGTTAACTAAACTAGGGCTGCAGCAAATGATTATTTTAGTAATTGAGTTTCTATCATCCTCCACTTTGCAATCAGCGCAATATCAAATCACCTTGTCCCGTCATCCCGTTGTGCGACAGTAATAATTGTCTGTGCAAAACAGGGCGATGTAGTTATATTGAGTTTTAATAATCAAATTCAAATTTCTCAATGAATCGTTTCAGCCCTACACTATACTGAGTGAGTCAGAGTCATTTCACTCTGCATTAATACAGAGAATACAGGATCACCTAACTGTACCTCTGTGTGGATATTGTGTAGACTGCCTCCCTCTCTTTCTCCTTCCATCCCTCTTTCTCTTTCTCTCTGTTCCTCTCTTGCCCTCTCTCCACCTCTCTCTCTCTCCTTCACCCCCAACCGGTCGAGGCAGATGGCCGCCCACCCTGAGCCATGGTTCTGCTCGAGGTTTCTGTCTCTTAAAAGGAAGTTTTTCCTTGCCTCTGTCGCCTAGTGCTGCTCTTGGTGAGAACTGTTGGGCTTCTGTAAATAGCATCATAGAGTACGGTCTAGACCTGCTCTTTATGAAAAGCGCTGTGAGATAACTGTTGTTGTGATTTGGCGTTATATAAATAAAATTGAATTGAACTGAGCTTTTAAGGTAATGGGCCGTTGATCTTTATTTACGCGGGTTTCAGGCTACAGCAAGACTTTTCTTGATGGTGTGAATTCAGAAATGGCAAATGAGCCCTGACAATCTTTCTAGTCCTGAGAGTATAAATTTGGAATTCAGCAACACTGGATCTTAAACCAAAGTCTGATGAACTTCTCCTTCTCGCCTGTTTCCAGCCTCAAAGTCACTCGACACATTTCGCCACCACACTCTCTCAAACTCCTCTGGTCTCTTCTCTTCTATTTCACCATCTCTTATTTTCAGTTTCTCCTGACTCTGCCATTCTTAATTTATCCATTTATCTCCCCCCTCTCTCCCTCCTGCAGTCTTTCTCTCTCTGCTCAGCAGAATCTGCAGCACAGATCTTCACCTGGTTACCTCAACACGCGCCTCGTTTTCTCTTCCTGCTGAACCTGCTCCTCTCTGTGGTCTGAATCCTTATCCCTCCAGCTCGCTCACAAATTGTACAAAAGCTAATATCTGTCATTTCTGCTAAACAGATCCTTAACATTAATATTAGAGTTAATGTGGACGTTTAGGAATATCTATGGATCTGCTTTGTACTGACACAACATACACAAATGCATTTATTTAGTGGCTATATTGTTGCTAAACATAAAATAACTGTGATCAGTTAAAAAGCTGAATATGTAACATTTATTTTTAGCCATGCTAGTGTCATGGCTACATGGATGTCGGTGCTGGTAGGTCAATTAGGCCACCGCTTTGGTCCAGACTGAAATTGTTCATATATGAGACATTTATGGTTCCCAGAGGATGCATCTTAATGACTTTGTTGATCCCCCTCACTTTTCCCCTAGCGCCGTTGGTTCGACAATTTTGATTTTGAGTGAAATGTTTTGACAAATATATTATTCAAATATATTCAAGGTCCCTAGAGGATCAATTCTAATGACGTTAGTGATCCTATGACGTTAAAAGTACTCTGAGCCACCAGTCCAGTAGAATCTGCTGTGTCATGCTTTGCTTTGTGTTTGTAATGTCTTCCCCATTGATTAAACTGCTTCTAGTTTCAGAATAGATTAAATAATGGTGATTGTGGCGAAAACCACGTATTGGCTGAATCCATGTGTCCTGACCTCTTCATACTTTTTCAGACTTGTGGTAACAGGTACATACTCTGAAACTTCTGAGGGCTGTCCAAATCCACAAATAATCAAGTCTATAAAGGGCCTCAAGCGGACATTTTGCAAGTCCACTTAGGGTGCAGATTTCACTCTGAGGAGTATTATCAGTTGTTACAAAATAGATGTGATGAAGGAAGAGAAGATAGTAGTAGTAGTTAAGCAGAACAACCAGTCTACGGGCTGTAGTCCAAAAATACTACATATACAGATACAAAATAAGCCTAATAATTTAAATTAGTTTGTTTTAGATGTGTTATAAGCAGAAGAACAACAGACACCTCACTTGGAAACCTGCATATACTGTCGAACTTCTTAACCACTTTAACCAGGTAATATGTCCAGCAGTTCCTTGAAAATATAGACAATGAATGCCATCCAAATAATGGTTACAATCAAAAACCCTTTCACCAAATGTTGTCCAGTTTTAACAGCTAGACTTCTTGTCTGGGCTGTGCTGTCATCAGCCGGTCTGACTATAAACTTCAACTTTAGAAAAGAAAGGGAAAGCTATGACCTATGAAATTAATTTCTATTTTAATTCCTCTCCATTAAATCCTCGTGTACAAGATGCATGCTGACACAGGACTGAGCGGTCTTCTTTCATGACGCAGATGGTGAGCCACCATCTGTGTCATGAATATCTTAACCAGAATATCTTGTGCTAGCTTGGTACTCTTATGTTTCCTGACTACTTTATTCACCCTTATAAAGTGTCATTATTGCTGTTTCAGATTTTTATCAAGCAACACATTTCTTTTAATGACAATGCAAGAAGTCTTGTTTGATAATTTATAATCATAAACTGGCGTGTTAAATAAGAGGTTTAATTATTTTATCCCACTCTAGTGCTTTGAGACTGAATAACAGTCCATAACAGTTCATTCAGGCTATCCTGTCGAAGGGGGCAACAGCACTGTTTGGATTAACCACAATTAATCCAAACAGTGTCAGTGTAAAGACATTCAGTTAAACTCTGATACTGTAGTAATTGTGGCAGTGCCAGATTCGTCTATAATTAGCAGAATTAAACAGGATTAGACAGTGACCATGTACACTGTGATGGTCCTCAGCCAAGGGTTTGAAAATAATACATGTGTTAATGCTCATACAAAAGTACATTTACATTTATGACATTTATTCATTTAGCTGACGCTTTTATCTTGAGCGACTTACAATTGCTATATATGTCAGAGGTTGCACGCCTCTGGAGCAACTAGGGGTTAAGTGTCTTGCTCAAGAACACAGTGTTGTCTCACAGTGGATTTGAACCTGGGTCTCTAACACCAAAGGTATGCGTCTTATCCACCCCCATAACCACCCCCTGTAAAGTAGAATTAGATTCTGTTATACTGCAGTATAAAGTATGCATAGATGACTAATGTCAATGCTTTCGGACTCGATGTAATCATTGAAGTCTAGGAGGGCTCAGTCCAGAAGAGGGAATGCTTGGATTCAGCTGTTGTATTTCATAACTGCTTCTTTTCTTGAAGGGCCACATCATAAAATACTGTGGGGAAAGTTTGAGCCATTGGTTGATGTGTTCACATCGTCATTGTGATCTCCTCAGTATGTGTTGGTCTCCGACAGCTTCCGCTCATTATTTCATTTTTAGCACTCATGGTCGACTGAGTGCACATTTCCATGTCATTGAATGCTTTTTGGGGGTCGTGCGCTAATGCAGCACGCTCTTTACTCCCACACTGTTTCCTGCTTAGTGAACACAGCTCTGAGGAAAATGAGACCTCATGTCGGCCCGCAGGCTCAAATCTCCTCCAAAATCCACAGACCGCAACAGAAATGTTGCTTCTCCTGGCGTTTGAGAAGCCAGCAGAGCATCTCTCAAACAACCGCGAGTTCAGATCCACATTCACACTGACGCTTCATTACTCAGCTCTCATGTGTGGGGCTTTATCTCATGTACAGATCATTTATTTAGATAATACAGCTTTGGACAGATTTATCTCTGTGTGAGTGGGTGTAATGCCTAATCTGAGGAGCAGAGTTTAAAAACGGCATTTTCCTTTTGTCCGATTGTGTGGCTGTCTATTCTTCTGGCAGTTTCTCAACCTTTTGATCAGACAAACGAATGTTTTGTTCGTGTAGAGTAAAATGGCCCCATTCTGCTCACCAGTTTGAGAAGTATATTCTGCTGCTGATGGTTTTTTTTACCTTTGTGAGGGACGGGACTTCCCTGGCGGCCATCTGACTCCACGGCGACCTCAATGACCGCCTCGACCTCCTCCTTGTATTATTCATGAAGAGAGATAAGGAACCAGAAAATTGAGAAGCACAACAAGGACCCTTTATGAACACTCTTCCAGAGAATACAGTAAATAAATTAGTAGTTTAGATATGTTCTACTTTAGTCATGAGTATTGATGAAGGAACAGACGTCACAGTGAATCTTACTCAAACAGATTTATTTGGTCAGGAAATCAATAACAAATAGGAAAGTGACAGGACAGATTAAACAACATACCATATGATCTTCATCAACAGATGAAGTTTTCCCAGCTGTCATGAAATTGTAGTTAGTGCACTGCACTTTAAGGGCTTCAAAGTTGAACTTTTCATGGATCCAAGGTCAAGAATTAATTTTGAAGCTTAACTTTTAAACAGACGAGCAGTCCTTAAAGTGGTACTTTTTCTAATCCCTCAGGCCCAGCTGCTGGAGTCTTCTGTGAATAGGGGGTTAGTTATTCTTAGAGCCTTGCCAGAAGTGCAGCTAAAACATCTGATGAGGATATGTTGGCCAATACTCAGTTACGCATACTGTATTTATATTTATTTTTATTAAAACAGGAGTCCTTTAATTAGTTTGAAGAACTGTGACCAAGATACAGTATGTATTGAGTGGAACATTGTACAGTTCTCAAAACGATTTATTGTAAAGGTGAATTAAAGAGCACGTCTACTAATGTCAAAACATATTACACTTGTATGAAATATCAGGCTTATTAATCTTAAGAGAAAACAATCAACTTAGCTATATCACAAAGCAAAGATCATGTAATTAATGAGTGAGGTGATAGTTTAAGCCGTTGTCTTGTAACTACATTGACAAGTTCAGATGCATTGGAATCTGTCTAATTCACACCTCTTCACCAATGTCCCAGGAAACTGTAATGCACACATTATTTCTAAATGACCTCAAATATATCTCTGACTTTCTGTAACGACATTTCTTGATATTTTCTGTTGAACTCCAGTAGTGAAGCACTGAAACATGACTGACAGATTATTCAACAATGAAAATAGAGTTCATGTCCTGTCCTTGATTGTTTTATCTAAGGCTCATTTGCAGTCGAGGTATTTAATCTCAAATGAGGTGTTCGTCGTTTAAATCCCCTGCTCCCCGTTGAGTTGATTTTCTAGCACAAAGAGCCCCACTGTTGACTTGGGCCGTATCTGTCTGGCTTTTAAAGCCCATCTCCTGCTGCTCCATGAAGCAAGTGTGAAATGAATAGTTTCTTCTTCTCAGTGAGGGCACAAGTTTTTATTTATTTATTTATTTTTTTTGGCTGCTTTATTGAGCCTCAGCTTGACGAGAAGCCGTGGAAGCCCAAAGCAATCTTTTGAATTTTAAGGAATCCCTTTTTACTGAGCAGCCGAGCAGCACTAATACCATGAGACAGCGGCAGTGGCATCTTGGCTGTGTGGCAGTGGGCGGATGGAGTGTTTAGTTTTCATACAGATCAAGTACTTACAGAAGCAGCCACAGGCTGCTCCACTCTGGTCCCCCAGCCTCTTTAAAAAGAAAATGGTTTGTTTGCAAGGGAAGCTGCAGGGAGCCATTTCCTCTCAGACAGGTTGATCACTTTCAGAGCTGTGGACCAGTATGTCCTACAGTCCCTGAACACCCACTGCGCACATGCTGATGGTGATAATGTGCCCATTATACTAAGTGTGGTCTCAGCTGAATGAACTGATTGGTCAAAGAGCACCAAATGCCGGTCAAAAGCTCTAACGATACCGCTGATTCTCCTGCTGTTGGTTGCTATGCCAACTGTTGTAGTAATGTGTAAGCCATGAGGTGATTTTCTCTTTTTCCCTGGTCTTTTATTTCCTTTTAAAAAGCTAATATTCTCAGGTAATCTAGTTCCAGTGAAAACTTAAAATCTATTAACCTCACTCAGAAAGTAGTGGAGTCTCTTGAAAATACAAACACCATGTTGTAATGTAGTCTCTGTTTTCTATTGTAAAAGTTTTGATGAAATACATCTGTATCATTTATGTTAGATATTTAAGGCTAACAGGCTACTGGGCCCATCACCTACAGGAAGAAATTCTTAACAACTGTCTAGTGAAGCTGACCAAAATTTAAGCTTTTTAACTGATCACATGTATTTTACGTTTAGCAACAATATTGGCACTAAATTAATGCATTTGTGTCTGTTGTGTCAGTACGAAGCAGATTCATAGATATTCCTAAACGCCCTCATTAACTCTAATAGTAATGTTTAGCAGAAACAACAATGTTTAATGTTTTTTTGATGCATTCATTTGAGAAATATAACAAAGTTTTTTGTTTAAATCGGTAAATATCTAATTAAAGCATAAGCAGATGAGATTATGAATCCAACCAGACATTCAGTCCCACTTTCAGTCAGTTCTGAACAGATTCAGCACCCAACCTTATTCAAATCACCTTACAAAAACATTCATTTTACACCTTACAATGTTTCTTGCTGGAACATGGAAATGGTGTGTTTTGTTATTTTTTTCATTACTTTTCTATTGAGAAAGACATGTCGCAATTTTTCATGGAACTAGCTAGCTATGTAGGACGATGACTCCCCTAACCATGCCTACAAATCTCTGATTGGTCAGTTGTTTCACCATGTGGTGTAGGTAGCCGTCTCTGAGCCCGATTGAAAAAATCATATATGTGGGTAGTAATGGAGAAGTCTGGAACCAGGTCAACCATTACAGCTTCTACTGTGCTGCTTTTAGTCTTTCCACCAGTTGAACCTGGCTGCATGGATTTGGCTCTCAGTCAGCGTTCCAGCTGATTCTAAAGGTGTTGGATGAGGCCAGGTCCCAGTCAAGTTCTTCCACACCAAACCGGGAAAACCATATCTTTGTAGACTTTTCTTTGTGCACAGTGGCAGGACAGCTGCCAGCCCGTTTTTGTGGATATCTGAGAGTCTGTTATTGTCTAGAAGCCTGGAAATCTGCTATTGTCTTTACAGCGACACCTGGACATCCATTTTGTCTCTTATATCATGTCCACTTACCAGAGGAACAAAGAGAGGTTGTGTGTAGATTCTTCTCTAAGCTGTGCCTCAAAAAAGACAACTGAAAATGAACACATACAAGTTTTGTTGCTGTCAGACGGTGTTGTCAGAACAGGACCAACTTTCACAAAAGTGCAAAACACTCTCCGTAAGCTACTGTGCTTCTGCATATGTTCTTTGTCCTCTGATCAGATGAGTCATGTTGTAGTCCAAAGTTAGTGCCGCTTCTCTCAGCTCAATATCTGCTCTTTATAAATCACACCTGGCCTCTCAGGACCACTACAGAGGATTTAATATGTGAATACAGACAGGAAGCTCAACAGGGCCAGATCACAGCCGACGCCGCGCGGCACCTCCTTTATTTGCCCGGCCGTCTGTCCACTGCTGTTTTTTCACCTTCTCCCAGCATTAGTCATACTCGCCGTGGTCTCTACACCTGTTTCGAAACACAAACTGTGGTAAATTCTGCTAAACTCATGCAGCTCTGAGAAAACACAGCCAGACTCCCCCAGTACTTTTGGTTGTTTTCTTCTGCCTCATTCTGCTAAACATCCAGGTCTCCAGTGACAAAATAATACCCGGGCAAAGTCTGGGATTCTGCAAACAAAAATACTGTCTGTTTGGTCTCATTGTGTTTGCTTCCTGCCACAGTGGGATTTATGATCTAAATAAAATGATTCATACTCAAATAGTATGTTTTTCTTATGTACTTAGAAAGTGCTGCTGATGAACCAATACGAAAACATAAGCCCAAAGAAAAATAGAGTGCTACTTAAAATGGAATTCACTTTCCATTCAGTCTGAACTTACCTTAAGAACACAAATCTTTATATCTAAGTATATCTAAGTAACATTGGCTGTTTGTCCTTTCCTACCAAAACAACCCACATACAGAAGAAGTGTTGTTAACTCGAGTGAGCCCCAAACAACTTTGTTAAGGTTCTGGAAGGTTTGCCTACATAATTTAAAGACGCTAACTTTGCCTGTTGGTTGGAGACCGGATGTGAGCTGCTGTCACATAAACACTCCACAGTCACAGCAGGAAAATACTTTGCTTGCTAGCTACAGCTAATATATACTCTTGGTGCAGGGAAACAGACTGTACATTGTTTCCAAACACACTTTTGTGGTTTCTCAAACCTATAATAATGTCACACTACTTGCTCCTTTGCTCCTGATAGAGGTCAGTCTTTAACCGCAAGTAGTTGCTTGCCAGGATTTTTAAGGGAAGTTGTTTTGCACAAACTACCAGTGCTGTAATTTTCCTCATGAGGTTGGACTCCTTGTGACAAAAAAACATCATAAAGGTTGATTCAATGAATTTATTTCAGCCATTTTCAGTTTAGTGACATCAATGTTCATGCTTTGTCTAAATCTTTTTCATTGTTTTAGTCTTCTATTGATATCGAAATATTTTCATGATCTCATTAAATAGTTTTTTCTCAGATGACAAAGAGGAAGAAAAACAGAAAAACTTTTATTTAAACAGCAGCTCTTCTCCTGTTCATCAGCTTCAAAGTAACATCCAGTTACAGAGGACATAATTGTAGATGAAAGGATAATTTCTAATAATAAAGTGCTTCCATGTGAGTGGAGACAGTTCTCCAGCCCTCACAGTTCATCTCTCAGCTCTTCATGTGGATCATCAGAAGAGGAGAGGCCTCTGGAGATCAGCTGTTAATCCACCCTGAAACTGACTCAAACTTCACTCAGCATATGGAGAACATTGGTTCAAAGGAAGCTATGGCTTATAGAGCATTCATTTCTTCCTCTGCTTTCCGGCTATAATGTAATCATATGTGTCTGGGTCTTTTTGACCAAACCCTGTCATGTAAAACACTTTAAAGGCTTTGGTGAACTGTCTGAACAGAGTGAATCCCTCTGACACTTGATCACCGAAGCGTTTGTTGATGAAGAGAGTGAGGGAAGGTTTCTGTCGACCGCGGGCTCGTCGTGATGGAAAGCTGGGGGAGGGGGAACAAAAATTACAAACCCTCCAAACGAAGTCCTTTGGGTAGCCTCTGAATCACTTTCACCACTCTGGCTGTAAGTTTTTGGTGCAACATTGCCATCTGCTGATTGATTAAACGGACTGAATAGAAACAGCTCAACAGTGGGAAGACTGTGATGGAGCATTCGGATAAACCCTTATGAGGCGTGTTCGCTTGTTGTCACTGTGTCAGAGATGAGTTGATTGAAGAGGCGTTGGATTAGATTGGTTTAATATGTTTAACTGTATGGTCATTTACATACATGCAGGAAAAATATATTAGAAATTCTCTAAAGTTAGAGTTACAAATAGGAGTTGGTGGGGACCAAACCAGAGCTAAAAACACCACTCCATGATCATGTTTCTCTATGTTTGCTTGATGTGGAAGTAAGCAGCTGTTTGCTAACAGTGGGGATCTCCTGCTGGACTGATTGTTTACTCAAGAACAAGAAAGGTTTTCCCAAATTTTTATTTTTCTTAAATGGGGAAATAATCAAACAAAACTCACCTATTGTGTCTCCTTGCAAAAATATCGGTGGCTCAAAAGTTAGAGCAGGTCCTCCATTAATTGCAGAGTTGGAGGTTCAACCTCTAATTAATGTTGGACATGTCCGTGTCTTTGAGCAAAATAGTGAACCTTAAATTGTTTAAGAGGCCACACCAGCATTTTGCATTGCTGTGTGAGTAAGTGGTGAGTTGTAAAAATGGTTAAAACTTTGAATACTCAAAGATCTTCATCTCTCTTGCTGCATATCTGTTTAATAAAATGTTTCTAATACTTATTATATTACTTTGGTGTGCTAATTGTCCCGTTTGTCCCATCAGCCCGGGGCCTTCCTGAGGATTTACAACCTACGAGCGATCCCGGGATCCAGTAAGGTTCCCGGCCTCACCAGCAGCCAGTCGGAGGAGGTGGATCACCTGGCATTTCACTTGCATGGAGGGACGGCATACGGCAGAGGGATTCGGGTTCTTCCAGAAAACAGCCCAGATGTGCAGGAGCTAAAGAGGTACAGCAGGACATGCGGGACAAATACAGTGGGTACGGAAAGTATTCAGACCCCTTTAAATTTTTCACTCTTTGTTTCATTGCAGCCATTTTCCAAAAATCAAAAAAGTTCATTTTATTTTCACCTCAAATGAAGGTGTAGAACCATCTCAAGGATGATCAGAAGAAATAGACAGCACCTGAGTTAAATATTAGTGTCACGGCAAAGGGTCTGAATACTTATGACCATGTGATATTTCAGTTTTTCTTTTTTAATAAATTTGCAAAAATTTCTACATTTCTGTTTTTTTCTGTCAAGATGGGGTGCTGAGTGTACATTACTGAGAAATAAAATGAACTTTTTTGATTATTGGAAAATGGCTGCAATGAAAAAAAGAGTGAAAAATTGAAAAGGGTCTGAATACTTTCCGTACCCACTGTATGTCTAAAAATAAAATCATTGTAGAAAACCTGCTTCATACTGCAGACTGTGCTCTTGTTCTACTTACTTGTTCTGGTATTGCTGCATAATTGGACCAGAAAAGACCTAAGCAATACTAGTGTAGTCAAGACGTGTGCAATCAGACTTCTACAGTAACTGGCATTCATTTATGCATGGGTTTAGTATGGGGCATCAGGTTTAGAAATTTTTTTGTTTTTTAAGGAAAACAAAAATTTGACAGAGGATTTAAAACTGTGCTGCGATCTAAATAAATCCAGGGCGTAATCCAGATTTAAGTTTCAGTTTTTAAATTTCGGTAGTTTAATTAAAAAGTAAATGTATCGTTTGTGTTTATAAAGTTGTTGTTTTTCATTTTCTCCTTGTTTATGTGCCTGTAGAGTCATGGAGGCCGTACCAGACAATGACATGGACGACGAGCTGAACGACTCAGCGTTGTTGGAGATCTGGAGCACGCCACCAGAGTACCTGGGTATGAATGGATGTTGGAAGAACCTCGATTTTAGCAGTTTTTCCACTTAATGGACTGACATGAAATTTGCTACAGACATTAACATTCCCCTCAGGATGAATTGTAATAACTTGGACGATCTCTTCATCTATGATCATCGTCGGTTCAAAAAAATTTTTCCTGCATATAAAGTGCATATAGCACGAGTGAAAATGGAAACACATTTTTCCAGTCAGACTTGAGTAAGATGGATGACACAGCTCAAACGCCTCCTGTTTAGACACACCTTTAGTCTTGTTTTTCCAATAAACTGCCCTCGTAGTTTCTGCTTACAAATGACTGATAAAGAAAATCTGAATATTTTATTGCGTGACTGAAATACGAAAAAGGAAGAATGTTGTGGCGACCGCCCGCTGGTCTTTGATTAAGTGAAAAATGTGTTCGCCAGCAGCGGAAATATGAACATCCTGACTGCTCAGACAGACCAATTTCTTCACTGAGGAAAGGATGGATGAATGGATTGAAGCTGCGGGGCGCTACTTCCATTAGCAGGGCCTTCTAAAAGCCTACGCTTCACTGGGGATAAAATAAAAAGTCCAAACTTTGACAGTGACCTGAAGGTTTTCATACAGACAGACAAACAGCTGCAGCTTTAAAAGAACTCTCCAGCATTAGAAAAGCTCTGCGTTCCAACCTGCAGGCCTGATGTCTGTTGTATAACTCTGAGTGAGCGAAATATTTGAGACGCGGTTTCTTTGCAGGAAGAGCGTTCTTTTTAAAAAAAAATTTACGTCTTTATCAACATACCCCAAAAATTTGCCTTTGTGGAGATAGTAATTCAGTTGTTTCAAAACACACCAGGAAAAGAATATACACAAACCCGAGACAAGACCATTTTTATTGAATTCATGACGTAAAGCCACTGATACGTGCCATTGTTATTATACAGTACATTGAAAAGATGTGAAAACTATTTATTCTATTTCTTCTGAAAGGTTACAGTTTGCGTAATGCGTGTGTATTATTTTAAAACATATATCTGCTGTGAAAATCACTGCCTCTTCTCAGTTTAGGAGAATATTTAAGACCAATTGTATAAGCAAACAAAACTCAAAATGCAGTCAGCTTTTAATCATCACAATCTGCAGTGATTGTGATGATTACATACAGAATGTGAGCTGAAGCAGGCAGCAGAACCTGCTTGTTTTAAGACATCTAAGAAAATGCTTTTTAGATCAGGTGATTTTTTTTTTCCTCCTTCAGCAGGAGCAGCTCAGCAGAGTGCAGTTTGTTTATAGGCCTTTGTTACTTATTAATTTTTGTACGCCTGTATCTGGTTCAGTCCTTGATGGTTTCTATGTTTTTGTTTTAGATGCTGAAACAGTGGAGTGCATCACAGGTATGAAACACAACACACTGCAGCAGCTTCAGGGCTCGAGCGAGGTGAAACATTTTTAAAATGAAACGCGCGCAGCCTGTGGAGCTTTGGAATATCAGTGTTTGATTAAATGTTGTTAATGAGTTATTTTGTAAGTCTAACTTTATTGTCCTTTTCTATCAGTTTGGTATACATTTAAAGTCAACACCAGCTCGTTTAGCGCTTTTATTTATATGCTTTCTGTTGTTTCTTACTGGTTCTGGATTTCCTGGAATATCCTGGGATTTGGAGTAAAATGTTTCAAACTGGGTCAAAGTCGTGGGGGGTTTAATAAGGTCTGTGGGAAATTCAGAAACAACAGATTTTTATACAAGCAGGTTTTCTTTCACACTTAAACATTCACTTTAGTTAACATCTGGTTTTCAGCCGATCTGGAAACAGACTGAAAAACATTGAAAGCAACACAGAGTTTTCTCCTACCAGTGTTTTTTCAAGATTTTAGGCCATTTACTCTAAATCGTGTGCAGTTTACGTTAGTGCAGACCATAATCGTACAGGGCGACTTGTGAGGAGAACTTTCTCTTGTGAAAAATGTTTTGTAAATCCAGCCAGCAGCATACAATATGTTGTGAAGGATATACAGCTGATATTTACTTGCTTTAGCTTCCCCTTCAGGCTTTTAAAAAGTCTGAATGATGCAATAAGTCTTAGAAGGTATTAAAAAGTCTGAAATGCGCCTGCTGGAGCCAGCCATGTTGATTATTAAATGTTTTTGTATCAGATTGCGAGATGTCAGGAGACTTTTCACTAAAACTGGGATTGGTTCGTCAGTGGATTTTTCTGCAGGAGGCTGTTCAATCAGCAGCTAAGAAGCTCGTTGTCTCTATTTCAACGAGTGTTGATTTTAGCAAAAAACTTAAAAGGATTTTTGTTGGTTATAACCCATTCATCCATTTTATGCCAGGATGAATTCTTTTAATTGATTGTATCATTTGAAGTTGTTGCTACATACTGCTGGGAAGGAGTGAAATGTGATTTCTAGGGCATACCCCCCCTCCTGGCTTTCCATCATACTTTCATACTTTTGCCTGTATGATAGTGAAAATGGTATTGAATTGCATTCAATGCGCTTAAATTTGACTTGACTAGAGCTTTGTAGAATCCCTACGATATCATCTCAGGTCTTAAACAAAACAAGAATAAAAAAAATTATAATTTAATTTCTCTTAGAAAGACCTCAGAGACGTGATAAAAAAGTTGTGAAGAAATTCAATATTAGAGGCACAGTAAGAATCCTGTTAAATGTTCCAGGGTAAAGTCAAATTTAGCGCTTCTTAATTAGTTTTAGAAGGGTAAATAGTGCCAGATCTTAAAATGAAAACATTTTGATGTTCCTTTTGATGTAGTATTAAAAAGTAATTTAAAGTTGATGAAAGTCACTCTGTGTGTGTTAATTGTGTTGTACATTTAATGTGTGTGTCAGAGAGAAGATGTGGTCACGACTTACAGCCGGTGACGCTGTCTGAGCTAAAGCGGTCCGATCCGGGTCGAGCTCACCACGTCAGAGTCCAGCTGAGATCCTACGAGCCCCGCAGACTTTACCAGGCTCTGAAACTCTACTGCAGCAAGTGTATATCTATGTAGGCTCACACACAAGTGCAACAATATTACAAGACTTATCAGGCTCTCAATGTTTCCTGTAAACTGTCACTCACATGCACATGCAGACGTTATAATTTTACTGCTCCAATCCTGCAATCTCTGCAGGATGTAGACATTTTAGGCAGACAGTATTGAATTTAAAGTTGATATTTAGAGTCAGTGTGCATGTTGGATTTGTAAAATGTAATGAAATGAAATATCTGATTCTCTTCTGATCCTGCACTGTTATCTCAGGCACGACGTCCCAGATGATGAACTGGTGGCGGGTCTCTTCTCTGAGGCGTCCGGGGACTCTGGACCTTTACAGTCCTCCACCGTGGGCGCTGTCAGGCCGGGTTGATGTCCCTGGAGAGTCCCCCACGATCCCCTAACCGAACTCTGAGTGTTCACCTATCCACCCAGCTCATGTCTGAGGGCAAAACCAAAGATCTCATCTTCGTCATGGGTAACAGTCTGAACAGTCAGTAAATGTAAAACTTGAAATGTGAATACCTTTGAAGAGAAAAGATGAAGCATGTTATACAATAATCTTTTGTCATTTTAAAGAATAAAAGTTTTATTTTTTCTGCCGCCATCAAACCAACAAAACCACAAAATTCAAGTTCATCCTAAGATCATCATCTTTCCTTCTAACGGAGGTTTGGGTGTTATGCAGGTTCGACCCTGGAGGAAACGTGTCGGCTCGCAACCGGCTACCAGAACATCGTCCCTGTGAGGTCATCAGGAGGTCACCTTGCTCTGCTCGACCTGTCTGCACCTTTCCTGTTCAGAGGCAGGAAGAGATACTACGGGTCAGAGATGAGCTTCACTCTAATATATTAACAATTTACAGCTTTATTAAGAAAAGTTTGATTTGGGTTCCATCAGTAAACAATTAGATATGTCAGCCATCTTTCTTATTTTCTGTTATTGTTGCGATGGTATTTGTTGAGTTAAAAAAGTCCAATAATGATATGTTGCCGAAGAAAAGGAATCCCTTTAAATTTGGTTATTAGAGAATAGTGATCCAGATACATACTGAGCAGAACTTTTTACAGTTAAAGATAAACTTATCAGTGCTCTCTGGTAGACAAATAATGTAACAGTGTTTATAAATCATCTCAAACTTATCTTTGACATTTCTGAACTAACATTTACTGTTACCTGTCAGGTGACATATACACTGATCCTGATATATATTTAACAAACTGACATTAACTGATATTTATTATGTATGTAGTATCTAAGAAAACTGGCATTACAGTTCATTTAAAAAGAAAAGTAATCTGGTAGTAGCAGAAATATTAAGCTATCAACGACGTCTTGACATGTGGATCACAACTGGATTTATGCTCCAGCTGACAAACAAAAAGTGCAGTTTTACTGAGCTGTTGCTCACACATAACAAAATACGTTTTAGCGAGGAACGTGTTCTTGATATTGATTCATCTGCTTCTGACATTTTCGAAGGCCATTAAGGAAATCTATACGTCAACCAATAACATGCTCACCACAAGGTCCATTTAATCGCTGTTAAGAGGCCGCATCACCTGATCTTCTCAGCAGATGGAGTTGCTTATGTACTTTTTTGTGAGCACTTTAAGGGCTTTTTGTCGATAAGATTGAAAATTCTTTCTTGACCTTGACAAAAATCTCACCACGAAGAGAATATTTTTTGCTGGGGGAGGATTTTTGACACAGAACAGCTACAAGTGGACTTGGTGGTTTGTGTTTCCTGGAAATGCTGTCAAAGTACGTTACATTTCAAAATAAAGACACTGTATACTTCGCTGGTTGTGAACAGTGATGTTTAAGTATATAGTGAGTGACATGAGCTGGCAGAGATGGCTCGCAGACTTTGTTGAGCCATTGAAGGATGCCTCTTTATGATTCCCTGTGTGTGTTTTTAGGTGTAGGCAGTGTTCTGAGGCTGCAGTGAGGGAACCGTCTGCTGAAGGAGTCAAGCTGATTGATGAGAAGATCATTGCAGAAGGTGAGAGTGGGGTTTTGTTGGCGAGAAATGCTCTAAACTGCAGCCGCCACAATATTAATCTTATTCAGATTCAGTCCTGAAAATGTCTAAAATCCACAAATCTGAAATTTAGACCTTTAAGGTTTTGGTGTTAAAACCAAAATTTTAGCCAGCTGAGCACCTACGCCCCCAGTCACCCTGTGCATGCTACACACCTCTGTTAAGCTAGGAGGCTCAGCTAGAACGTCAAACCAACCATTTATATCCACACCAAACATACATCAAACACCAAGCAGCTGAATAAACTTATATCACAACATAAATTGCTCTGTAATCACTACACATGGCTGCAGTTATTCCCATCCAGATATCTCTCATCTCATCTTACACCGCAGTCCGACCACTCTAAAGAAAGCTCATCTTCAGCTTTGATCAGTCGTGTAAAATCGCAAAACTCACAGAGCCGGATGATAATAATAATGACAAACACACCAATATACAAACACAGTTACAACCGCTGACTAACTTTTGCCGTATTCGTTTTCAGTCCAAAAACAGCTGTTTTCTGTGTGTATAAAGATCGCCCCATGCACCATCTTGGTATTGCACAATAGCTGAGGTCTTAGGTTTCATTTCTCTCGTCAAACTGAAGGAGAGAAGAAGTGTTGCTTTGGAACAGACGGTCTGCATCGTCTGAATCATTTACAGTTGATTAATTTTCGTTAGCTTCTGACGTATCAAAGGAGAATTATGCATCTAGGCCTAATGGTTGAGGAGTTATTACTGATTAATTTTGGGTTTGTTATTGTAGGTGTTTTCCTGGAAATAGGTGTCTGTATCTAATTAAAGGTCTTAAAACGTTCTGACTGGTCGCCATGGTAGCGACTTGTCAATCACAAGATAGCCACGCCCTAAAGCCTACCCTGCTGTATCGTGTATTTTCCTCTAAATGGGACCATAATTTACAAAATGAGCATCATACTGTATTGAAGAAGACTTGAAACTAGTGATTGAGACCATAAAGTCATTAGGAATGTGTTTACTGAGGGAATAAATCACGTGAGAAGTAGGGTCATTTTGCCATTAAGTCCAATGCAGTCGGACTTTGTTTTGCAAACAGTGGATTCGCCCCCTGCTGGCCTTTAGAAAGAATGCAAGTTTAAGGCACTTCCGCATTGGCTTCACTTTTCAGACCCGGAGGTTGCTGCTTGTTTTTTTCACAGGGTTAGGTTTAGGCGACTTTCTTTCATATCCTTTGTACTTTTTTTTGCCAGTATGGACGTGACATAGGTCTTAAATTGTACTCATATTGATCTTACTGTAAATTAAACTTGAAACCTTTAGAACCTGTTATTAAAACAAAAAAAATAAAGTTGCTCAACTGTTACCCAGGCGCTGTTGTTGTGCTGTTTGTGCTCACCCTGTGATGTCATGTCATGTTGTCTTCAGAGTTTAAAATCCTGCACGTTCACACAGAGTTTTATGTTGGGCTCCTTCTCCTTTCTCCTGATTCAGCAGATTGTAAAAGCTCCTGAAAGACTCCTGGCTGATCTCGGGTCTGTTGTAGCTGCAGGTTTTCCCCTGAAATAAATCTCACCGTGTTAACGTCTCTTCTGGTCTGCAGCTCTCGGCGTTCAGCTGCTGCAGTTCGTCCTGCTGATGAAGCTCGAGCTGCAGGACGCCACCGACACGCTGGACGTCTTCCTGTGGAGAGACGGCGTGAGTTTCAGAGGAAGTTGCAGAGAAGATTAGATCACCAGGAGAAGCGAAAGACAGTCTGAGTTTATTTCTGTCTGTCTAAACTTTTTAACAGAATTATATGTGAAAAGTTTGTTGCTACTGTAGTCGCAGTATTTCTTATGTTGGTTATCAGACTCCTGCACAGATAATTTGGATTAGATTGTGGAGAGTAATGACTTCAAAAACACATGACATGATAAAGTGATTTAAAGATAAACATTAATGAGTGATGATAGATTCTTTCTTTCATCAGGAGTCTTTCTTCGGTGTGTCGGCAGAGGACATTGCAGCCAATCAGGAGGCTCAGAACAGCATCTGTCAAACGATGGACTCCCTCTGTCCACCGGGGGGCCGCACTGGTACCTTTCCAGAATCAAAATATAATATATAAGAGAAATATAAATAAATATAAAATATAAGAGAAAGAAAGAAAAAACGGAGCCTTTTTGATTTATTTTATTACATTTTCATTTCATTTCATGTCTGCATTACTTGTTTTAAATTTTAAAGCTTTAGCATCAATATTGTTTTAGTTAAATTTATACACTTGCCGTTGCTAGAACAGGATGAGCCTCCACAGGATGACGGTGACATGTCTAAGAGCTGCTGGCAACACAGCAGACTTAATTAACACCTATTAAGCATCGAATTCATGATTTTGAGCGTGCCTTTAAAGGGGCTATGTGGCCTCTAGCGGTGCGGTTTCAGATTGCAACCACGACCTTCCCACGCGTATGCTTGTGCTCGAACAGAGACCTACACTCCGGCGTTAGCTGGCAACTTGAGCTAACTAGAGCACAAATATATTTCACATGCTTTGCAGTAATGTTAGTTTACCTGGCCAATAGGATGAAAGCCTTTCCGATGTTGATCGTGTTTTCACCCGACATCGATCTGGTTCTCTTTGCCTGCCAGGTTCTCATGTGACCTAAAGGGCTTCAGCACATAAAACCTTTTTGTTGTTTTTTAATCCCTACACGGAGTCTGTGTTATACTGGGTTTTGCCGGTCGTTTTTTGGTGTTAGCGGGCTCCTTTTTGTTAGCTGTGGTGTTTTTCGCTGTGTGTAGAGTTCAGAATCATTAGCCAAGAGGCACGAAAATCCGACCCGATTTCTCCACTTAGGACGCAACATAATGGCTGGTTAAAAGTGTTCATCAAGTCTTATGCAGCGTTTCTCTGTGACAGTGAGTTCAGGTGCGTTTGTGTCTCCTCAGGTGAGCGTCCGTGGCTCGATTTGTGTCTGACGGCGTACCGAGCAGAGGACAACGGGAGAAAGAACCAAACCTGCTATCAGATCTGCGACACCATCATCACCAAACACCCCTCCACACGGTCTGACCCCGACCCCGCCTGAACCACCTGGAGGTCAAATGTCCTGCAGGGAGAAAAAAAGTTGTTGTATTTTACGTACTTTTTGATTTTTATTCATATTTATTGTATAAAACTAAATGTACATACAGTGTTGTTCCAAAATGTATGAATTTCATATGTGAATGTGTTTTTAAAATTTCTATTGTTTCTTGTGCAGCTAACAGATCCACCTTTTAATGACTCGTTCAAAATAAAAGAAATTACTTTTAATGAGGTTGTTGATTTTAGCAGCTGGAGCTGTTTATGGAAGCAAAGAGCCAGTGAATGCTTTCCGATACCTCCAGTATTTCACCAACATTACAGATTTTGGGTCCGTTACGCTTTTTGTGTGGAGATAAGAAGCAAAATGGCTCAGCTCTTTCTCCTACTCTTCCTCCTCCTCCTCCTCCTCCTCCTCTGTGTCCGGGACCTTTTCCCTCATGTCTCTCTCGATCCTTTATTCCAAATCCGAATGAACTGACTCTGGCCCTTTTATCTATCTATTGAAGTTTCTGATTGGTGTGTAATCAATTATGACTCTTTGTGCTTCTACCTGGGTAGTTTTGTGCTAATTGAGCTCAAGCTTTGCTGACTTGAGTGAACAATATTGATTGATATATTGATAAATGAGCACATGTTGTAGGCAACGAGAAAGGGATTTGTGTTCGGTTTTGCAGTGACAGTTTAACTACTCTGAATTATGTGTCAAAACAGGTAAAAGTGTTTTATAGTTTAGGGAAATGGGTGTGCTTTTTGAGAAATGGCTTTATGGTTTTGAAATTTTAGTTTAAAAGCCTGGTTATAGTGTTAAAGCAATCGAGAAAAACTGTAAAACAAAGTTTACATTCTGAGCACTTTTCAGCTCCGAGTGTTGATCTTGTTGTGCTGTTACTGTGCCATCTGCTGGCCAACTGACAGCATGATGAGAGAGACTCAAACATTATATATAGATACAGCCTAGTGTACAAGTAGTTATTACTACAAAAAAGTATATTCGTCACTATCCTATTCTTATTAGTATATCCTTATTTCTAGATACACATCCTTCAAAACAGGAAACCTCCTGCCTTGTTTTTGTCCAGATAGAGGATGTAGAGAAGCTGACCTTTTTCTTATCATCTGTCTCAACAGCCTGGAGTTCAGTTTTCTGTCTGTTACTCATGTTGTCCTCTCTGGAGAAGTCTCGAGCCAGAGCGAGGTGGTCCAAAAAGTTCAGATCATGAGCGGTGTATGCTGAGTTAGGCTACCAGGTATGCCAAATATGTGGAAACAAAGACACACACACACAGGACCAACTCCAAAATGGGATTTAAACACTTGCACTTTTTAGCTGAAAAAAGATAAAGAGCCAAAATCACCTAATATTGTCTTTGTTTAGATGTTGCAGTTAATTTTAGTGCAACGGTAGTGTGCTTGTGTAATACCCACACTTTGCACTAGATGGCGCAAAAGACCTGTAAAAAAAAAATAAAAAAACAGTTCTGACGCGGAATCCAGTGAGTTCCCTTTGAATACAAGACGTATTTACCAAACTGCAGAAAAATCCTGGGAAATCTCTGCTGTGTAAACATAACATTCAACAATAACTCTTGCAGGGATACTAAATATCACAATCCAACAATACACAATGAATTCCTGCCAGATTATATATAAATGTGTGTATTTATTAAGTAGGCTATTCCTAGTTTACTGTACTTAATACAATTTAATATCTAAATTCATGTAGTCTGTTCTGATTAGTTGTTGTACAACATTAATTCATTAATGGGTTGTAGATAATTTAATAAGTCCGTTTGTAGTTTCTTGATGTCTTTTTTACCTTTAGTGCGTGATCAGATCCGTGTGAAGTACAGAAGCACAATGCAGTGCAGAAAGCTTCTATCTGTAGAAAACAATTATTTATATTCACATTTGAATAAGAACGTTATGAAACTCAGAGCCGCGGACATCAGTGTCTCTTCATCAAAATAACAAAAACTTCTTGAAATGTACAAGAAACGCTTGTTACATCAAAAATAATGGCGATAGTGAAATTCACACGATTATTCCCACAGATTACAGTTCATCGTTTTATTTGTACAGTTTATTATCGGGTCATGACAGATGACTCCCCCCCCCCCCCCCTCCTCCTCCTCCTCCCTCTCCTGCGCCTTCCTCCTCCTACTCTCGGATCCTCATGTCTCTCAGACTGAACTTGGCGTCTCCACTGGCCGCATTTCTCCGCGCTGTGCGCGTAAAAACTTTATGGGGCTGAGGTGGACGTGCCCCAGCTGATATTCAACACTCTACCCCCACCTCCACCCTCAGCATCGGAAGTTCTGCACGGTCAGTTTACTTTTTCCAGCCCAGGTTGAGGACATATTTTCTGCTCTGGTTTTTGGTCTCTTCGGTGATGCCTCCGGACTGCAGCCGCTCCGGGATGCACCAAGCCCCGAGAGGTGCCCCTCTTTTACGTGACCAAAGATTGTTTGCGCGCAAAGTTGAAGGAAAACTCATTTCTTTTGGGCCCAAGTTACGATATTCTCTTTTTTTGAGTGATTATCAAAAACCAGAGATGGATCGATCATTTTGGAAAACGCATCAGTTTGATCTTACGGGTTAGCTAGAACCACAAGATGTTGCTTCCATTTTCGAGGTTACTGTGTTTGTGGCTCTGCAGCGAAGCAGTCGCGAGTCAGGTCCACTGGCAGAAAACAAAGACGACTTTCAGTCCTCATTATGAATCCACCGCCGCTGAAAGGAATGCGCTGAGCCGGAGATGGCGCACAGTCATCGGGGCGGACAATTGGGGGGCGCGCGGTGGGAGTGCGCAGGCCTCGTGGCTGGATACTGTAAACCCGTCATCTACTGAGCTGCTGAGGACGCAGACAACCCGACCTGCGCGTAAACACGAGAAGCAAAATGGAGCGCGCCTCGTACCCGGAGACGACGCTTTACGCACGGATGTAAACGAGGCTGATGAGTCGCGGAGTGGTGGATGCAGGCCGGGAGAAGTGCTTAAACAAACTCCGCATGGACGCACCTGTAGCCTCGAGAGGACCGGACATAACCGGCGGCAGAGAAGGAGCGCAAAACTGAGCAGAACGAATCGGAGCGAGCCGCTGCAGGAGGCTTTGGAAGCTCTACCCGTGGCCATGGCGCAGGAACAAGAGGCCCGACCCCCGTTCGGACTCAACACCACTGACTATGAGGAGGAGTACTCTCTGCCGGACTATCCCGACCCCACGCCGTTTGTGCCGGTGAACACGCGGACCAGACGGAAGCAAATGAAGAACCCGTTCTACCCGGTCACCGGAGAGTCGTACGGAGCGTACGCGGTCATGATCACCGCAGCTGTCATCTTCAGTGTGGGGATCATCGGGAACGTGTCGGTCATGTGCATCGTGTGCCACAACTACTACATGAGGAGCATCTCCAACTCACTGCTGGCCAACCTCGCGCTCTGGGATTTCGTTATCATCTTCTTCTGCCTGCCGCTCGTGGTGTTCCACGAGCTCACCAAGAACTGGCTGCTGGGGGAGTTCTCGTGCAGGATCATCCCCTACTTGGAGGTGAGAGGGGGGGGGGGGGTCTGGTTCCAGGGTTGATGCCATTGAGACTAGAAATGACCGACTGAGTGTATATTAGTTAGTTAGTTATATTAGTTAGATGTCAGTTTACAGGTGAGAGCAGGTCTGACAGGTGTTGGGGGAGGGGGGGGGTCTGGAGGTTTTTGATACAGAAAATAACACCAATACACCAATAGTAGGTGCTGAAATACAGCATTAAAGGACCAGTTCAGTATGTAATCACTCCTCCTGATCCATTAACAATCTTTTCTTTAACATGTCTCCATTGTAAGTGACTGAGGTTAAAATCCACAGTCCTCATTCAAAAGTTTATATGGCATCATCCGTCTGTGTTAGTCAGCTCAAGTGAGTCTTTTTGGTATAAAATTCCCTCTTTGCGCAGTGTCTCCTCTCTGATTTGTGGTTGAGAGAAAGCAACACCGAGAGGAAAATGTGTAGTCTACTGAAGAGTCTAACTTTGGAAGATACCCCACTTATCATGGATCAGTGTGGTTTATTTGTCATTATACAGCACAAGATGGTGTAACGAAAAGAACGTTTGTAGTCCCTTCTTGCTACACACAGATTATTTTGTCTAACTCAGACAGCTCCAGCCTCATCTTGGCCATTAGGACTGACTTTGGGTGACTTTAAGGAAGCAGTTTGTTGTCTATGTAGAGAGGAGCAAAATAAGGATGTAGCACTTCTGACTTTCATGCAGGGGGTCAGATCATCTCACAGACCTGCATTAACATAATTTTTTTTTTTAATGCTACAATATTAAAGGTGCTTATATGCACAGCCATTCATCACTACATATGTTCATCCCATCTGCACTGGCCCTGAAGAGAAGGAATGTACAGCTGTTGTTCTGTGTAAACAGTTCAAGTTCAGCTGAAGTTCATATGATGCTTCAGCAAAGAAACACCATCCAGAGAAACACAACTGAGGAATTTTGTACAAACAAGACTTTAGAAGATAAACATTTGATTTGTCTCAGACCGCTAAAGCCTCATTATCTTTAGCTTATCTTGCACAGAAGAAGACTGGATTTTGTTGATCTCTTACATTAGAATCACATTATGATAACATTTCTTCTTGGCCAGTATAAACGGGGAGATACAATTACAGCCACTAAAAATTGTTTCAGTGTGTATATGAGCAAGTGAGTATCGTTTTAAAATAGACTTAATAAATCACGCTCTTTCTCTGACCTTACAGTATCACAATGTAGGCATATGTAAAAATACAGGGAAAAGTGGAAAAGTTAATTTTCTTCCATAATTTATTTCAAAAAGTGAAACATTCATATATTCTAGATTCAATACACACAAAGTAAAATATTTCAAGCCCTTTTTTTGTTTTAATCTATGCTAAATATATAATAAGCTAAAATGCAACTTAATTTGACAAATTTTGTCAGAACTAGATTGAAGTTTCTTTGGAACTGACAAACTGATCTAATTGTACTGAGATAATGAAACAAGATCAGATTTTACAGTGCAGGTATTGTTTATGTCATGACACATTTTCACGTTCATGTGAACAGGCCGCATCAGAAGAGAATTAGGTGGACGGTAGCTCCAGACTGCGGTCGGGGTTTAAATCACGTTTAATGTCGCCTAATGTGAAGGCTCTTTAATCTGATCAGTGTCACATCAGGGCTGCAGAAAACAAGACGACACGAGACATCCTGCTGCCCAATCAGAGTGAAGAGCAGGATTATTAAGAGTTTCTCAGACTGAGATTAGACGACAACGACGACCCCCCTCTGATCAGTCCTTATCAGAGGAAACAGTTTGGTCCCAGTGGTTTGGTCCCCTTAGTTCCACTGAAGGGAAAGCAGCTGGCTCACCATAACACTATCCCCGTGCACAAAGCCAGCTTCATAAAATAATGGTTTTCCCAGTTTGGCGTGAAAGAACTTGACTGGCCTGATCTCAAACCCATCCAACACCTTTATGATGAACTGAAACACAGACTATGAGACCTGATCACCCAACATGTGCTGGACCTCTCTAATGCTCCTAAAGCCTGAATGGGACCAAATCCTGAAACCAGAAGAGTGGAGGCTGTCACAGCAGCATATTAATGCCCATGGTTTTAGAATCATGTTTAACTGTCACTGTTCAGCCGTCCACATACTTTTGGCCATAAAGTATATGTGTCCTCTGTGTCGGCAGCCTGCAGCCAGTGTCGGTGGTGTTAAGGTGAAGTTGCCAATGATGACATCTTTTGCAAGGGTCAATGTGTTTGCAACTCGCTGACACTGGAAAATCTTTTTAATGTAAAGTCTGTAAACGAAAGGTCGTATTTACTGAGGTTAATCGTCTTAGCAGCAGCAGCTCTTTGTTTGAGATGATGACCTACAGGACTTAGTGATATATACTAATGTCACCAACTGTCATCTTTTATGTCTCTTCATTCTTTTATTATTAATATTATCATTATTATAACAATATAATTATAATTAATAATTATAGACTGTCCTTTATTTATTTATTTATTTATAAACACTAAACATACATAAAATAAAAGTTACATAATAAATTGTGTCTTTTTTATGTTTTTCCGTTTAGCGGGCGTGTTAGAGGTGATACCCAAACAGCTGCCACGTTTGTAAACACAGCCATGTTAAAATGGCAGTAAAAAATCAGCACGCTTGCAGACACAACGGTGTGTTCATGGCACCACTGTTTGCGTTGAAATAAACGTTTTGTCAGCCCACATGTTGCGAGACGCAGACAACAAGGACCGTGTTTGGTCGGCTTGGTAGCATCTCATTTCCTCTTACTCATTTCTGGCGTGTTTGTAGTAGCCTACCTACAACAACAGTGGCTAAACTCAAAACAGCTGCGAAGAAACTCGACACAGGGGAACACAGAAACCCCACCGCCAACTACTGTTTTGGCCGTGTAATTGCAGAGCGACGCAGATACCAACGCACAAGAATTAATGCTCTGGACGGTGTAGGCTACGGCGTAGACTTGATGCAGTCGTATAAATCGGTCTTTAGTGTGCATTCACCCACTGGGACTTTTTAGCTTTTGTTCTCGAAATTACGACTTTAATCTCACAATGTTATGATAAAATATGGTCTGACTTTATTCTCAACATGTTTGTATGTAAATATTTTATACCCTCACAGTAGTCAACGGATTTCTGTTTCTACAAAGACAATTGTTGCACCATCGTTCCCAAAATAATCCCATCAGAAAGATGAGTGCAGAGAACGTTTTTAAGTTTATGGTGAGTTATAAGTGTAACGTGACTTTCCTCTTCTGTTCCCAGGTGGCTTCTCTCGGGGTCACAACCTTCACACTGTGCGCTCTGTGCATCGACCGTTTCCGTGCTGCCACCAACGTGCAGATGTACTATGAGATGATCGAGAACTGGGCCTCCACCACGGCCAAGCTCGCCGTCATCTGGGTGGGCGCTCTTCTGCTGGCGCTGCCCGAGCTGCTGATCCGACAGCTGGTCACTGAGGACGGCGATCCGCCTGACGTGACGCCGTGCGAGCGCTGCGTGGTTCGGATCTCCACCGACCTCCCGGACACGCTGTACGTCCTTGGACTCACCTACGATGGCGCGCGCCTCTGGTGGTATTTCGGCTGCTACTTCTGCCTGCCAACGCTGTTCACCATTTTCAGCTCACTGGTCACCGCCCGCAAGATCCGCCATGCCGAGCGGGCCTGCGTCCGTGGCAGCAAGAAGCAAATCCAGTTGGAGAGCCAAATGAACTGCGCCGTGGTGGCGTTGGCCATCCTCTACGGTTTCTGCATCATTCCAGAGAACATCTGCAACATCATCAGCGTCTACATGGCCGCCAGCATGCCCAGGAGAACCTTGGACATCCTGCACCTGGTCAGCCAGCTGCTGCTCTTCTGTAAGTCTGCGGTGACGCCGGTGCTGCTGTTCTGCCTGTGCCAGCCGTTCACCAAAGCCTTCTTGGACTGTTGCTGCTGCTGCTGCGAAGAGTGCGGCCCACCCCGCTCCCCCGTCACTGCTACCAGCGACGTCGACAACGACTGCACCACCGATCTGGAGCTGTCGCCGTTCAGCACCATCCACAGGGAGGCGTCCACCTCTGCCACCTACACCGCTGTGGGGACACACTGCTAAGGTCAAAGTTAAACAGCGTTATGGTGCAGGCCCACTGCGCGCAAACTGACTGCAAAGTAAAGAGAAGCGACTAATTCGCTGCACAAAGCATGCTGGGATACTTGCCGATGTGGCCAAGCTGGTGGTGTATGGAAAGCATAGACGGCGGACGCGACAAACTGGTCGCGTGCAGTGGGCCTGCACTGTTAGGCGGCTCTTCTTCTGGGTCGTTTTGTCTGATGTGATTAGGAATTTGATTGGTGGACGCGTTGGCATATCAGGCTGTAAATTCCTGAGTGGAATCGACCCCAAACTGTTGAACACGTTCGTGTTCACGTTCAGCATTCACTGTTTACAGAATTTATATTTGAAAAAACACACAGTCAGTATTAGTTAATGGCATTTATTTGTTCTTTTTAATTAACTCACAGTATTTTTGTTCATTGTCACTGTATTTTACAGAAGCTGACAGCAGACTTGGAACCTTTTCTGCTTCTTTTCTTGAGATCACAACGTAGGCTTAACGTGGTTTGACATGTTGTGTCACGTGATAATTAAATTGGGTAATGCTTTGTTTTACGTGTCTGTAATTTCCCTGGAACAAATGTGATTATTTTTAGTTAGAGTTTAGTTAGTTGTGTTGAATTTATAAGCTGATGTTAACTTTCCTGTAAAGAACAGATCCATTTAAACTTAAAATTTTAAAATTAAAATTCAGTTAAAAGTATTGTTTATTTTTTATCGGAAACTTTTTTCTCCGTTTATGTACGAATTGTATTCTTCTCTAAATAGTGCCAAATTACATTGTTCTTTCCAAGGATTGTTCAAGAAAACTATTCGTAAATTACGGATCCCTTAAATAAAGCGTTACCCTAAATTGTTGTATTGTGATAACGGGCATAAAAAAAGTCATCAACCATGACCGCTACCAGCACCCGTAGTGCTTTGTTCTTTTGAATGTTTGTTTTCTTTTCCTTCTTTGTGAGAGTGAGTCAGTGGGACGTACAGTAATATATTGAAAATGGCTGTCGATGCTGTGTTGTGTTTGCTGATGATGTTCTTGTGAATCAGTTCTGGCTCTGTGAGTGTGTAATTTGCTCTTCACTGTGTGTTTAGTTGCAGAAAACTGCACTCTGCTCAGTATGTAATGTGACATTGATTTTTTTTTTAGCCACAAGAGAAGTGTCACTTTAATTAAAAAAATATTTTCAAATAGTTTTTTTTAAGATACTTGTTTTGTTTTTTTTGTGGAGCACATTTCCTAACAATTCACTGACTGCTCAGACTCTCACAGAGCAAGTAGTCAGAAACGAAACTAGGGCTCTTTTTCAAATAAACAGGTACAATTCCCCCATATTTGAAAGGCAGTTTAAATCTTAAATAAAAAATTACGTAGAAAAACCTTTATTTAAACAGAAACGGTTGTGCCTTGAACACCCTCTTGTGTACGCAGGTGCACTGCACTTCGCTGCCTTTTTAATACGGCAGTCTTTATGTACATGTTGCTGCTGATTGAGTAACACCTCTGACATTCAAACGAGAGAAAACATACCTCAAAACCTGTTGTGCAGTGTTGCACGCCGTTTCAAGGAAACATGTCGTTCAACCCGGATATCGTAGCAAGCTGGTTCAGAACATTTTGAGAATGAACTTGCCCCAGCTGTGTGTGAACTTGGGGCATTGTTGCGTGAATACAGCATGACCTCTGAGGGATCAAAACTGAGGAAGCGAACGTATTAGCTGCTCCACAAAGAGGCATGGGGCTGCACTCATCATCAGACAGGAATCCGTGGTGCAAGTACATGCACTAATTAATGAACCGTGTTATCTTATTGCCTGGTTAGTGGAAGCTAGCTAGGTGGAATATTGTGGCTGGATAGTGCTAGCATGTTCCCAGCTCGCAGTAGTTGACTTCCAGCACCAGATGCACAAAGTAGTTTCGGTGTGGAGGTGTTTTTTCCCATTTTGTATTTCCATTTCAAATTTTCTCAGTAGCACAATCTTTTTTATGCGCATTCTGAAATATCGCATTAGAAAAGTTTTGATGGAAACCGCAAAATAAATTTTTAAATCGTAAAGTTTGCAAAAAAAGTTTTTATGCTAGCTCGAGGTGGTGTTTGTCTTTGGCTGGTAGCTGTTTGCCCGCTTGAAACACATTTCTGAGGACCTCTCTCCTTTTTTCTGAGATCAATGGTCCTCAGTTCAATGCGGCTGGTTTTGTTTCTGTATAACGTCAACTACTGACGTAACTACGCTTGTCGTAGCCTGATTTATTCGCTCCAAACCAGCTGATGGAAACCTATTTAACATTAACATTTTTTTCAATTTTTTTTTTAATTATTTCAACTTTGTTTCTTAGAAATCATGTTTAATTCATCATTTTGGGACAGCAGAAAGCTCAAAATATCACTTTGAGCCTCAGCTGTCATTGCCATGAAGAGGACGCCGGTCAGAAACATGAATCAGTCAACTCAATTCAAAACAATTCATCCAAGACTTACCCAGAATATAAAAGTAAATTGATTAATCTGCAGTTTTCTCAACGCCCTAATCATAAACTTCCACCCGCCGGCGCACTTAACAGAATTTTAAGACCACGTTATATGTTTCTTGTCGATGCACCATGGGAGTTTTTTATGTTCACAGGATTATACCTTTGAAAAAATAGTCTAAAAACGCCAACGGTGGGAACACATCACATTATGCTGATAACTTGTGATGTCAAATATCACTATTGATATAATCCAGACTATTGATTGATTTATGATTAATCACTTTATCTAAAATGCAGCTTATGTTAATGGATGAAAATAACCCTTACTTGCAGCTACAATTTAGCCATTAAAATTGTGGCAAAATAGGTGGTTCAACTTGATTAAAAACTAACTCTAACCCCACCTGCATTGAGCGTGAATATGTTGGCACACGTACACTCCACAATAATCACAATGGCAATACCACAGCAAGGTGTGTGCAATGTTGCTCGTACAGGTTTAGCAACTTCTTAACACACAACAACAAACAAGACATTTTATGCTAAACCTGCTGAACCCATATCAGTCATTGTCAAACTGTACATTTAACATGTAGTTTGCAGTTTGGAGACTAATGGCTGACTGGTGGCTACACCTTTTGCAAACTTAAACATAAAGCGGTTAGGACCTACAAAGTAAAGCTCTCATTAAAGAGATATATCTATATTTTGACACTTTACTCTTAGACACAGCAGTTTAAAAACTCCTCAAACTATTTTTCGGTGCCACTTTTTGTCTGTCAGGCACTAACAGTATAAAATCCTGTTAGCATGCCCTAGAGGCCGCAGTGTTTGTGCAGCCACAATATGAAAGTGTTACAGTACATACAGATGTTATTCATGCAGCCTTACGACTAGTGGGGCTTAAAATGTGTATTGCCTAATTTAATTTGGCAATATAGGGTTCTACAAAATGATAATCACTGCTAGAAGAAAAACGAGTGGAAGAAGATGTACAGAAGGAAATGTTAGTGCAAAAAAGAAGGGGCTCTCCATCGCCATCCATCCAGAGGACACAGCTGTCATTGTTTGTACAGTTCAGGCTCAACACAACATGTCCTCATCCACTCAGAGTTACAGTCAGTCCAACAAACAGCTGAACCTTCCTCAGACAGGAAGCAGCTAGCACTGACATGTCAATGCAAGAGCCCCATTTATTATGCAAATTGTTTCTTAAAGTTAGTTTTATTTGCTCAAATGACAAGCCAACTTCTCCTCCTCTGATTACAGTTCCTGTGCTGCGTCAGGCTCAGCACAAATCTCAGCTGACATTTCTCTCGCCATCGTTTCGTCATCATCGTGCCGCCCAGCCGGGGAGGACACAGCGCGCCATTGTGCTTGCCTCCCGTTGTCATGACGACGGAGGGAGTCTGCCTCTCAGCTGGCCGCCACAGTGAACAGTGCTACAGTACCACAGGCAACACGTCGAGGCTCATTTATTCTGAAAGAAGTTGTCACTGATGGTTTCTGGTCTGAACCAGTGCAGCCTGGCCTCTAAAGAATACATCCTGTTTACTGCTGTTTGCTAAACAGCTTGAACAGTAAAACTGCAGCAGTGTTAACAAGTACATGAGTAACCTGCTGACTGCAGGTCCTGACAGGCGCTGGAGGTATTGCTTCTTCTAATCAGATTATTACTGTAGAAGTAAACATGTTGTTTCAAGTGGAGCTGTTTTGCGAGTGCAATGGCATCAAACATGAGCCCCGAAGCTCCGTGTGGAGCTGGGACGTGTTCACACATGTTTTGTACTGTACGCCGTTGCTGGGAAAGATGGATGGGCAGTTCTTTCATTGCTGCTGGTTGTTTCTCAGCTTTTGTGTTTTTGCAAGACTTCTGAAGCTGCGCTCTGGAGATACTGAGCTCGACTGAGTGATAGCATGAACAAGGAGGGTGGATGCACAGCGTGTGCATGAGCAGTGATCAGTGCTGCATTAGAGACTTCTCCTGGGCTCTGATTGGTTGTTTTGACTTTGGTGAATTCTTGCAAATGCATCAGGAGCACTTTTTTATAGATTATCAGTCTCATGCACTACCGTCTTGATTTAGTGAAAGTTTCAGCAAATAAGCCAAAAAGTTATCTTTTTTAAATAGAAGTTACTGAACCTTTAATCTTTCCTGATGTGAACCAAACAGTTTTACATGGTATTATACCTACACTACACTACACTACACTATTATTAATAAGCACGCTAAAATGTATTTGAGGTTGACCCACTGTCCTGCAATGTGTTAAGCAATGGACAGTATGAGAAAAATAATGTGTTTTTTGAACATTAAAGCATTTCAGACATTTTCTATCATATTCTAAGTATGACCCTGAAAATAAGTATTCTACGGCACCTTTAAAAGTTTTTATCTAGTGTTTGAGCACACAAGTAAATGAGCAAGCTAACAAGCAGACATTTCAATTGTAATGTTTATCCTGTTAGCATCTTAGTATGCTAATACATTTCAGTATGTCAACATGGATTTACTTAGCATAGTAACATGCTTGCATTTAGCATTAATTACTTTGGGTGTAATATTTGACAAGTCAGCATGAGTAAGATACGAACATTTTATCTGTAATTTATTACAACGACATATTTGTAACTTGCTTTGCTAGTTAGCTTGTAACCATGCTACATTAGCATTAATGGCAAAGTGCAGCTGAGGTTGACAGGGATACAGACAGAGATATTTTACTCTGGACCTCTGGACCTCTAGACCTCTGAAGTGTCCCTATATATTCTGGCTCACAACCGACTGACAGCTACAAATGGTTTCTTGGCATGAGAGTCATTGAACTAGACCGATATTTGGATGTTCTGTGCAGCTCCCATCGTGAACCTCAGATAAAATATCTTCACATTTCTGAATGCAGGCAATGTGTGAAGTGAACATCAAAACTGCACATTCAAATATTTCTGTGATTATGTCTGCTAAGACGTGATGAGAAGGAAGATCGTTCTGCCTCTGCTGCGAGAAATGTAAAACACTTTGTTTCAGCTGAACGCCTCGTGGTCTGGATGAATATACAAGAACTCCAATATCTTACTTTAATCAGACGCATAAGAAAAATAATACAAAATTTAAATTGCATTTATTAAATTCATGCCCTTGGATAATTACATAACATTCTTGTCTAATTATGTTCATCACAGAATCACCAAGAGGGGACTCTTTGTTTGTAAACCACATTCTTCCCTAATCACCCATTTGGCTTTAATTTGCTCTCTGGCACCAAACCTGTGTGTTCGAGTCTTTTGTAAACATTTTAGACAATTAGACATCCCCATTCATTCAGAAACAATAGGACAACTGGGACACTGAGGCTCCGCTGCTAAACAAGCTGCTCACTGACCTTCTCCCAACTGCTTCCAGGGCTGTTTTCTGAAACGAGACGGACGTCCTGGGAGGGCTGGGATCGCTGCCCCTGACTGGTGGGCAGGAGCCAGGCTTCCACAGCAACCAAACCACTCTTCCTGGATGGTGCAGATCTAGGTAACTTTTTCCTGCTGGGATGTCTAAACATCAAAACAGCCATAAAACAATCATAAAAACAGTCATAAAATTACCATTACAGCAAGGAGCTTCCTGCCTGTCTTTGTGTGTGTTTCTGTCACATTAAGAGAGAAAGTTTGAAGAGCACACCAGTTGATTGTGAATAGCTGTTGCCAATCATCTTATTACGCATAGCTAAAACTAATGCAGTCTAATATAAGAGTCCTGCTATAAATCCACTTCCATGAAGGTTATAATGTTCAGATTTTGTTAAAAATGTTTTAGAGATGTGTTAAGTCAAGTTTCTGTTATTTTGTCTACCCAATTTATATCAATGAGGTTAGGCTAAATAACAGAAAGACCTCTCTGTATAATGCAGAACAGTCCAACAGCACTAAACAGCATCATCCAAAAGGACCATACAGTTGAATCAAAACCTTTCTGAACATTTAAACTTCACGAAGGTGGCACAAATAAAGACAGGCCGCATAAACACTGCAGCAGATAAATATACAGGCAGGAAAGTCTGACCAGAAGTTAGTGTTCTCAGACTAAACGAGAAAATTCTTGACTGCAGACCAACTTTTTCCTCTCTCTTTTGTGTGTTTCTGCTTCTAACCGGCTCTGATCTTCAGCAGCCCTTTGTGGCCCCGGGTGAAGAGTCTTAATGGCGGCTGCTGTCAGAAAGCTGCAGTGATCTGATTCACTGTAAAGATTCCCTCCAGGCGTCTGCTGCAGCTCCCTCTACAAACTCTTCACATCCAATCTGTTTCTTGTGAAACTCTGCAGACTGAAGTGTCACCTCCCCACTCGGTCTGCTGCTGAGTCTCATAACCAGAAAAGACAAAGGAAGAGAACTTCAGGCTGCTCCTGACATACTACAGGTGACGTGTTGTTTTAGGATTTGTTCAAACTGTGTCCGTTTTCTCCAGTGTCTTCATTAGTAATAATATATAATAGAAAATATATTAACATGTCAGCAGAAAGTCTAAAAAATCATGATAACAAATGACTGTGAAACAAACAGGAAGCCGGCCACTAGGGATTTTATACGTTGCATACAGTGCTTATAGGGGTGCATAACTGCTGAGTGGCATTATATCACCCACCTTTGCTGCAGAGTTGTTCGTGGATGCAGCATATATGAGAGTAACAAGACTAAGAGTATACAGCCATGCCAGCAGCTCTGTGAGGCTGGACGTTGACGCAGCTGTGCTTTAAGCTACGTGCTGACACGTTCGCAGTGACAATGCTAAGACGCTATGATGTTCACCATTGTAGTTCAGTAAGTTAGGATGTTAACATTTGTTAATTGCCACTAAACACAAAGCGCAGAGTGAAGTTTTGCAGGTATTATGATGGCGCTAGAGGAAAAGTTAAGGAATAAACAAAATTATTACAGTCCATCCAAAGGGAAAGGTGAATGTCTTCTTAGGTATTTAGCCATAAATAAAAGAATTTGACACTACTGAAAATGAGCTGACTTGATGATGGCGCTAGATGAAAAAATCAGGGATCACAAACATGATCTTTCAGGACAGTCCAATAGTTATATCAACCTCATGGTTGCACCAGAAGCAAAGTCAGGACTCCACTAAAGCCAGAATACCTCCAAAGCTCAGTAATTTACTCATATTTTGTTTGTTAAATTCATATAAAAAAGCAAGGCATAAAAAAATCAAGCATAGTGTTAGAAAAAAAAGTCACGCTCAGCTCACAATTCCAGCACATCAGCTGATTCCCCTCTTACATTATATTTGTTCATTTGGCTGACGCTTTTATCCAAAGCGACTTACAATTGCCATACATGTCAGGGGTCGCACACCCGAGTATTGCTCACACAGCGGTGGATAAGTCACAGTCGGAATTGAACCCGGGTCTCCACACCAAAGGCGTGTGTCTTATCCAATTTCATACATGGTGGCTAATTTAAGATGCTGTAGCCTGCCTGTACACGCCACCACTCCAGCTCCTCCCTTCAGGCTGGTTATTATTAATTAGTGAAGCGTGACCCCACTTAATTCCTGTACGATCCAATACCAAGTAATATCCAGGCTGGTATTGCCGATACAGATACCTATACTTTTTACATATTTTATTTCTAGTTTAATGTGACCTCCCTCCTCCCGTTTCTGTATTTATGAGGGAAATAAAGAGATGGCTGTAGGCTTACCAATTCCAAATAATAAGACATCCAACTACTGTCATAATCTTTAATTATAATAAAGATATCCTGCTCAGAACTGCCGCATCGTAACATCCTCATATTATTGTGACTTAATCTCAGATGTTTAACAAAGTTTGAGATGTTGCCAAAGTTTTTCACTGTCTTTGCACTTCAAAGTCGCTCAGTCACAGAGCTGTAGGGCAAGCGTGACTTTGACATGCGGAAGGAGAAGTAGTTCCTGTCAACCAAGTGTGTTATAATTAGACCATCCTGGTGACAGTAAGATACTTATTATGAAACACACACTCACTCCAAATGAGTGTGTTTAGATATCGATCCTTTTATATGAGTATCGATCCTAGAGCAGGAAACGATGGTATCAGAAATATTGACACTTCAGGATCGATCCGCACGTTACGATTATTAATCATGTCATTCTGTATTGATGCCTACTCTGTTCTGTACCCTGGTGGGTCTTTACTGCTGCTCTCTGCCTCGGGCTTTCCATGTAGGCACATGGATGGGCAGGTAGGTGCTCTCCCTGCCATATGTCTTTTCCACAGAGGCATGTGGAAGGGCAGAGAGGTGTGCTCTCTCAGAAAAGAGATATACCGGCAAACGTAACCACTGCGAGGCAATATCAGTTTCTTCGATGAAAGTTGTCCTGACTGAATTACAGTTCGCAGTGTTATGGACGGTTATGTGTATTATTACAACAATGGAGACTTGTGACAAAAAAACAGTCCCGCACATAACCAACAGTAAAGTGGCATATTGTCTACACCTGAGGTTTTCAAGGTGTGAGGAGGGCCTCACCAGGGGGGCCCCAAACTGTTTCAGGGGAGGCTTAGTGAATGGAAGAGAAAAAGTATTACATTAGTTATCAAAAGGAGATCACATAGAATAGCATACCTGTTGAAAGTGTTCAGAAATATAGTGGATTTGGTACTTTTTTCCCCACTTTATCAGAGTCAGAAACTAATAATTTTTTATTTATTTGGTGAGGTCTGAAGTCATGTCAACCTATTTATTGTCAAACAATATTAATTTATCTTGGCTCAAGTTGTGAGTGTCAAATAACATAATGATGATCCCATAGGTGTCCAGGTTATAGAGCGAAACTGAGCAAGTAACTAAGGGGGGTGAGGGGTCGCCTTTTCCTAAGCTTTGTCTGCGGGGAGGCCTAGACTTTGAAAAGCCCTGGTCTACACTATTTTTGTACAGATTAAACAAAGAAGATTCAACGTGTTGTAGCTTTAGTGGTACTCATAGGAGAACTTCAGCTAAGTTGTGGCTGACCTCAAAAATTCATTTTATTTTAAAATTAATACAAACACCATCATAAGTGATTAAACTACAGCCTCTGTTAGCAGCATCAAACAATAACATTAATGTGTGCTTAACCCTCTGGGAGAGATCAGGTGAAAGGTTGAAGATAATTATGAGGACAAATCGAATGGGGAAAGGATCTGACAGTCTGTCCGCCCAATTATCACCATGAAAGAGCCTTTTGACAAACCGTTTGAGTCAGCATCCATAATGCTCTGCTCTGACAGAAAAAGAAGCTGGAATCGTTTGGTAGATCGCAGCCCGGCTGTTGTTGCCAGGAGCATATTCTTATTGTGTTCCCCCTGGCAGTAGTGGGTGAAACAGGGAGGGGGTGAATTCCCTCATGAAGATCAGTTTGGGCAGCGGGGCGTTCAGTCACAGCCGGTGACCTAGAAATGTTGCTGCAATCCCCAACAAAGGAGAAAACCAGGACAATAAAGCTCTTATTCCCCCGGATGACAGCTCCCGTCTGACAGAGCAGATTATACAGGCAGGAGAACGACCGAGCCGAGCCATGCTGGGCCGGGCTGGACCAGGCTGTCAGAGCACGGAGGGCGACGGCTCCACCAGGAAGAGGCTATGGTTGTTGGGTTGTGTTCATACGCAACAGTTTATTTTCTTGCTGCTCTGTGATGATTTTGGTGAACCCCCCGACCTCTCCTGTTTTGCCATAATGGGCCCATAAACTCCGTGGAACCACTTTGGCTTAACGAGGTATCTGCAAAGATAATGGCTAGCTTTCTATCGATTTGAATCCTGGTGTTTTGTCACCCTGACTTTCCTCTAATGCCACCAAAAGACCACTCTTTCAGTGTGTCCACAGATTTCAGCAGTCATCTTTAGCAATCTAGAACCCATCATCTATCGTTTGACAACAATTTATCCTCTGGGGCAATGGCCAATGTTTTGGGGCTTCCACTGAAGTCAGCGGTTATCCGGAAATGCGGGCCAAGACTTCCTCCTCAGTGTGCCGGTCATTGTTTACGTCTGATTGGCAAGCTTGGAACCCATCATCTATTCTTTGACGACAATTTGAATGCAATTTTAAAAAGCTAAGAGACTGATTAAAAAGCTAAATCATCGTCAGACGATAGCTGATGGGTTCTGAGACTGCATTTTGATCCACCACGTTCCACGTTCTTTTGCTCTCCACAGGGACTGTTAACGTGCATGCAACCAAGCCCACACAATACTACTAGGACTACAAACGGACACCAGAACGCTTCTGATAACAAAGTCTTGTCCCTTTCCTACAGATTCTACATTCATATGCAGATAATCTGTTTAGATGTTTGGGCAAATCAGCTGCTAGAAACAACTTTAGATTAATCCGATTGAAATCAGTGTAGCATGACAAGCTGTTACAAACCTCCACCACCATATTAAACTTAACAGTCAATATTTATTTAATTTATATATGCTACATGGAAATAAAATTCATTCAGTTTAGAATTAATCTGCTCATCCTCTTAGCGTGCCCTGCAGCCTTGTGGCCTGACAGGAGCAGCCAGTGGTCATTCATGTCAATATTTAATGGTTAGAAAAGCGTTCTGGGTATGATATTGTCTGGATATGAATGTTCCTGAACTTCAGCACAACGGGCAGCAGTAGCAGTAAATTAAATTTCTATTATTATCAATGTTAACTATTTTGTTTCTTACGTTACGTTTTTTTTTTTTTTACTTATTATTTATTATTTAAATGGGCACTTGTGTTGCCTGGAAGGAGGCACTGCCTTAAAAGCTGAA
>NW_024041109.1:0-12669 GCF_014851395.1 Micropterus salmoides
AGTCTGTTTCAAATGTCTTTTTTTTAGCAATATCAACATTTGCCAAATTTACTGATAAAAGAATTTCTAAAAAGCAATCATTAATATCTGTAATCAGTGATATGTCAGAGCAGGCAGAACACAAAATTAAACCTAGTCTAAAAAAATTATTTATTCGTCAAAAAATGTGATCTTGTGTATTTCCATGGTGTTGCTTTTCAAGAATCAACTTCCCTTTTTGACAGTCACCATCAATCTGCACATCTCTGGAACTGTAGTTTCCCCATTTCATGTATAATCAAGACAAGCCTGTTTGAATAACCCTTAAAGTCATACTCTCGTAGGGATAAAACAAAACTACAGTATTAGATTAAAATAAACATAACAAAATCTGTGATAACAAGCAAAGAGTCATGTGTGAATGTGTAAAGAACCAAGATCAAGAGGGCAACCAAGTAAGAGTTGGGTTAGACCAAGTAAGATACAAACTAACTTACATTTTGATACTTAAATTTCCTATTTGGGGTTTAAAAAACTTATTCAGAGTTCAGGATCAGGTAAGAAAATGAAAAATCTCTCCTTGCCAATTGCAACTCTAGGCCAAACACTAAAGGTAACCAAGTGTTTGCCATCTGGGACTGTGGGATTTGGGAACACCTTGGCTTTAGGAGCTTAGGCTGGCAGAACCATCTTTTTAAGGATAATCTGTAAGTGGAGCAGTGGGAGCACAACGCCTCCCACAAACTGTCAAAGGACTATGTCACTCTTCTGATAAAGATTAACAAACTGGATGTGTCAATGTCTCACATGATTTATTGATTCTGTCTTTGCTTTTTCAAGAACAAACAGTCAAGATACATAGCATACCATGCATACCAATACAAAACCCGCGTCAGTGGGGTGTGTGGGCCTACATAAAAAACCATAGGGACGGGTGTTTTGACATGTGTCATTTGCTATAGGTGTGAATTACCCTTGTTCATTATCCTTCTGACTGGCTCTGCGGACGACATCTAGTGAAAAAAAATATTAACAACAAACCTAGGTAAAATAGGTATGTGTCAATCAAAATATAGAAAAATACAACATCACCCCATCTTACCCAATCATATTACAAAGGTTTTTAAAAAGTTATCTCTTTCTACACATAATAATTGGTGTTCTGGCGGGATCTGGGGGGTTGCCTGATGACGTAGCTAATTAGATTTCACCTGCCCCCCTTGTCCTCAGTCATTTAGTTATTCTCCTATTTGACTGTCAAGACAGTTGTTCCAGTTTTAAGGGACTGAGTAAGTGAGGACACATGTACTTTATGCGTGTGTGAGTGTGTGTGTGCATGAGTAAGTGTGTGTCTTTGTAAAATTCACCTGTGTCAATGATGCCGGGATTGGAGTGAAACCAGGTAGGTAAAACAAGACCGCTGAAGGTAGAGAAGCCGAGGATGAGGAGGTTACGGGATGAGTTAAGGTCCACATACTGGGGAGAGAGATAAGGAGAGTGAGAGAGAGAGAGAGAGATTTTGCTTTGTTGTTCTGCTTCAGCTGGCTTCCATCTATGTTTTGGAACTACACTAAAATTTGATTAGAAAATACTTGGAACCTCAAAAAGACCTGATTTCTATTTTGGCAGTCAACACAGGCCAGACTGAGGGCAACCCTGTCTATAAATGTGCTCTGACTGATTTATTAAATTGTAAAGAAGCAACATTTTTCCAGCCCCATTACACCAGCTGAATGTGATTCTGTGGGGAGGTTTGACACATTAGTTGATCAATAAAGAGCAAATGACTTATGGCAAGCCGTTTTAACATTTATTCTTTAAAAATGTTACAACGGTTCGCCATAAATAACGTGCCCCACTTCTGAGTTAGCTTCTGTTCTATTAGCTGTCAGTTCTCATGTATTTTCCCAATGAGGATTTCTTTCACTAGTCTTTCTGAAAGCCTGGAATGTGATACTGGAGATTTCTGTCCATATTTTAAGCTACATCCGAGCACTTCGACTTCGGCAAACAATTATTTTGTATATATTATATACTGTAACTCCCAAGAGGTTTGACAACAATGACAAAGACTCAAGGGAGTTGTTGTTGTTGTAGTTGTAGTTATTCAGTGCCTACAAAATAATCATTGGAATTTAGACACAAAACCCTGGTATTATGTTTCATCTTTTTACAAAGACTGATGAAAAAAATCCTTATGGGGAAAATACACTGTCTGGGTGGGTGTATGGCTGTCCACAATATTGATTCAGTGATTACAATGTTGCAAGTACATAGGAAGTACAGTATTTCTGTATTTTGAGTTAAATTTTCCGGCAAAAACTCCCTCAAACTCCATGTTGCTTGAAATCTAAAGAACTCCGCACTGAAGTATATTTTGTTTTCTTATTTGTAATATACATATTTAGCGATTCATTTTTCAGTTTTTCTGATTTTAATTTGTTAAATGTCATGTTTTTATAGCACTTCAAGCTACACAAACACAGTTGAATTAATTAGATGCTTGTATTTCTAGTCACAGGGTCAGTACCAGAGCAGCACCACTGGAGTCAGTTAGTCTCGGTATCTAGTTCAAGGACCCTCTAGCAGGGTGGATGCTTTGTGACTCTGGGTCTTAGGACGTCCACAAAAAGGAGGTCATCTCATTATTTATTTATACATCAGGTGCTTTGGTGTCCAAATATATGTCACAATATTTAACTTTGTTTACCTGGAGGTTGGATATCCCCACCGCTGCGATCATTCCAAACATAACGAGGAACATGCCTCCAATCACAGGGTCTGGTATGGTGATAAAAACTGCTCCAAATTTCCCAAAGATCCCCAAGACGATCATCAGAATGCCGGCCGTCTGGAGGACCAGTCTGCTCCCAACCTGGCGTGACATTAGCACAGACACTCATTATACAGTGTACACAAAATGGTTTAATCTATCAGTCTCGCCATGCCAGACATATTTTTACCAGGAAGCTGAGTGGGCAAAACCTCAGACAGGTTAACAAGAAGCCTATTCATCTCATTTGCAATGTTTCTGAGTTGGATGTAGACACGAAACAACCAAGTATGTGGCCTCAGAAAAATAATTCTCAGGTCAAGACTGCAGTTGGCAGAACCCATAAAACATTCAGCGGTAGCACAGGCTTTGATCTGCAGTGTGAGCTGTACTGCTCAAAGACAGGCTATTATTTAAGACAGGCTTGAGTAAATCAAACTGACACACCGTGGTCCAGTGCGATATACTTTTTACATACCATTCTTCATGACACAGTTATGTTGTGTGTGGCATGAAGGAACTACAAATGTTAATCCTTCTGCAGCCTTGTGCTGTACAATAACAAATAAACAACCTTGTACCTTGAAAATGCCAATGAATACATTCAAAACATGAATGTCATCTGTGTTTGTCAAAGGAATACAGAAAGGTTCTGGATGTGTGATGATAATTGCTCCACATGATGTTGGTTGTGCTATTAACATGTAGTTTTACTATTCAATTTAAACAGAATGTGAATATGATATTTTTGAGAATAGCCACTAATTTTGCAATATACATCTCCAGTATTCAGTATAATCTTTACCTTTGTATGTTCCCAAAACAATGTGGTTTTAATTCTCCATTCTAAGGATTTACTAAACAAAGCAAATGTGTGCTTGATGTTGTTCTAATATCTCCGTTTCTTCATGGTGGAATTCATGAGAATAAGGTTTAGTGCTTTGCAAAAGTAGTTCAACAGTTATGAGGACCCACAGTACACAAATTGAATCTAATTTATTAGCTTCCACATCGGTAGCTCACTAAATAGAACAGTGACTCCTCCAGTTACAATATGACCATTTAAATTGCCAGTCTGGTCAGCAACTCAGACAGTGAGACTCACAAACAACTGCAGAGTACAACCAATAAATCATCCAAAATGATAGGTTTCCCCCACCATTAGTTGTATCACAAGACCATAATTAAATCCAAATATATCTTACGATGCTCACTATCCCTTTACATTTACACAATTGTAAATACTGTTTATTGGGTGACATGTTATATTGATGTGTGTCTATGTGTATGTATGGTGCTGACCACCAAGCCCAGTCATATTGGTATTATTATATTGGAACATAAATGCCTGAATGATGCCCACAGTAGATGGATTATATAAGGATTTTACATTATCAGCATAAACTCAGTGTCATGACAGGAGAAGTGCCCCTTAGCTGACTAAGCCAGACAGACATTAATTCCCCATGAATCAACATTATTTTTGCATTCTACAAGTAATTTAGTCTGCCCTCCTTTGGCACATAGCTGTGTTCATCACATGTGCAGAAGTAATACATTACACAGTATCTCACATGAGTGAGCTCTTGCAGCGTGAGTGTGGGTAAAGTCTGAAATTAACATGACAAACACAGTTACCCTCAAACATGCCAAAAATTGTGAATGATTAATATTTACTTAATGCTACTTAGAATACAGTGAATCCAATTTTACCTACTATCTAAACATTTTTATTAAAATCTAAACTTGCACATATTTTGCATTTATTTATCAGTTATCACTTGATTTGCAAAATGCAAAGTAACTGATAATAGAAGATCAGATAACATTCAGGGTAAGATGTGACCCTTGTGTGCCTCTCAGATCCTTGAAGGGTTGAGCACACAAAAGTGCATGTCAGTTTTCATTCTAATGTAACTAAAGCATCACAGTGCTCTGGTACAGCTAAAATATCTATATAAATATAAAAATAAATATAAATATAAAATAAAATCCAAATGCGCACTGATTTTTAACCCAAATGTTCTAAAAATGAAATTTTATGTATGTTTTATTAACATAAAAGGACATAATATGTTTGCAATTACATGTTCAAGTTCAAGTTCAAGTTCATTTTATTTATATAGCACATTTTATAGCAGCCAATGACTGACCAAAGTGCTTTACAGAACAACAAAATTAAAAGACACTAACACCATGCATAGCAGCACATCATAGAACAGTACAGCAAAGATAAGAACAGCTTAGAACGGGAGAAGCACAAGCAATCATAGAGTTATCAAAAATAAACAACAGAAAGGACGTATAAACATACACACACACATATACATATAGATATATGTATATACAAAGATACACATACATAAACAACCTTAATTATAGGCCAAAGAAAACAAGTGCGTTTTTAAAAGTGACTTAAAAGAGATCACAGAAGGGGCTATCCTAACGTCTAAGGGCAAATTGTTCCACAGCCGAGGCCCAACCACAGAAAAAGCTCGATCCCCTCTGCGTTTAAGTCTGCAGTGAGGAACTTGTAACAGATTTTGTTCGCCTGATCTGAGACTTCTCGATGGAGTATACGGTTGTAGCAGTTCAGTTAGGTAGCTAGGTGCTTGGTTGCATAAAGCTTTGTACACAAATAACAGGATTTTAAACTCAGTTCTGAAATTAACGGGCAACCAATGAAGAGACCGCAGAATTGGGGTGATATGATCACTTTTACGACTATTTGTGAGGAATCTTGCGGCGGCATTTTGCACCAATTGCAGACGAGCAGTTTGGGATTTCGAGATACCACAGTAAAGTGAATTGCAGTAATCTACACGTGTGGTGATAAAAGCATGAACAGCCATCTCAAGAGTTTTAGGATTAAGAAAAGGTTTGACTTTTGACAAGAGACGTAGGTGATAAAAACTAGAGCTTATTACCGAGGAGATTTGTTTATCAAAATTTAAAGACTCATCCAGTAGAACGCCCAGGTTCCGAACACTTGAGGATCTAAACGCCGCTAGTCTGCCTAGGTCGAGGGTGGCAGCCTGGGGATTAACAGTGGGCCCGAAAACAATGATCTCTGTTTTGGTTTCATTTAAAAACAAAAAATTTTGGTCCAGCCAAAATTTTACTTCATCTAGACAACCTAAGAATGATGAAAGGGCAGAGGGATCATTTCTCTTGATTGGAACGTACATTTGGGTGTCGTCTGCATAACAGTGAAAAGATACCCCATGTCTTCTTAGAATGTTGCCCAGCGGTAACATGTAGAGGGAAAAGAGAGAAGGCGCTAAGATAGATCCTTGAGGAAGGCCACAGGTTAGAGGCGCAACAGACGATGAGCAATTTCCTAGCTTTACTCTGAAAGTACGACCCGAGAGATAAGACTGGACGTTAATGTTAAGAAGGACAATGTCAGACATTTAAAATAAAAAACAATTATAACAAACAATTTAAATTTATTTATATCTTCCTTCGCAACCTTGTGTTTCTTTCGTCCCAATCGGTTGGGACAGAAGAAACAATGCTCAACGTCCATTCTAACTCAAATAATACCGAAGTTATTCCACATTTGTACAAAAACAGCAGCAGCAGGCAGCTATTTTAAACAAACAATATGGACTGTTGAACTGATGAACCCACTGTTCCCAACCTGCCATATGGCAGAAAACGTTAATGACTAGCTGGTGAACAAAGTGTATCTAGTAGCTGAAGAGCTAGTGTTGTAGTACTTGAGACCTTTAAAAAGTGCTCTTGAGACCAGTATTGTCACTCTCTCAAACATAGAGGACTTTTTTCAAGACCAGTCAAGCCCCAACTGTGGTGATATCACTAGCTTTATTTGTTAAGGTTCTTACTGTTATTGGATGTAAAAACTTTTTTAGCAAATATTAGCTATACATATTAAGTTAACTACCTCATATACACTCACCTAAAGGATTATTAGGAACACCATACTAATACTGTGTTTGACCCCCTTTCGCCTTCAGAACTGCCTTAATTCCACGTGGCATTGATTCAACAAGGTGCTGAAAGCATTCTTTAGAAATGTTGGCCCATATTGATAGGATAGCATCTTGCAGTTGATGGAGATTTGTGGGATGCACATCCAGGGCACGAAGCTCCCGTTCCACCACATCCCAAAGATGCTCTGTTGGGTTGAGATCTGGTGACTGTGGGGGCCATTTTAGTACAGTGAACTCATTGTCATGTTCAAGAAACCAATTTGAAATGATTGGAGCTTTGTGACATGGTGCATTATCCTGCTTGAAGTAGCCATCAGAGGATGGGTACATGGTGGCCATAAAGGGATGGACATGGTCAGAAACAATGCTCAGGTAGGCCGTGGCATTTAAACGATGCCCAATTGGCACTAAGGGGCCTAAAGTGTGCCAAGAAAACATCCCCCACACCATTACACCACCACCACCAGCCTGCACAGTGGTAACAAGGCATGATGGATCCATGTTCTCATTCTGTTTACGCCAAATTCTGACTCTACCATCTGAATGTCTCAACAGAAATCGAGACTCATCAAACCAGGCAACATTTTCCAGTGTTCAACTGTCCAATTTTGGTGAGCTCTTGCAAATTGTAGCCTCTTTTTCCTATTTGTAGTGGAGATGAGTGGTACCCGGTGGGGTCTTCTGCTGTTGTAGCCCATCCGCCTCAAGGTCGTGCGTGTTGCGGCTTCACAAATGCTTTGCTGCATACCTCGGTTGTAACGAGTGGTTATTTCAGTCAAAGTTGCTCTTCTATCAGCTTGAATCAGTCGGCCCATTCTCCTCTGACCTTTAGCGTCAACAAGGCATTTTCGCCCACAGGACTGCCGCATACTGGATGTTTTTCCCTTTTCACACCATTCTTTGTAAACCCTAGAAATGGTTGTGCGTGAAAATCCCAGTAACTGAGCAGATAGTGAAATACTCAGACCGGCCCGTCTGGCACCAACAACCATGCCACGCTCAAAATTGCTTAAATCACCTTTCTTTCCCATTCTGACATTCAGTTTGGAGTTCAGGAGACTGTCTTGACCAGGACCACACCCCTAAATGCATGCTATAAAGAGTCATATCTTTCTTAAAAGTTGGTGGAGACAAAAACAGAGTTATTTAAAGGCTAATGTACCTAGATGTGTAAATATGCTCAATTGTTTGCTAAAATAAGTAAAATAACTTAAAAAGGTGATGTCAGGACTGTTGGTTTGCCAGCCTTTTGCAGAGTTCTTATGCTCTCAAGTGACCAAAAAGATCTGGAGTCTCTTGTACATGTACCTTGGTAATGCCAAGTGCAGCAATGTTCTGACTGTAGGAGGTGGTGCCATTTCCAGTTCCCCACAGTGCAGCCAGGATGCAGCCGATGCCCTCCACTGCAATACCTCGGTTTATGGCATGAGTCGGTGGAGGAGGGGCGCCAGACAAGCGAGCACAAGCGTAGTAGTCACCAATTGATTCCATGGTAGATGCCAAGACACCTGCCATCATACCCAACACTGACGACACACTCACTGTGGGCATACCCCATTGTCCTATGGGTACAGAGTAAGCATACTTTAGTTTCCATATAAATAGCTTCAGACACACAACTTAATGCTTAAAGACTCTGATTTCTGCCAATTTTCTGGATTCCTCACACAAATAATTCAACACGTGAATGTGAGCTGAAACCTATCTACAAGCCTGTGCTCTTTTTCTGGTGCAACAACAGACAGTGATGAGAAAAAGTATCTGATTAAAATTGTGATTATTGTTGAAGTTTAGTTCTTGACAAGATGAACTCACATATGACCTTCCTCAGGTCATATGACCTTCCTCCTCTAATCAGAAAACGTGTTGTTTTACAACATGTTTTCTGATTAGAAAACCTTTCAGATTAGAGAAGATAGAAGATTTTAATCTACACAGAATATAGTTATACCTCTTGGGCTTGTTGAGGGGTCCAAACAACATTGGGTGTTCATGGCAATAAATTGAAATTGAATCAGCATAAGGATTTATTAACCAAAATGGTCAAGGTTTTTTTTAAGTAGCACAAGCTCAGATTTCAATCTTTAGTGATACTTCTGGCTCGAACAAAGCCGTTGAGGGATCATGCACTTGTTGCTGCATGAGTGATTGCTGCTAGCTTTCTTGGTAAATATGGTAAAATTTGTCAACTTTCATGCAACAAAATGCAACAATGTTTTTAGATGCATTTGATTTAAAATTTAAAATTGTTATATACATTCGTTCAAGATATGTGAGATGATTACATTTTAATGAGCATCACTAAATGATACATAACGGCGGATAACATTCAACAAGGTTCTGTGTCTGGACTTGATACAGGGACGTTGCGCATACATACATACCAAACACCCGTGCTCTCTTTATACCTTAGTTTTTGGTTTCTCTGGTGGAGTGTAGTCCTGTAACGGTGAATGGCAATACAAAAATCTTTTTTCCTCAGCAATTATGGAATCTTCATTTTTTTCTTTTTTTGCGATATGCAAACCTTTCCACCTCAGCGAAGTGTAAAATTTTAGTAGTAGTAGTTAAATTGATTTCCACTCAGGATTTTCTACGTACAAACTGAAATGCACATAACGAAGGTGTTATGAGCCAGCGGTGTCTCCAACTCATCCCTTGTGTTTACCTCTGTTTTCCACCATTCTCCTTGTTTCCTGTCTGTTACCCTGGGCCTTTCTCATTTCCCAAATTTCTGTCATCTGGTGGAAATTTGGGAAATGAGAAAGGTGCTGCCTCTCTGTGTTTGTGTGTTGTCTGGGCGTGGCTACACTCCCTGGCCCCTGCTGACAAGCTCCAGCTACGCACCTGAGCCCCGTTCCACTAATCAGTTCCTGCTGTATATCAACCGCGGTCCTTCAGCTCATTCTTCGCCAGTTCGTCAGTTAACCTGAGTAGTATTACGCTACGGCCAGTTATTTCCTGTTGAAGATTGTCCTTGTATCGCTCTCTCTGACTCCGAACTAACCTTGCCATCTCTGTGTCTACATTTACATTTACATTTACTCATTTGGCAGACGCTCTTATCCAAAGCGATTTACATTTGAGGAACAGCATACAATCATTAACAGAGCATAAAATACAGCACGAGATCTACAACTGACAATACATAATAAAAGCAGCAGTAAATACTAGTAAGCTCTAATGGCACATATCGCATCAATGGGGTAAATACCTAGGGAAAGAAGTTACAGTTAACAAAAGTGCAATCAATACAAGATAGTTGTAGGGGATAGAAGAGCACAGGAAGTGCATGTTATATGTTAGGAGTTAGAAGTGTTATAAGAGGAAGTGTTCTCAGAAGAGATGAGTTTTCAAGAGCTTCTTGAAGTTAGAGAGGGACGCCCCTGCTCTGATGGCGTGTGATAGCACGTTCCACCATCGTGGTGCCTCACCTGGCCTATAGAAAAAAAACTCTCCATCTCTTATTGTATCTAAAAGTAGTACCTATCTAAAAGTAGCATATTTGCATGATTTTAGCAATTTCCGATTATATCTACATGGTTTAATGTACTTATTGAAAGTCACTTTGGATAGAGCATCAGCCAAATAAGTGAATGTAATCAGTTGGGCTACTGTCTCCCAGAAAAACATGATGAAAAAAGTGTCCAGGCCATACGGTATATGCAGCTTAGTGACATTTATAAAATCTGGGGCACTTCTAAAGCAGGCTAATTTCATACCCATCTGCTACAGCTTCTTTCATCAATCTTCTTCAGGCATTTACCTCCAACCTCCTGGCATGTGTTGTATTCATCCCCAGTCACTTTGCTGTGAATATTGTGCACACTGCTGTGGTCCTATGTTATATGTCTGCTTATAAATCTGGGAGTGGTGATGGCGCAATGGTTAACACACATGCCTTTGGTCTGAGTGACCTGAGTTCAGTTCCCACTGTGACACATCCACCAGTGTGTCCCTGAGCAAGACACCAACCCCTAGATGATCTGACATATATAGCAATTGTAATTGTGCAATTGTAAGCTGCTTTGGATAAACACGTCTGCTAAATGAATAAATGTAATATCTATGTTTGTGATGTGTTGAAGGATGTGAATTGTGCAATAATGGCATAATGATGTTTTTCTTCAGTGTTATCTTTTATGCATGTCACTACAGGAACAGTTTCCCCTAAATGTATAGTTATTCTAATCCAACTTTCAGTACATTTGAAAACAGGCTTCAACAGGTGTGTGTCAAATTGTGCTTTAAGGCAGGCATTGACAGGTGAAGGTGTAAAAAAAGAAATAACTTTCATAATGACAGCTAAATTTGCAGAAAAGTTATTAGCTTTTTTCTCTAATTTGTTTGATAACTGTGATATCAGATAACAGCACATTTCATTTGCTCTTTAAGACATCTTAAATAAGCTTATTTAACAGCCATGATCATTGTCAAATCAGCTGAAGATTTCCGTCATCAACATAAAAAAAAAATGTGTCAGGCATGAAAGAAGGGCTTTGGGTATAAAATTAGCAGAACAGAGTAAAACCAGCATATTTTTATTTTGTTTTGTTTTATTTTGTTTTTGTTGTAAATATTCTTCATTCATAACCATTTATACACAGTGAATAAAATAAAGTCCTGCCGGTAACATTGCATTTTTCACTGTGTTAATAGGGAACATTTTAAGGCTGCTATCGTTAAAAAATGTTTTGTTTATTTGTTTCATTGGCACAGTGCTTATATCATTAGAGATTGTTTTCTGACTTTGTGACTATGGTGAATGGTCATGTGCAAATAATCAAAAAGTCATGAAACTTACATCAAACTGACCCTGCAAATGATTTTTAGATTTTCCACAAATATATAGATTGTTTTAGACATACATATGCATACAATATTTGACTAAACTTTGACTTTGAATATATGACAGATTATTTGAGATATTTCTATATCATTATTGAAAGATGAAAACCTTGAACTACTAAAATGATGATTATAATTGGTTTTGGAAATCAGTTCAAAGGTTGTAAAATTTTCTTACAGCAGCAAAACTTAGGAACACATGCTCCACACCGTTTAACTTTCAGTTATTGCCAACTGACAGTCAATCAGGAGGCTCCTTCAGGTGCAATTATGAAATCGATCATTTTATAGATCTATCACGTCATTGCATTTTATATACTAAGCTCATATCTTAGTAGAGACATACTAAGAGACATACTTTTAGCAATTAAAGCAAAGGTTGATACTTTTCATATGCAGCAACATTTTAGCGGATCATTAAAGAACAGTTGTGCAACCCTCATCAAAGCTACAGAATTTCCCCTGTTTGCATTTGGTTTGGGTATTTGTCAAAAATGAAAAAAGGAGAGGCTGGCAGACAAGTTGAATAAATTGTAGTTTTTTCAGCAGTAAGGATATTTTTGACAATTTTTACAGCAATACTTGACAGATTGTTATTTAAGTATTTCAACTTCTGCAGGCAGCACTGATGTACCCATACTTGCATCTTGTTAACAAATGCATATACTGCATATTTTTTAAACATAATTTTTAATCAATACTATATGCAATATTTTTTGCATATACCGTAAAACTTTGATTAATAGCCCAGGCTTTTATTTGCTAAAATCACTGAAATGACCCTGGCTTTATTTCGGACAGGTGTCCATATGGGACAGGTCTTTAATTCCTCTTGCACAAACTGAAATAGGCTACTATGAAACAGTTTATTTATTTCAAACTGAATATTACTCAATAATATCAAATCCACGTCATTCATTTGATCTAATTCTGACTGATGGCTTATGCGCTTTTATTTTGAAGGCAGCAACGTAACAACAACAGGGGTGCAGGACTTTTTATATACAGTCTATGGTGCAGGATGGGAAATGTGGGAGAAGTTAGGAGACGATGTACTTCACATGACAGGATTCACAACTTGGATTCATTTTTATGAAAAGCTGTTTTGAGTCT
>NW_024041110.1:0-11456 GCF_014851395.1 Micropterus salmoides
TGGAGGATAGCATTACTGAGTGTTTCTGTGGCCAAGTCAATCATTCACACAAACTAATGCACACACAAGTGCACTGCATGTATGCATACAAGAAACTAATGATGACGGCCGTACTACTGTGTGTACAAACACAGATGTGCAACTGCAGATGTTGTGGTGGTGATGTGATGTGAGTCTGACACCCATGATGTGTTGTTATTTAGACACATATGATGTGTCAACGATTTTATCACCACAAATCAATCACTCACACTCAAGTCATCCTGTCTGTCCTGCAAGCTCTTGGCAGGTGATTCCTCTGCTGTACAGTTTGGGACACTGAGAGCCTCTCAGATGTCTGCTTTAAGTTCATTCAGCCTTTTTCCTGCTGGCTTGAAGGGGACATGGGGCTTCTCTTTCCCTTGCAACTGCTGACTTTGTTCTGTTTTGGAATGAAAAGCAGAAAACTTTTCAAAGGAGTCTGCACACACCACACAGGGTGAAACTCCTTTCTCCATTTCCACCCTTTCCACCCCCAGCCGCATCTTTTTGTTTGCCTGTGTGATCAGCTGCAAGTGAGTGTCCTCATTCTGCCCCGAATGATCTTGCACAGATGACAACTTTTGTCATCAGATAGCTGCGTGGCTGTTCTCAGATCACACAAACCCAATAAGACATCGAAGCCTTGGGCATCTCTTACTGGTGTAAAGCAGTGCCGGTATAAAATTAATTTGCACTGGGGGAAGAACGAAACGTTCCTGCAGGAAGACATTAAAGCAGTGAGTGAGAATGCAGTGATTTTACAGGAGACATACCCTCAGAACAGATAGCAGATTTGCTTGACTTGACATGAGCTTGTGTTCCATCGTGATCACTTTGCAGTTTCTATCTTTAATCTCATACAATTGACAAACATGGAAAAAGATACAGAAATATGTATTTTACCATGACTTATTCAGAAGATAATCATTTCTAAAGGGACTCACCATCCATCCAGGGGTGAAGCTCCTGCACTTTTTTACAGTATACTGCACATACAATAATGCGTGGATGTACAGAGAAACATACATACACAGGGCCATACCAGGACAAACAGATTCACATCCACAAGTGAAATTCATAAATAACTGCCATTCACAAACATATTAATATAAAGGTATACAGCTGTTCTGGAGCAGTTGTCGTGGAAGAGTAGATGTTGAAATTTCCCTTTTTCTCTGAGCACTTATGTGATGAATGTGATGAGCAACTGAATGGACTTTATAGTGAGACTATTTTGTCAACTGTTGTTTCCCAAGTCAATCTTGACCTTTGATTGTCATAAATAATATATATGTAAAAGACAATACTGAAAACTGCACATTCTGAATTAAATAATGGCGCAATTTTAGGAAAGATTGATTGTCATTTTATACTTACACCACATCAGCAATTAAACAACCAATAAAACCGTTTGGTGGTCACCCATACAAAATAAATTTTCTTTTTCTGTCACATTTAATATTTTCCCACAGTCATGCCGGCGTTTGTCGAAGCATGTTTGGGTTTTTCTGGTCCTGAATTCTCTCCCAGATGAGCGGCTCTCAAAACATCGGGCCCTATATTATTAATATTTATCATTCACACATCCTGCCGTGAATTATTCTCCTGAATGGGATGAGATTTTGTCACTAGCTGAAAAATTAGATGTTGTTTATTTATAAAAACAGGGGCGCCACGGTGGGGGAAATTATTTGTGCCTCAAGCGCCCTGGCCACGACCTTTGACTGACATGATGATATCATCATTGGTAAGCAATGGGTTTTGTGTCAGTAAACAGAGCAGCGAATTGTGCAACGGTTGTGCACTATCTCTGATGAAGTAACTTTGTTGTCAGTGATGCACAAGAGGCCATGTAGAAAGACCTGAGGCATCTTAAGAAGCTCATTAAATTTCAGTTTCACTATAGATGGAATTCTTAATTAGATGAGCTTAATTGCCTGTGAGACAAGGAACACTTGTGTTTACCCACTATTCTTGGCACCTCAGGGAGGCTTCCAACCTGCCCTGCAGCTTCTGGTTCTCCAATTAATTTCCTAATGAGCCCGATTATGTCAGCCATAAGCTATTAAGAATTCAATCACATGATCATTTTTTAGATTTGTGCACTTCACTGAGAAATACACCTCCATAGGCTGCAAGTGGTGTTAGCTGGGACTGTGATGAACAATAACTGAGAGCACTTTCTGCACTCTGTGGCATCAGCTTGTGAAATAAGCAGGTCTGTACCATTTTCTAATTGTTTTCTAATTGTAGTGGCTTTATTAAAAAATAGGGTGGCAATGGTGCATAGATAAGATGCTTGCCTTTGGTATGGGAGATCTGGGTTCAATTCCCACTGTGCGACATCCACCATTGTGTCCCTGACACAAGACACTTAACCCCTTGTTGCTCCAGAGGCGTGCGACTTCTGACATGTATAGCTATAGTAAGGCACTTTGGATCAAAGCGTCAGGTAAATGTATAAGGAATCATTTATTAATGCTTTATAGAGCACTAATACACCTTAAAAGCATAGCTCTATGGATGGTGGACTTTGGTGATACCCTGACTGTTCCTAAAGTGCCATGATGAGGTTGACATTTGTAGTTTGAGTGAAACGTCAAGAAATATGGGATGGACTGAGTTTGGTTCAGACATTCATGTCTGAAGGAATTGTAATACTTTGGTCATTATCTTACATTTCATCCAGTCCCACAACCAGATCAAAATTTTAATGTGTCCAACACTTTGGTTTTTGACCAAATACCTGCAAAAGTAATGATATTTTCATCAGCCTCAGCTGTACTTAGTTTTAATTTTTTAAATGTTTGTATGCTGTTTAAATGCTAAATTAAAATGGTGAGCATGGCACTGAAAGTGTAAGCATGTCAGCAAGCTGATATTAGCATTTAGCTCCAGAACCACTCTGGCTTAGTACAGCTTTGCAGAGCTGCTATCATACCAGACTGTTAAGCTATTAAGTTCGGACTTCTTCAGATACTTGGCTATCTGAAGTCCAGACAAGTCACCACCGATGCAGGCTCGGTATAACGGGCGGAGCGAGAACACATCTGGGTATTTGACTGTACTTGGCTAGATGCAGATTTTTGAATTGGAACAGTACTTGGGCTGCGACTGATGACGTTTCACAAGTCTACAAGTACAGACAAGAACGCAGATTGAGAAACAGCTTTAGTCTTGTTGAGATCAACATTTGGGTTGCCAGGTTGTGAAAAATCCTTCTGTTGGTGTATATCCATCTGCTTTGCCTTTTTATGTAGCTCTTTAGTTAATTATGCATAAAGACACTTCCAATAGACTAGCCATCCCGACCAACATCTATTATTAAAAACATTTTGACATTCAAGCTGCAGATGAATGAATTAATGTTATGTAAGACTCATTTATTACCAGCATAACATTTATAACTACAGGACTGGCATATAAAGTGAGATTTGACCTTTCATAAATATCTTAATGACTTTCTAGTAAGTCATTACATCTGCAGTTATAAATGCCAGTAAATCATCAATAAAGAGTCATGGGCTTTCTAATAAGCCAACAAAACTACTGCAGTAAATGAAGGATGGATTTTGGACCTGTCCAACTCAAATGGTCTATCCAAGGGGCCCTTTTGATTAATTAAAGCGCTAAATTTAACAATTAAAAATAAATTTGCCCGAGGAGGATAGACAATTCACAACCTGGAAACTCAAAAAGTTTTAACCCTTACCTAAGTCATCAGTTACAATTCATAAACATTATAATGGATGTCAAATTAGGATATAATACTGGCATGTTTAAGTCACTTGAATCTTGCATGCAACGGCTAAGAAAATGTTCCCCATTTACTATAAGCATGAGACTATAACTATGCACGACCTGCCCACATATTACCATCACAGAGAAACAGTACAGGGTTTGACACAAAGGTGATTTTCCATTTTTACACTCACCCAAACATTGTCTCTAGTGTTTGTTTTGTTGCAGATGTATGGCGCATAACTGAACTGTCGACCTCAACACACAGGTCTCAGACACACTGTGGAAGGAGGGACCAGGGCAAGACCCCAGCTAACACAGGATGACATAAATGATGAGTCTCTATAGGGGCGCAGGGTGAGAGACAGTGACATTACACACACCCAGCCCTTAAGGGGGATGTGAGATAGATGCCCAAAAATGTTGTTTGTTTTCAGGGGGAAGTGGATGTGTTAGGCCCCATGTACAGAATACTGGAGAAAACAAGACATGAGATTGTGGCATGTATGGGAAACTGACACCTGACAGTCAGTGCAGTATAATTAAAATGATGATATGTCTTTCTTTTCTTTTTCTTTTTTCTTTTTTTTTTTTTTTTACATCTCAATAAAAGCAGTTTATTAAAGGTTACAGCCGATTAGATATTTTACAAGATTATACTTGCAGCCTAAAACTTTTGCTGATGTAACAGGCAGATTGAGTCTGTGCTCCAAGTCAGTCATTCTCTATGGCAACCTAGTTTGCATGTGTCATGCATGCATTTCATTCCAAAAGTGAAGATAAGTGTTGATCAGCATGTCGTCTTGTCAGATAAAGCCATGGTTGACTACAGTTTTATCGTCTGGAGCAGAGAGGAAAGTCAGCTTTGTTTAACAGATACTGTCTTGTCATGTACTGAATCTGTGTTCAAATGTTTTGACTTAAAGTCTGGCGTGAAGGATTTTTCTACACATGTGATACATGATTGATGACTAGATGGACTTACTTTTATACTGTATAACCAGCATGTTGTTCCTGCAGGGTATGAACTTTGTAACTGTGATTTCTGTTTAACTTACTGAAAAATCTTGAGAATTTTCATAGAATATCCATTGAGTTGTCACAATTATGATGTGGTTTGACTGGAACATACACCATTCAATTTGATATTTTTTAAATGCAACATCTCTTCTACAAAATTCCTATTACATCTCCATGTTTGTTATTTTTCTGTGCGTTAAACAGTGTTGCATTTTGCCTTTGTTTCCTTCCAATGCTTCAGACTTTTTTTGCTGTATAACAGTATGTGCATCTTCTTGTAAGATTGCATAATCCCTGGCAAACTTTGCCTAACTTTTTAGAGAAAACTTCTTTTGAGGCGCTGACTTGGCACATCAGCATTTTCTGAAAACATCACTTTACAGTCTCTTCTAATATCTGTCAGGGCGTGTCAATGAGTTGGAAACTGGGCAGGGAATGCATCCTTCTGGTGGCTGGGTTCACGTCACTATCTCTAAGCATAATGAGAAATTCTCTGCCTTGCTTTCCCAGAGTTTTTCAGACGACTAATGCTGTTGTGAATCCATGGCTACGTGTTTTTTATTCCATCAACAGACCTGATGTGAGGAGTGCAGGCTGCCCATTTGAAAAAAACGCAGGAAAGTGCAGAACAGTTTGTGTGACACAGTCTAAAAAAGTATCCAAGGGGAAAAGGTAGAGACACCTTGTCCACCCTGGGACAATGGTAAACAAAACTGTCCAACGTCATGGCACGCAACCATTCTTAGTACACCCAGATATAGCAGGGAGGGAAAATAAGGCTGCTGAGTCAAGGAAGACAGGTAGTCGGTGAGTTAGTCTGTTAGTCACTGTACATGACTTTCACCACTCTGCAAAGACCTTCGGCCTCCAGCATGCTGGAGCTGACGCTGGTGTCCCTGTGGTGTACTGGCGCCAACTTCTGAAGAGCAACCCCTCTGTGTTGATATGAGCATAAACATCAATTGAGACTCTTATCGCAAGCATAAGAAAAGAGCTGGGAAATTATGTGTTGCGTTGATGCCAGTAACAATAAATGCGTGGACTGCGATACAGGAAGCCAACCTCTGTGGAGTTGTGTGAGAGAAGATGACTGCATTGCAGGCGTACTTTTGCTGAAAAGTGACACGTGCAGCACCAGGAAAAGGTTTTATCCCAAGGGCTAATGTATTAATTTAAAATAAATAAATGAAAATAAATAAAAATTCTAAATATAGGCATCCTTATACATTGTTTTTAAGCTGCAAACCATCTTAAAGAAATTGTTAGACATTTTGAGAAATATGTTAATGTGTTTTCTTGCTAAGAGTTAGATGACAAATTAGATCCCACTCTCATATCTGTGTGCTAAGCATGGCGCTATAGAGCCAGGAGGCAATTAGCTTAGCGTAGCATTAAGACTGGGGGAAACAGCTACCCTGGCCCTATCCAAAGTTCAAAACGCCACCTCCTAACACCTCTAAAGCTCGCTAACTCTGTATTTTACTTGTTTAGTCCGAACATAAACAAAAATGTAACAAGACAGGCTTTACAAGGGAGGCTGGGCAAATCAGTGCTTTGAGACTTGATGATGAGCAGCAGCCAGCCACTGTGACTCCCTGGAGTTGTCTGACAACCTCAGTGACAGCAAAGGCTCCATGAAGCATATTTACCAAAATGTCAAACCATTTCTTGGAAATACTTATTTACGTTCTTTTAATGAGTTCTACTTTAATGCCAGCTTCCATCTAGTGTAAGTGTGTCTTTTTTTGGCAAGTGGTGATATTCCACCTCACAACAAAATTCTTCTGGCAAATAAAGCCGTTCTATAACCCAGATATTTCTGACAGATTGCTATTTATTCTTGCAGGAGAATAAACATGGCATACCAGCTCACTTTAAGGGAGCTGTGTCATAAACATTACTATCAGGTGGTCATTCTCAGCAGACAGATGTGTTGATAGATGTGTCCTCTTGTCTAGGAGAGGAGCTCGCTCAGTGACCCTGCTGCCACGAGGGCTCCTGAATACTGAGTCCTTACTGTAAGTCTGCGACACACACTTTTTCCAAGCAAAGGAATGTGTGTGTGTGATTTCATGACAAATGGTCCCCCAGACATCCTCTGTCTGTCTCTTTGTGAACGCTCTCCTGCTGTGCCTCCCTCTTTTTCAATCTCCTCAGAAGCAGGAAGAGGAAGCTGAGTGTTTTATTGTGTGTAGGAGCCAAACACTGATCAGAACTTCACCAGATTACCCCTCCTAATAACAAATTATGTCATGAGCATGGAAATATGTGACAAACGGCACAACTATGAGAAGTATGTGGAAATATACTCATGATGATACTCAGTGCTTTCTCTATAACGTTGCTTTTTAATGTCCTTTCTTCTGTTATATCGCACTACTCTCCGTCTTTCTGTGAAATCATCACTAACTTGTCAGTTGTATATTTTTCCTCAGGTCACGTTAAGGAATGTGACTGGAGAGCTGTGTCATCCAGCTTTGATGATTTAAGCCAAGGAGAGAGGAACACTGATTTATTTTTCCAGCTGAAGACCCCAGGAAGCTGGTCCTCTCTGGAGAACACTGACCCACACCAGAGCATGGACCTCTGCTCTGTCAAGACTGCACCAATCAGAACAGGCTACGCACTGGAAAACAAGTTATGGCCTTAAAGCTGCACTTGTCGATATTTTCATATTAACAATGGGTCAAATGAGGAATATCACAAGAATCACTGAACCCACAGAGAATTACCACAAGATCTGCAGTTCCCTCAGATGTACGGAGCTTTTTAGCCTGCATTGTTTTGGTTTTACAAACATTACTGTTTTGGGTCAGCCTCACTGCTTTCATGTGCCTTTTTTCCAGAAGACATTTTGACTTGTCATAGTAAGAAAAGCACGTTCCTAAAGACATTAACAATTTCTATCTTCCATTTAAGTGTCCCAGTGAGCCATGACAGTGTGACAGTGAGCCAGCACGCACAATACCAGGACCCTGAAACCAAAGCAGCTAAATTCAACCCTCATTTGATGCATTATTTACAACTGTGCATTTCCTACCGTCTTCTGTGAAAAATACACATCCACCTCTTTTTCAGCAGCAGGCAACTATTTTCACCCTCTAGGCTGCTCATCACTGGCTGGTGAACAGGAATTGGTGGAAACCAAAACAGAGCTAAAAGGAAAGAGACTATTTGACAATATGAATACTAATGTTGCTGTTTGCAAGCCATACCAACTTTATATGGACATACTACGTGATGTCCAGCTTGTTGTGGATTTCTGCCTCTAAAGCCTTGAATATACTTCATAGCGGATGCGTACACTAACCGCTGCGGACACCACAGACGAGGAGTACTTCTGTTTGTACTACTTTCTGGAGCCAGCTTGGAGGACTCATTCCACACATGAGCAGTAGATCGGTTGGTGACCTGGTAGCGTAGTGAGCGGTCACAATAATGGGAGGCATGCGGAGGCTGTGCGTACACCCTCTGATGGCAATTTTCACAACTCAGAAACAACTCAATATAAATGATAACATGTGAGTAATCAAAATACAAATGTAGAAAAAAGGATTTAATTACCTTTTTAAAACAACATAATACTTGCCATTAAAAGTAGTCTAGATTCTTTATGGATATTTTCATTTACTGCAGTTATTTTCACACAATATGAGACCTTTATTGCAGGTCTGAAAACCTTTACACCTACACATTTCTTCGTTATCTGTGTGGTGTCAGTATGAATCATTCCTGCAGCACCAGCTGAATGGACACCCTTGATGTCATTGAAAAGGGAAACCCTCGCCACTGTCTCAAGAAGCACAGATCAATTCACTCCACTGCCCACTGCGCTGCCTCACACACCCTTGGGTTTATGATAATACATGCTGCTGTACACGGTCACATACAAGAATATCAATTCTTAACAGTACACATCATATCCCAGCCTCCGCTCTTTACATGAGTAGCTGCTCCCTGGTGTTTTGCCACAGCCTCAATGAAACTGTCAAGTTTTAACCTCCACCCCACATGCACATCCTACATGTCTTTAATAAGTAAAGCGGTTGTCTTGCCTGGAGGCATGTTTCTTCTTCACATGTGAGGTGTATATTTAGAACAGTGATAACAGTGGGTGTTGCATGGGTGAATGTGAGGAGTTACTTTTAACACTGGACCGCAAAAACAACCACACATGCATGGGCTCAGATAATGCATGCACAACTTCACAGAGAATAATTTACACACACAATGAAAGACAGTTTTGTTAAGGAGAGGGAGATACTCCCACCCCTCCCTGCATAGGAAACCCTAGTATGAAGACACAGCTCTGCATGATGCTGCAGCAATGTATTATTTAAACAAGGATTCTCCTTTTCACTCCATTTACACAGTTTTATGCTATTCCGAAGGCTTCAGAGCAAACAAATGCATCAAGCAGATGTTGTGTTTGCTAGCAGGAAAATCCCACCCACAGTGCAGGTTGAACACTTTGTACTTAGTGAAATGTATGCGTGGTATTACCGGAGCATTTGCATTGTTGCTTTTTTTTCCTTTGGTGAAGAAGGTGAGAGATCACAGCAGGGGAAGCCCTCCTCTCTCCACCTCATCAGCATGCATTCCTTAATCACTTGCACATATTCATTATTCAACTCCCACAGGCTATGAATTATTCAACACTCTGATTGCCACACGAAAACAGTGAGAAAGACACGAGGAATGCCTGTTTCCTGTCTTTATTCTTCCTCTCTCTCCTCCTCCTCCTCCTCCTCCTCTTCCCTCTGGCACAGTTTCCCTCTCTCATGCACCATTGTCACTCTGCCACACATAGGACAAAGATGGGGAGAAATCATCTCCAATTGGTGTGCATGTTCTACCCTGAGGCTGGATTTATGTTGTTCCATCATTGTTCCTCGAAACAAACCATGCTTTCAGTGACTCGGTTCGTAAAAGACAAAGCTGAATGAATTTCAAGCAGTATGTCACCTTTGAGTGCAAAGTTCATGTTAACAACAGAACAACAGAATGCGATATAGTGCTTTAAAATATCTGCAGTGCTTTGTTTCTAATATAAACAATTCCTCATTTAATCATTTGACTTAAATTAACCAGGGATGGCACAAAGCGATGAGTAGCAAATAGTAGAGCGCACCTGTATCTTGTCACTAAAAGCCACAGAAAACGAGCTGACCTCTGCTCTGCCCTGCTCCCATGAAAGCCATTACGTTTCCCTCCACAGCCCCAGCAGCATGACCTGAGATTATCAGGTTGCAGCAAAACAGTTCATCTTTAGCTGGTTTTGTCCCTTAGCTATACAGGTAGCTGTGAAAACAAGATTGTGAAAGAACTGGACATTGATTTTGATGAAGACTTTGAATCCATAACCCGGTTTCTCAGGGTCAGCTGCGATACAGCCACCATGCAGCTCATCTTCTTCACCCTCTTTGGACAGGGAGAAGGTCACGAATAGGAATTAAAAATCGATGAGCCTGTGAGCCTGTGAGCCTGTGCAGCTGCGGCTTTCTCATCTCACACAATGTAATGGTGTCAGTAGCTGCTGTCATACATCTGTGTTACTATGTCCACTGGGAGCAGCCTGCACCAGTCTGCTGTTCTTATGTCATCTGCAGAAAAAGGGATGAATTTTTTTCATTCACAACAGAGCAATTACATAACATAAACACTGGTTTCCGGTATGACTACCAGATCTGACAGACACCTTGACGGATGGCAACCCTCTTGGCAAGCTGAAAACCAGCTTTGCTCCTTGTTGTCCAAGCAGTGTAATCACAGAAATAATCAGTGTGTCACCTCCTCAAACTCAGCCTTACTGCAGGAAAGTAGCCGTTAATAAAACGTGGAGGAGAGCGCAGATCTTTGCTGAGGTGGTGGCGGTTCTGCAGGCTCCTGATCACAGGCTGTGTTTTGGCAGTGTGAAACCTTGGCACAGAGGGAGGCGCAGCAGGACTTAAAGGATGACTTCCTACTCTGCCATGCGTGCGCCCACACAGCCAATCTGCCACTACTGCTATCTGACTGAGCCTCCCAGGACCCTTAATGCAGCTACACCCTTATTTGGGCTTCCTCCCTTTGCCCCACACTAAAATCTCTGGAGGGAGACAATGGTGCATGAGATAATAAAAAAACACAGCAAAAAACTTGAATATGCCTAGACAGCACAAATCAATTCTTTATGCAGAAAATGACACTATGAATATAATAAGCTGCAAACTTTCAGCAAATAATGTAACAACTGTTGGAAAATCACAGTGAATTTATTTACAATAATGTGCAACAGTGAGATCTTGCTGTAAATCTTGTGAGCAGGCAGGCAGTGTGAACTAAGCAGGTGGAGGAGATGCGGTGAAACACAGGAGTAGGCAGACAAACTGAGGCCTCTCACCAAAAACCTGAGACATAAACAAAAACACAGTAAGGTGACAAGTCACGCAACAAGAGCTTAAACACTGGTCGAGATTGTGTTGGCCATAGCGTGAGTCACCAGGTTCGCCTGAATTCACCTGAAGAATATATCAAGGATTCATGTCTCAGCCGGAAAAACTGGTGTCTCCATATTTGTCACGGTCCAGGAGCCAGATTGTGACACATGCATTTATCTTTGGTCGACTCTAACAGTCTTTACAGGTCTCCCTAAGAAATCGATCAGCAGCTGCTCAAGTCCTCACCAAGGCCAA
>NW_024041111.1:0-4000 GCF_014851395.1 Micropterus salmoides
ATTTGTTTTAAAATAAACTGTGTTTCTACCTTGTTTCCAAATGGCCCCATCAATAAAGACTGCCCAATCCCTCTTCCAATATTACTAAATATATATTTATCATTATATTAAATAAAACTGGACTTATGACACTTCCTTGAGGGGTACCAATTTCTATTTTAACACATTTTGATCTACATCCACACACTTGCACTTGTATTGTTCTATTCATTAAAAAATCTTTGATCCAATTAAACATTCTTCCTCTAATTCCTAGATCATACATTTTAATCATCAGTCCTTCCTTCCATAAGCAGTCATAGCTTTCTCAATATCTAAAAATACAATTACCACACAATGCCTTCTTGATCTTGATCTAAAACTGCTACTGATCCATTGTTGATCTTCCCTTTCTAAAACCATTTTGAAATTCAGTAAAAGTCCTTTACTTTCTAAAAAGTAAACTAATCTATTTGTTATCATTCTTTCATGATTTTGCAAAGCACTGGTGTTAATGCAATAGGCCTATACGAGCTTGGGTCACTTGCCTTTTTTCCTGGTTTCAAGATAGGGATTAACTGCATGTTTCCATTCTACTGGCAAGCAAGGGGAAAAACAGACAGACAGGGTTAGTTCAGGGTGACAGGAGACGAAAAGGTTCGACATGAATAAGTTCATAAAAAGCTTGAATGTGGCTTTGGCACCAAGCTATGACGATCAAGCGATGTGTGTGGCGGTCGGAGATGGAGTTGATGAGACGCAGGTGTGGATAGCCAGCCGGGCTCTGGAGCGGAGGGGCAGAACACACAGAGGGAGAGGAGGAGACACAGGAGAACCAGGATGCGAAGGAGGAAAAGAAAACAGGCACTCACCATCAACCGGGCTTCCACTGCAACAACATGTCTGCTTTGTCTTTGTTGGTTATTGCTTCCACTCCACCTTTCTGTAAAACAGGAATTGATTTCCTATTATACAGACCTGACATTCTATGCACAGCTGACCACAAGTGTCCTACAAGAGTTTCAGGGCCCAGTGTTTCACCAAATCTCCAGCTATTTTTCTTTGCATTCTTAATTACTCTTCTTGCTACTGCCCTTAATCTTGTATATTCCACTGCAAAATCCACCATTGGATACTTTCTTAATTTTCTATACGCTCGATTTCTGTTTCTTAACGCTACATCGTCTTTATTCCACCAAGGCACCAACATACGAGTTCTTGGTTTTTGTTTCTTGGGAATGGTACAAGAGCTGCCTTATGAATAAAATAACTGAGGGATGCATTCCATACATCTACAGATGTTTCACTGTCCACTGTGTTAACTAAATATTTAGTTCTCTCCTGAAACTCGTCCCATTTAGCCTGAGCAAATTTATATTTTGGAATTCTCTCTTCTTCTTCTTTTCTTAATTGTCTTCCAAACCTACATAAAATTGGATAGTGGTCACTGCCCATAGTACATCTGTCCCATTCTCCAATTCTGGATAATCTTGAGGAGGCAACTGATAAATCGATGCAACTACTGGTATTCCTACCAATGTGGAACCTAGTTGGCCTTCCATCATTTATCACTACCAGATCATACTTGTCCAGAAAGTCTTCTACTATCTCGCCATTATAATTCTTACTATCACTTCCCCATAATGGGTTATGGGCATTAAAATCCCCTACCCATATAACAGATCCCCTCACATGCTCCATAATCTCATCAAATTCAGACATTACCAATTGTTTACAAGGATTATACAGATTTATAACAGTTATTGGACGATGGTTACTCTAAATTTCCACTGCCAGAACCTCCAGACTGGAACTCATATCAAGCTTCCTATACTGGAGACCTGATTTAATAAAAGTTGCACATCCCCCTCCTGGTCTATCAGACCTATCCTTCCTCAAACATTCATACCCCTGAATAACAAAATCAAGACTAGCCTTTAACCAGGTGTCTTGATTGCATATCAGTTCTGGTTTCTCTTTGAATGCATCTACAAATCTCTATAGTTCCTGTCCATTAGCAATAAGACTCCGGGTATTCCACTGAAGAATATAAAACATCAAACTATTAATCACCATCATCACTGTCCAAAAGCACCTCCTCCATACTTTCTGGTCGTGATATCTGTGAAGTCCTCACATTTTGCTCTCCTTTCATGTACTCGTGTAACTGCTCAGGTAGGAACACCCAGGTATCTTTCAGCTGCTTCGACCACAATTGTCTGATCTCTTAACTGATGCTTTTGCTCCTACCACACATCCACAATTAAAGCCAGAAATTTCTCTACTCAAAATGATCGTATCTGGGGAGAATGCTGGAGCAACTGGGGAGCCTTGCTGAATGCTGTTTGCCTTTTTGTTCCCAACTCCTTGTTCTCTGTTGACTCTGTTAACTGCTTCTGCATATGAGACCTTATGATGTTCTCTCACTGTCAGGACCCGTTGGGCCCAAAAAAGATTTTCACACCCACGAAATGCTGCTGTATGATCTCCTCACAGTATTACAGTATTTGGGGGCCTCTGCTTTACATGCTTGATATTCATGATCCCCACCACATTTCCCACATTTACATATAGCCCGACAAGAGCCCGCCACATGTCCAAACTTCTGACAATTATAACAGCGCAAGGGTGGTCTTTTGTACTCTCTTACCTGATATGCCATACTTCCAAGAAATACTTTCCCTGGCATAACATTACCTTCGAATGTAAGCAGGACTGGTGAGTCCCTATTGCTCCATTCCTTATGCTTGAACCTTATAACTTATTAGCCATTCGGGCGCCCTTAACATTGTCTAAGATTTCTTCAGCTGAAAACCAGCATACACTCCATATATGACTCCTTTGATTGCTTGCTTCTCTCTAGGGACAACAATCTCAACTTTAACCACCAACCTCCCCACCTCCTTGGCGATTTTATATTGTTTTTTATCTTTACAACAAACTCTCAGCAACCCATCTGACAGTATTTTAGCTAGAGCTCCCCTACCAATCTGCCTATCCAAGGCAGTAGTAACTCTCAGTGGGTTTAATGCTCCAAATCCACCACCTCCCTGCTTCTGATCCTTGACTTGAAATAGCACCACAAACTCTTTAGAACTCATTTTCATAATTTTTTTCCCTAACTGCTTCAGATACATCTGGCCTTTCACTCGATGTTTCTCTTTTCTGACTTCCTTTACTAACTACCTTCCATCCACCTCCCTCATCCCCACCACCCCTTCCCGTAGTCATAAGCTACGCTACTACACCACTTCTGCTTCTACTAATAACACCCACTACCAGGAGATATAGATAATCCGGATGAGAACCACCACTGATCGCTCACCGCCGCAACTCATCAGAGAGTGAGCCCAAGCAACCACCAAGCCATCCTTCTCGCCTGCAAGGAGCAGCGCCAGAACACCGTTCCGGACCTATACAGGCCGTCGGTCAGTGTCCGCGCACACCTCCCCACAGACGTCGAGTAGCCCAGCAGCTGCCAAAGTTGCCTTTCAATCGGACCTCCTCGATCAAACCCTCAAAATGGAGTCTGAACTCCTGGTCCTCCTCCCTGCGCCCCCTTAAGTCGTCCTGGTGCATTCTATTTGGCATGGGAAGTCGGAATTTCCGAGTTCAACGGTCAAAATTTCAAAGGGAACGCCCCCCTTAAGTCGGAATCCCGACTTCGGAAGTCGGGAGAATCGCACTACCCCGACTTCGTGATCCTGACAGATGGCTGTCGGGGGGATCAACAGTTAATGAAAGCTCTAGTTCATACTGTTTATTAGCACTTCTGTGTAATTGTGTCTCCTAGAAATGTTCGTACACAAAGTGCTGTCCAATAGCTGTATGTGGTCGTGTGGCTACAGTGTTTAGTATGAGTAAATACCGCACAATGCGTTTTTTTTTTTTTTTTTAATCAACCGGCGTATCAATAGCTAACCTGGCTAAATGTAAACAACGCCTGGCTGAACGAGGTTTTCCCGACTTGTTAACTGGAACGCCGTCAACTAGGGTGTGAGGTCATTCAAGTGAACTTGGA
>NW_024041112.1:0-18000 GCF_014851395.1 Micropterus salmoides
TTCAGCAACCGTGTTCCTTGACTTGATAAAAATACTGATACGTTTCCACACAGCAATAGGAACAAAGCAGTTAGGCCCAGTGGGTGGTACCGGACACAAACAACGCGCGTAGCACGGAAAACACACAGCAATAAAACAAGACACGGCGGTCTATATCCCTTGGAGTTTCTTAACAGAAATTCACCACATGAAGCTTTTACAAGTAAGTTACAATAACAAAGTTATAGAATATCTGCTGCCCAGACATACTAAAGCCTCTTACATGTCGCTTTAGGAGCGAGTAGATGCATCAGTCCTTTTAGGAAATCCAATGGAGTTTGTCTCTTGGCTCTGTTCTGACGATGCCGGTAGTTTCAACGGCACAGCTGATTCTTCGGCGGCAGCAACAGGAACCAGTGAAGTCGACGTGGGTTATTCACTAATTTTTGTAATTAAATCTTTTTGTTAATTTTGATTTGGACCCAGCCTCTCCTTTCTCAAAATCTGAAAAAACGCAACAATTGGTGACCCCGACGTGATTTTGAGAAAAGGACAGGACAAAACTTCAGACGGAGAGCGGACAACCTGATTCTCACAGGGGCCCAAATATCGGAAGGTAAGAACAGAGACCTGTTTTATTAAAACTCTGTATAGGCTATATAGGAGATTTTAGGTGTGAGAATCAAGCAGCGTCTACTCCGTAAGTCTGTTAAAATTTTAAAGTGAAGATACCGACTGTTAAACAGCATTTGAGATGGTAATACAGAACAACGGTATGTTATTGTTTGTCTAAATGTTGAGGGGTTAGAGTCCCTAAGTATTGTTTGTCAATGTGTTGAGGGGTTGGAGCCCCCCTTAGGGTTAGAGTCCCTAAGTATTGTTTGTCTATGTGTTGAGGGGTTAGAGTCCCCCTTAGGGTTAGAGTCCCTAAGTATTGTTTGTCTATGTGTTGAGGGGTTAGAGTCCCCCTTAGGGTTAGAGTCCCTAAGTATTGTTTGTCTATGTGTTGAGGGGTTAGAGTCCCTAAGTATTGTTTGTCAATGTGTTGAGGGGTTGGAGCCCCCTTAGGGTTAGAGTCCCTAAGTATTGTTTGTCTATGTGTTGAGGGGTTAGAGCCCCCCTTAGGGTTAGAGTCCCTAAGTATTGTTTGTCTATGTGTTGAGGGGTTAGAGTCCCTAAGTATTGTTTGTCTAAGTGTTGAGGGGTTAGAGTCCCTGAGTATTGTTTGTTTTGAGTGGTTAGAGTCCCCCTTAGGGTTAGAGTCCCTAAGTATTGTTTGTCCATGTGTTGAGGGGTTGGAGTCCCCCCTTAGGGTTAGAGTCCCTAAGTATTGTTTGTCCATGTGTTGAGGGGTTAGAGTCCCCCTTAGGGTTAGAGTTTGTTTTGTTGTTCTGTTATATTATTTCATTTTTAGTATACACACCCAAAACCCAAAGAGTAAGACACAAACTGATTTGTAAAAGTCAGGGATAGACAAATTAGCAAAATGGCCGACAAACAGCCCCCGCGGCCATCCTCAAGCATTTCAACAGAAGACTGGAAGAATAAGATTTTCCAGAAAATTGAGGCAGCCACAGAAAAGAAAAACAGACGAAAAACAAAAAGAAGCTGGAAAAAATTTGGATGGATTGGCAGGACAGAAAATTGATCCCAGGAGATACAGACCCATGTCCCACTGGAACATACAGAACACGGATAATAGGATAGGAAAGAAGAGAAGCATCCAAAGCTCAAACAAAATGGGAGAGGAAAGGAGAACCAAGATTTGGATCAACAAAAAGAGCCTTTGACAAGGCTGCAAAACGTATGGCACGTGTCTCTCAGTTGTTGATGTACGTGAAGCATGTCATCCCAGAAGAGGCCAACTCGGACACCACCAAGGAAGAGCAGAATGAGTTTAAGGACCTTAGACTACATTCAGTGATTCCCACTGCTCCCCCACCATACATGCTGTCTCAACCCAGGCTCCCTACCCCCTCCACCTGTACAAGCCCCCTTAATGCAGGTAACAGGAGGAGTCCTGGAAGTTGATGGAGTTCCTGATGCAAACCGAAAACTGAATGGAGGTGATATCAGAGGTTCTGGCTGTGGCCCAAAATGCACAGCAAATGATAAGCGAGACCCAGAGCATACTGGAAACAAGCAGAACAGGAAGTGGCGGCACCGGAACGCCATTCACAAGCCCTGTGCATCCTTCCTTCTCCACCCCGGATCAAGGACAAATGTGTAGAGATAATGAGTGCACTGGAAATGGAGCCTTCAGGCTCAGGGAGGAAGCCACCATGCTGGGAAGTGAAAGACAGAGACTGAGGAAGAGGACAGAAGAAGAGGGATTCAAAATAACCACAAACAAACCATGCAACCAAGAGAACACCACCTTACACATTGCACACCCACTCTCAATCAATAGAGGAGGTTAGAACTGATTTGGCCACGCTGTGAACAATAGATTTTTGATTGGCATTATGAATTAGGATTATAAACAGCAGATCCAGAAATGTTGACTCTGGTAGTTTCATTTATATTTTATTTTTTGTTTGTTTTCTTTTTCCTTCCACATTTACCTCATTTGTTTTGAATCACAGTTTCACCAGTAAGACAAAAATGGAATTCAAGGGAGAGAATAAATTTAGGCACCTAGAGTTTTGTGGGATAAAGGGAACAATATCAACTTTAGCCGTAATCATTTCTCTAGTTATAACAATAATCCTATAGTCTCATCTCCAGAAAATAGGTCAACCACAGCACCCATTCAGCCCATTAATACTGCACACATAATAAACATTATCCCACCAAACAGTACAAATTTCACAAAAGATTTACAAGATCCAGGAAGATTGCTCAACCCATGCAAGACGAAGAGTCAGATAGTGAGGTCAGAGAAGAGGAAGATGATTTCTTTGATTAAATCATTATTTGATTTTACAACTTCTGACATTTCAATGACATAATTGTAGATTTGCTAAGTCTAATAGTGATTTCACACCAATAAATGGTGTGAAAGGAGGATTGTTGAATTTAAAAAAGTTACAAACTTAATGTATTCCAGTGTTTCAGTGTTTTTCTTCAAATGTAAAACTGCAGGATTTTAGGTCAGGCAATTGCATTAGAATGTTGATTAAACCATGTTTGTATCCTCTTTGTATTGTGACGAAAACTGACACCTCTTTGTTTAGTGTTTTGTTTGGACTGTTTCATTGACACTTAAGATAGGGTGTCAACCATTTTGTAGACAAGTCCTGTTGTTCTCTATGATTAGTTTAGATTGAAGTGGGGTTTCACGTCCGGGATTGGCGCTCTTTTGTTTGACCAAAAGCAACATAGAACAGTAAGGTACACACTTCCTAATTGGGTGACGAAGAAGTTAACCAAACAACCGATGGCTATGGACCTAAGCCTTTTGGAGGAAAATGGACCCGCCCACATACCTGGATGATATTAACAATTTATTTTGTGAGAATCAGGACTGTAAGCTGTGGATCTCGGAGGAGAAGCAGCTTTTCAGTCCACTGCTGGAGGTGGCTTTAGCTCAGTCTGTTAGGACTTGACTGAGCTGTAAATCTGACCAACCAACTTTTCAGTACACTGCAGTTTTATTTGTTTGTTCTGTAATGCCATCTCTTTATTCACTAATTTTTGTAATTAAATCTTTTTGTTAATTTTGATTTGGACCCAGCCTCTCCTTTCTCAAAATCTGAAAAAACGCAACATACACGGAGGTGATCTTCTCTCTGTTAAGCAAGGGGTTTATCTGTCTTCTTCTGCATGCATGAAAAGTTATCTTGTGTATAATGGTTTCCTTAGGGATCCAAAATTGTGTTGAACAAAGAACAAAAATAATAAGAAAACAGAGTAGCTCTTCCAGCGAGTAAAGTCTGCATTCAGGAACAAAGAAAGTTCAGCGCTGAGAAAGTTGTGTCTCCTATCGCCGCTTGCGCAGTTGTGGAAAAGACAATGTGCTGGCTGTGCTCAGGTCTACTTATACCTGAGGGGGACGCTCCGACTGCGTTACCGGGGTGACCTGCAAGATTACAAGCGCAGCCAATAATGGCTCTACTTTTGGGTCTGAGTCACTATTTGGCACCTAGTTGTCACTATTTGGCACCTGTTTTATAGTCCTTTGTTTGAAATAACTCCAATTCAGGCTTTTGGGAATTCAACAGGCCGGGCTCAGGCCTGTAGGATGTCAGAAGGCCCAGTCTTCGTTCTACCAGACCAGGTTCCAGCTGAAGAAAAACAGCCCCAAAGCACGATGCTGCCACCACCATGCTTCACTGTGGGTATGCTGTTCCTTGGGTGATGTGCAGTGTTGTTTTTACGCCAAACATACCTTTTGGAATTATGGCCAAAAAGTTTTACCTTGGTTTCATCAGACCATAACACATTTTCCCACATGCTTTTGGGGGACTTGATGTTTGTCTTTGCAAACTTCAGCTGTGCTTTGATGTTTTTCTTTGTAAGAAAAGGCTTCCATCTTGCCACCCTACCCCATAGCCCATTCATATGAAGAATACGGGAGATAGTTGTCACATGTACCACACAGCCAGTACTTGCCAGAAATTCCTGCAGTTCCTTTAATGTTGCTGTAGGCCTCTTGGAATCCTCCCTTACCACTTTTCTTTTTGTCTTTTCATCAATTTTGGAGGGACGTCCAGTTCTTGGTAAAGTCACAGTTGTGCCATATTTTCTTCACTTGGTGATGACTGTGATTCACTGTGTTCCAGGGTATATCTAATGCTTTGGAAATTCTTTTGTACCCATCTCCTGACTTATGTCTTTTAACAGTGAGATCTCTCTGATGCTTTGAAAGCTCTCTGCGGACCATGGCTTTTGCTCAGAGATGCAACTAAGAAAATATCAGGAAAATCCTAGTAGAACAGCTGAACTTTATTTGTGATTAATCAGAGCCACTTTAAATGGTGGCAGGTGTGTAATGACTTCTAGTTAACCCGAGTTTGAATGTGATTGGTTAATTCTGAACACAGAGGGTGTGCACACTTTTTCAGTTTGTTTTTCTATTGAATTGTTCACATTATAGGTCACATTAAAGGTGGAAAAAGTTCTGACATGATTAGGGATGGGGATCGTTAATTTTTATTGATATTGACACTCTTATTGAGACTGCTTAACGATCTGATTCTTTATCGATACCACTATTGATACTTTACTATTATTTAGTGATGGTTAATTGGTAAGACCAGACCCAACAGGCATGAGGTAGGCCTGCACGGTATGAGGAAAATATTCACTGTGCAATTACGTTATGTATTGAGATGACATATCACTTGCAATAAATAAATATATATAAAGTGTACATATTAACTGCCTGGTTGTTTTTAATTTAATATTTTAATTACAGCTAAATGTTGTTTCTAGACAACAGCAAAGTAACTCAATAAATTTATCTGACGTCACAAGTAGTGAGTGATGTTTAGAAAGAATACCATCAGTCTGTATCAGTCCCTCCTCCTCTCTTGCTGGCTGCAGGTAACGTTACCAGGTAGAACGAGGGGCTGCTGGTTTGTCTCAGACAACAGCTGAGTTTTTAAGACTACAGACCAGTCTGTGCTCCAGACAGACAGCTTTCTATTCAGCTTGTTTTTAACATTTGGCTTAGTCTTTTTACTTGCGAAGGTTTTATCGCATGTACTTACAGTAACGAGCGTAGCTGTCATTAACTAACGTTACAGTAGTTTGGAGCTAACTTAACCCTCACCATAACGTTATTCCACTGCGACGTCGACGCCTCTCGCTCTGCTACCGGTGTGTGTGTGTGTGTGTGTGTGTGTAGGAGCTGACAGAGAGCAGGTTTTCTTATGATTTTCTTATCCATTGCGTTGCAAAATAAAACCGAATTGACGCTCGAGACATAACGTTACATCAAAGGACCCGCACGTCTCGATAGCAGTATCGATAAGCTCGAACCTTATTGATTTTCGGCTTTTGAGAAATTTTGGAACCAGGTCTCGATCCCCATCCCTAGACATGATTTATCTTTGTCTCATTATTTTACATCATAAGTACCTGGCATTTTAACAGGGGTGTGTAGACTTTTTCTATCCACTGTACATTTACTCATTTGGCAGACGCTTTTATCCAAAGCGACTTACATTTGAGGAACAACATACAAGCATCAACAGAGCATCAAATAACTGACAATACATCCTAGTAAGAGCAGCAATAAATACTAGTAAGAGCTCATAGTACATATCACATCAATGGGGTAAATACCTAGGGAAGGAAGTAAAAGTACAAAAAGTGCAATCAAAACAAGATAATTGTAGGGGATAGAAGAAGAAGAGCACAGGAAGTGCATATTAGAGGTTAGGAGTTAGAGGTGTTATAAGAGGAAGTGTTCTCGAAGAGATGAGTTTTCAAGAGCTTCTTGAAGTTAGAGAGGGACGCCCCTGCTCTGATGGCGTGTGGTAGCTCGTTCCACCATCGTGGTGTCACAGATGAGAATAGCTGGGACTGAGACTGCTTTGTGTGAAGGGATGGCAGAGCCAGGTGGCGTTCGTTGGAGGAGCGTAGCGGCCGAGAAGGAACGTAAGTTTGTATTATGGAGTTTAGTAGATGGGTGCAGACCCAGTGGTCACTCTGTATGCAAGCATTAGTGACTTGAATTTGATTCTGGAGGCCACGGGAAGCCAGTGGAGGTCACTGAGTAATGGAGTGATATGAGTCCTTTTGGTCTGATCAGACGCGCTGCTGCGTTCTGAACCATTTGTAAGGGTTTCACCGCACAAAGCTGGAAGACCTGCTAGGAGGGCATTGCAGTAGTCAAGGCAAGAGATAACAATGGCCTGTACCAGAAGCTGGGTGGCGTACTGAGTGAGGTAGGGCCTGATTTTCCTTATGTTGTATAGAGAAAAGCGGCATGACCGAGAGACAGCAGCAACATGGTCTGAAAAGGACAGCTGGTCATCAATCATGACACCCAAGTTTCTCACCACCCTGGTTGGAGTGATGGTTGAGGAGTCAATTTGTAGTTTGATGTTGTGGTGGATAGATTGCTTGGCTGGAATGACCAAGAGTTCAGTCTTAGAGAGGTTTAGTTGAAGGTGGCAAGCCTTCATCCATGCAGATATGTCAGAGAGACAGTCCGTGATCCGCGCCGAGACAGTGGGATCGCCTGGCGGGAATGATAGGTAGAGTTGCATATCAGCGAATGATCGGCCCCAGTGAGGTGGTGTAAATTGAGAAGAGAAGGGGCCCTAGCACTGAGGATGGGAGGAGGATAATTGTCCATGCCACAAAACATTGTAGGAACGCCCAGAGAGATAGGATTCGAACCACAGGAGTGCTTTACTCGAGAAGCCCATTGCTGAGAGAGCGGATAGCAGGATCCTGTGGTTGACTGTGTCAAAGGCAGCTGATAGGTCAAGCAGGATAAGAACTGAGGATTGGGCTGCAGCTTTAGCTGACCTTAGGGCTTCTGTTACAGACAGAAGAGCCGTTTCAGTAGAGTGGGCACTCTTAAAACCAGACTGATATGGATCTAGGAGGCCATTCCCTGAGAGGAATTCTGAGACCTGTATGAATACTGACCATTCAATAGTTTTGGATAAAAATGGTAGAAGAGACACTGGTCGATAGTTCTCAACTTGAGTTGGGTCAAGTGAGGGCTTTTTGAGCAAGGGTGTAACCCGAGCCCTTTTGAAAGTGGTCGGGAAGGTTCCTGAAGCCAGAGAAGTATTTATCACATGACTGACTGTCGGACCACGGTAGGAGATATGGCTGGAGGAGAATAATAAACGAGGAGAGTGACGAACCACTGACCTGGGAGGGCGGAGGAAAAGATGTAGTGGGACTGCTACAATGGTTGAGTTTGAATGCTTCAGAGAATTGGCTAGTTATAGCTGCCACTTTGCCTGTAAAGAAGGCAGCAAAGATATCAGCAGACAAGTTTGTGGGTGGTGGAGGTGGAGGAGGATTTAATTCTTTAATTTTAAACAGATTTAACAGACTTTTCTTTTGTCCTGCTGTTACTTAGCCTACCTGCAGCAGAGGTGGGGAGTAACTTGTTACAAGTTGTTACAATTTGTAAAATAAATAAATAAAATTAAATAAGGCGTTGGCAACTTCATGTTCCTTTATTATAACGGTAGCCTGTTTTTACTCTTCACTCCAGTATTTTCTTTGGGCCAGTAGCCTAATCTACTTTTAGTTTTGCTACATATTCCATTCATACTTAATTTCTTAACCAGTCTGTAATCTGCATTTTACTTCATTAACCGAAATGAGCTGCCAGCCAGGCTGTGTGCGCAGTTATGCAGAAGAGCTTTGATCTCGGGCTCTTGTTGCAGATATAAATGAGCAGACAGATGGAAACATTTAGAATATCTTTTCAATTTAAGGCTTCATTGTTCCACTAATACACCTGAAATCCAGTGAGCGCACACCATGGCACTGGTGGCTGTAAGCGGCTTGGAAAGCAGCCTGCATACTGCATTGAAGTGCCTAAAAAAAACAGAGAAAGCATAAAAGATATTAGGTGTGGTAAGTAAAGATTTTTTGCACTCAATATGTATCTCGTCACATTCACTAAATAAAAATTCTAATATTTTAACATAATAATGACCTCTGTGTCTCATAATTAGAGTCTTCTCTTAAAATATTAGAGAGGATTGTCTCCCACCACCCCTTCCTCACCCAGAGGACACTAAACCTACATGAATGAGCGCAACATTTATCTTTGAATATTGCAAAAGTTGACTCATACATTGTAAGATGATCAGCTAATGTATACATTTGCAATGTTTTGTTGATTGCAAATTACAAACCTGGGGTGCCAAAAATGGTACTGGCTAAATGTTCAGTGGGTGGGATAATACAGGCCAAAACACAAATAGACGTTCCACTTTAGAATGAAAATTTCAAAAGATGAAATACTGGCTATAGTGTTGTTGTCATAGAAGTCAGTGTTTCAACTTAGCATGTTTTTAATTTGACACATCATGTTTTTTTTGTGATTTATACAGTAAATATATTACATATTGGTTGTTTAACCCTGTACTTTACTTTAAACCATGGTGTCTATTGTTAAAAACAGTTTTGCTGAATGCAATATCATGGAGAAAATAAGAGAAGTGCAGTATTCTGTCCTGGCAGATACGTCACAGTATTGTTAGACAGATAGTGAACATCAACAATAAGACTCAGTAGGCTTGACTCCAGGTTGAGTGTTTTCTTTACTGAAATCATGGTTGTTGTTTTTTTGTAAAACTGCAATACAGTATAAAATAAACAACATGTTACAGTCAAATATGTGCAGCATCAACATAAGTATAATAAACACAGCATATATTACAATATGATTCACTCAAAGAACATGAGAAAATAAGGTAAATAAAATACATGCAAGTAAATCACCATAAATGAGGCTTGTGCTAACTGTATATTTAGCCCAGCTAAACCCATGCTAGCGGTTAGCATCGGGATTAGCGTTAGCGATTAGCATTAGCGTTAGCCCGATTTTAACTGAAAGTAAATGCTTTTGACAGAAGAACGTCTACACTAACTTTTAACTACTTATAACTACTCCAAGGATAGACAAATAACGCTGGTGGGGGAGCGTTCAGTCTGCATGTACACCTGTTGATGATCTCCTCACAAGCGCAATGACTCAAAATGACCACCAGATGTCGCTACATAACATTACTAACAGGACAGACACTGACAGGAGTCAGAACATGCAGCCTAAGTGCAGTCTATTGCAGTTCCAAGTTGCTGCTGTGGTTAATGTAGCCTAAATAAGTTTGGTCAATAAAACTATCCTCGTAGATTTCAAAATCTGAAAAGTGCATTTGAACAAGGCAAAATAAAAAACTAGAAGTGAAAAAAATACTAAGACAATGGAAAGACATCAAAGAAGGCATGTGGTTTAACACAAGTGGTGACTAAACCTATGAGAGTGTGTATAAAAAGTGATGGATCAAAAATATCTACTTGTATTGATCATATCTTCACTAATTCAGCAGAGCTATGTTCCAAAGTCGATTCTATTCCAGTGGGTTGTAGTGATCATAACTTAGAGGCAATAATTAGGAAGACAAAGGTGCCTAAAGTAGGACCTAAGATCATCTTTAAGAGATCATACAAACACTTTCGTAAAGAATGTTTTACTGAGGACATAAGAAAAATAAGATGGCAAAGTGTGTGAAAGATGATCCAAACGAAGCACTTGAAGCTTTAAATAAGCTATTGATGAAAGTCATTGATAACATGCACCTGTGATAAAAAGGACTTGGATTGAAGGATTGTATGATACAGAGAGATCAAGCGAAAAGAATGGCAATTGAGTCAAGCTACGCATCAGATTGGCAAGTTTACAGCAAGCTAAGAAATTATGTAACTAAGTTGAATAAGAGGAAGAGGAAGTTGTATTATGAAATGATACATAATATAATGTTAACAAACTAGTTCTTAATGTCTCTAAAACAAAGAGCATTGTATTTGGGACAAATCATTGCTTAAGAAAAGAGCCTAGATTAAAGTTGTATGTTAATGATGTTGCAGTTGAACAAGTTCAAGAGATTAAACTTTTAGGTAATACAATAGATAGTAAATTATCATGGGCAATGCATATTGATAAATTGGTGAGTAAGATGGGAAGAGGCCTTTTAGTGATTAGGAGATGTTCTAAATTTTTACCAAAAAATGTAAGGGAATAGATTATTAAAGCATTAGTTGTATCTCATTTGGAATATCGCTCAGTGGTTTGGTCCAGTGCCTCGATGATGCAGGTGAAAAAACTGCAAGTTGCTCAGAATAAAGCAGCACGCTGTACACTTCATTGTTCATATAGGACAAATGTAAATACAATGTATAGCTGTTTAACCTGGTTAAAGGTAAAAGATTGATGTACTTGCCTCTTCTTTCTCCAAAACGAAAACCAGTATGATGAAGAAAACTGTAATCTATAGGGCTATGGTTGCATGGAACACTCTGCCGAGCATATTATTCTGGAGAGCAGTAAAAATAGCTTTAAAATGTCATTGAAACAGTATCTCCTGGCGAAACAGCTTGCCAATGCAGAGCAATGTATTGTCTAGATAAAAGTTTTTCTTATTTTCTTTTTCTTCTGTTTGTTCTGTTGAGTGATTTTTACTGATGAGAGCTGGGTTACGTAGTGTGTTGTATTGTGATTGTGTATGGTTGGTCGTGTTAGTGTGTGTGATTTTCTGTAATTTTGTATTACACTGTATAGAGTTTGGAGTTGGGAAGAATAGCTGTAGTTTTGGCTACAGCTAATGAGGATCTTAATAATAAATAAATAAAATAAATGGTCGGGATCCAAGCAAGTCGTGAAAAATGCAACATTTGACATTTTCACAGGAGAAGAACAGATGCAGATGGCTTAAGAGATTAAAGTGATGAAAGAATTTGGACTTTGACATAATTGGGGAGACGCAAACTTGATTTTTACAGCATCACCTTGAGATCAGAGAGTGTCATTATATGTACCTGACTACTGGGTGAAATGTTCAACCCACAAGCAAAATTTTGTGTTTCCAAGGTTTAAAGTTTAAGCTGCACAAACAATTTTAAGCAGTGAAAATTAAGAAGAAAGTGTCACTCGATCCAAATAAAATAGAGACCTTAGACTCACTATGATCTGAACAACCCTATGGTCAGCAAGTCTGCCTCGGTCACCTGAGGATTTGAACCCTGGAACTACACATTCCCACTGTACGTGACTTACTGACTGAGCTGATGAGATGCAGTTTCCACACACCTTCTCATAACAAAAAATTCTGAAAAAGTCACACACCATTCTGCTTGTTTTGATTGCGTTTCAAATATTTCCGCTCTCTTGAGTGATTTTCAGTGAGGCAACAGTGCTAACCACTGCATCACCGCGCCGCCCTTTGTACAAATCCATGCAGCAAATTATGATGTTAAACTTTTTGCAGGAGTAGTGCCCCACAGTGGAAGAATATCCCAGGACTGCTCAGCGAAGCTTGGACTGATCATCTGAACAGACGTGTCAAGTTTGGTGACAATAGCTTAAGCCAATTTTGATTTACGGGCATTTATGTAAAATTGTACGTAAATACACAAAAGTAAAAATTTATGGGGAAAAAAACAGATTGATGTATCAAAATTCTTTTGATACCATTTGATCAGTGACATCCGTAGATGATCCTGCCAAAGTTCTAGGTCGATAGGCGAAACCGTCTGGGAATAGTTTGCAAAAATAGGTTTTATAGAAAAGTAATAAAAAGTCTTAAAGATTAAAATGATGAAAGAAGTTTAACTCTAAACGAAGCCGTTTTCGAGAAAAATTGCAAAAGTTGATTGTTATAGTGCCACCATGAGGTCTATGAATGAAATTTTTTTTGCCTGAGTAGTGGGTGGAAATTTGCTTCACCGCTTGGATCCCTAATGACCTTTCTCTATATATATCTCTATATATCTATCTGGTGCATTACTCTATATTTTAGCATGCAGATAGTAAATGTATACAGTATAGCAGTTTCTGTAACTTTGTTTAGGCTCTGTGTTTTGTGTGCATGCATGCTTGCAACATGGGTTAACACAAAGTAGGCTAATGTCAAGCAGTAAGTTTCACTTTTTTATGCTTTAGTCTTTTACAATTGATAAAATCAACACAAAATATCATAACAGGGCAATGCTGAATTGATAAGACTTGTTAAATTAGCCACAAGAGCGGGATGGATAATGGTGTGTAGGCTTAGTAGGCAAGGAAGAAAGCAGATGAGTTATGGGCGGACTTGAGCTACAAAACAAGAAATACTGTATTATACTGTGACATTGTACATTAGCTTGCTGTTAATATCTTTTTCCCTCAAAAGCATCACCATCAACATTTACAGTATTCAACTGTAATTACAAATAACGGTGCATTACTGTACAAAATCACCCTTTATTTTACAGCAATTTCTTACAGTGTGTCCCTTGGGATAAAGAGTGGTCATTTACTTTTAAATATTTGCTCACTAATAAAATGAGAAGTTTCATTTAAATTGTTCACCAGTTCTACCCAGTAAAATCTTTCTTTAAAAGATATAAACTGAATATTGGTACTGAGTGTTCATTCTGTAAAGCTGCAGAGGAAAATGTTTCCCACTTATTTTGGAACCATTGTCACACTGAGAAATTCTGGTCAGACATGTGGGAGTTCATTCAGGCTAATCTCATTCCTAATGTTTCTTTTTGTTTTAAGGATGTTTTCTTTGGTGTTTCTGATTTCAGGGAGGATAAAAAAGGACCATATTTCACAACAAATCTGTTATTATTCCTTGCCAAGTACCATATCCACAAATGTACATTTACTGGTTATAAACCATTCTTCCCTGTCTTTATAAGTGAACTACATGCATATAGACTCCATAAAATATTTAAAAAACTACAAAGCTCAAAGGACTGTACAACTATTCAGCACTTATGACCTAATGGAAGTGGCTGATATTGGAACTCAAGAACCCAATTCGGTGCTATAACCTGGACTTTGTTTCGTCAGAAAGCCTTAATAAATGTTAAATTATTTTTGTACCCCTGGACAATGAAATGTTGTAACGTTATGTCTTTATTTGTTGTATGTATGTGCTGACATTCTCAATAAAGTCATTAAAAAAAAAACAGCGTGCTCATTACTCAAGCTAGTTAATGGGTAGTGATATTACTACCATAACTTATTCCCAGGTAGAAGGTTATCCAAAGGTGACTAACATTCCGAACCGTTACATAACATAAACCATTTTCAGTTCACCTATTAATCGAGACATTTCCGACAGTAACCGAAGGCACGTGAAGGCAAGTCAAACGCTCTGCCGTCACGTGACAACGGAATACATCATGTGACTGAATCAGCAATAAAAACCGCGGAGCTACTTTCCTGGTGAGCAACGTTGGACTGTGGTGTCAGGATGGTCTAAGTAGGAGGCTCGGGGTGCTTCGGGTTTTGGGACTGTTTGCCGTGTTTGACGCGGTCTGCCTGCTGGACGCCGGCATGCTCTTCCCCCGAGAGTCTTCCTCCAGAGAGGTGAAGGAGCTGAACGGGGTGTGGAGCTTCAGGGCTGACAAGTCCCCAAAGAGGAACCAGGGCTTCGAGAGTGCATGGTACAAACGTCGCCTGGCAGAGGTGAGCAGGGCTAACAACAACTTTGGCTAAATAAAGCAGGTCACTTGTTTGACAGTTAAAGTGTTTCCTTCATCTAATGTATCCAATCGAATCATAATCACTGGCAGTAATCTGTAATAGGGTACATACTGTCAGTCAGAGATGTACACAATTGTGCAGATATATTTCTCTTTCCTAGTCCTTAATCATTTAGTGACCCCTCAGATTTATCTTGTGGAGTCCTTATCGATGATCCAGCCATTGCCAAAGGAGAAAAATGACCAAGTAAAATCATCATTAACACCATATTCTACATGGTGATTGATTGTTAGTTTTGATTATCATCTAAATAGAGTAATTTAGTTACTATAAACTCACTAGAGTTTAGTAGAGCAGATCCACTGTCTTTTTCTCATTGAAATTTAATTTTTCCTAGACTGGCCCTGTGATTGACATGCCAGTTCCCGCCAGCTATAATGACATCACCCAGGACCCCACACTGAGAGATTTCATTGGCTGGGTGTGGTACGAGCGAGAGGTGGTGGTGCCTGTCCGCTGGGTCGCTGATGAAGGAAAAAGAGTGGTTCTGAGAGTGGGAAGTGCTCACTATTATTCAGTAGTGGTGAGTATCACAAACAAGCCATCGGCATCACTTACCGACACACACCTTTGATGGAGTCATTGTCTTTACCTTTTGCAGTGGGTGAACGGGGTGAAAGTGACAGAGCATGAAGGTGGCCATCTTCCCTTTGAGGCTGAGATAGGCAGTCTTATTCGCAACGACCCATCGAATGCATGCAGGATCACCATCGCTGTCAACAACACTCTGACTCTGGAGACTCTTCCTCCAGGAAACATCCAGTACCTGAACGACCCCACCAAGTAACCTCATCCAACTTGATACGAAAGCTTAAATTCATTCGCTGAAGTACACTAACTTTGATTTGTTTTGAAATAATACATAGTTTTAAAAATGTTCCCTGTTTCGCCCAACTTTTTAGAAATGGGAATCAATGGGCAGAATCTTCAAACCTACATGTTTTTCAAGCTACACAAGCAAAGCACAACACTTTTTTTACTTTAAAAAATTTTCAGTTTTAGAGAAATTGTAGGATTTTTCAACCAGTTACAGATTTTAACATTGGTGTACATTGCTCTGGGTTAAATCCTGAAGAACCGCTTATTTCTAACGGCGCCTTCAAGTGCTTTCATGACTTGCACATCAACTGATCTATCAGATGTTCTCACGCCTTCGGCTGAATTCAGACCAAACCAGGTGTTGTGGCAAAAATGCAGATCCTCCCGTTGACTTGCAATTCAATTCAATCTTTATTGTCCCTGAAGGGGAAATTCGATTTGCAATGGGGCCCACTAATTGGAACATTGGCCTTGTTGTTCTTGTGCAAGATACGAGCCCCAAATAGCTGAATGTTAATTTCTGTTTCTGATGAGCAGTTGGCACCTTAACCTCTGCCATCAGTGCACGACTGTGGGTAAATGGGACGTAGTGTAAAAGCGCTTTGAGTGGTCGGAAGACTAGAAAGGCGTTATACAAGTACACCCCATGTACTATCTGAGTGTGGGAAGTTTGTTTAGGCTGCAGCCGTGAGGATGGCCCTCACGGGGGATGCCAACTAACGCAGCGACCTGTGCCTTGCTTGCAGTCTAGGCTGAGAAATGGTGATACCATGAAGCCTCCTTTGGCTTGTGTTCATTTGTTTGAGAGAGACAGCAGTTGGCGAGCGACCTAGTCAGTAAATGAGGAGAGGGAGTGCCGGTAGCGAGAAATAAAACGTTCTTTTGTTTCTCCGCACAAGCACACCCATACGCCACACAACCCTGCTCTAATTTCTGCAATGCCCGATTTGGTCTGAATTCAGTCTTGCACAGCATCTGACCCTTCAACTTCTTTCATTAGTTTTACTTGGACTGTGATGAATTGTAAGAAAATACAGCTGCTTTTGAGTACTTAAGCTTCAACTGTCAGTTCAGTTGTATTATTTACAGTTCAGCTGGTGCTTACAGGTAACACTTCAACTGACACTTCAGCTCCTTTCACAACTTAAACTGTTGTTGGGGGGGGGGCCTTCACAGGGCCAGATGTGTTCAGGTCCTCTCGCACAGTACTTTATTCTTCCTTAAACTGTTGCGGCAAATAAAGTTGTTAATAATAAGTAATTTCAATTCAGAAAACAAATTGCGTCAAGTTGTTTATGAAGACACTTCCAAAGCTCAGTTGTGCATTCACTTATATTTTCAAGATATGCTCTTCCTGACACATTGAGATATTCCCATTGGTCCATAATGAAAACACAGAAGTCATTGACAGTTTTCTGTTTTTGACTAAATTTGCTAATTCCGGCATCTTTTAATCTGAGAATCTAGCCTTTTCTAGTTTGCTGTAATATTTGGGCGGGATTAAAATGTATACCATTAATGAGGAAATGTAATTGCTCAACAGGTACCCTGATGGTTTTTTTGTGCAAAACATCTTCTTTGATTTCTTCAACTACGCTGGCATACATCGCCCCGTATTGCTGTATACTACCCCTAAGGCTTATGTGGATGACATCACTGTGGTGACTGACTTCTTGGATAACACCGGTAAATGAATAGTTTCAGATCATCACTGGCAGTCTGCGACCAAAACATTTGTTGGAGAGTAAACTGGTAGTTCATCACATGCAGCTTTATTGAGCAAAGAGACTGTTTTCTGGTTCCTGTCTTTTTATGTTACATTGTTCAGAGTGTTGTGTGTTTTTTATTAGTTTTTTTGTTTGTTTTTTTTGCCCTGTTTTTTCAGGTCTAGTCCTATACAACATATCAGTCCAGGGTGCGGCCACTGCCACCCTGAACATCAGTTTGATAGACAAAGATGGCTACTCTGTGGCCTCCTCCAGCAAGCCATCTGGAGTCCTCAAAGTAGTAGATGTCAAGCTGTGGTGGCCATATTTGATGCACCAGAATCCAGGTTATCTCTACTCTTTGGAGGTAAGACAAGATGTTTACATACATTTCAAAGTGACTTTTTGCATAAGGTTTCTGATGTTGGCCACATAAGCAATGCCCCTAAATGGGGGTGCATGTCTGGTTGCCAGAGAGTAGTGGAGAGAATTAAGTGCCTCTAGAGCTCCCCAGGAAAACAGCAGCTATCTTGTTTTGAGACCAGGAAGCTGGAATCATTTGCTGGCTGAATTTAACTAACTAGTTTATAGTTTTAATTGCCCTTCACTTTTCTTCATGTGGGTTTACAGCACAACATCTTATATTTATAATATCTGCTGAACAAGATACAAGGAAAGAAATGTTGCTGACATCTGCACTAATATCTAGGTTCGCTTATTATCGGCCAATGGGATATCAACAAATGAGGATGTGTATACTTTACCAGTCGGCATCCGTACAGTCAACGTTTCCAGCACCCAGTTCCTCATCAACAACAAGCCCTTCTATTTCCATGGGGTCAATAAACACGAGGACGCTGATGTGAGTACCACTAGAGGGAAGCAAACCTTTCACCAAAAATCTCACTTAGCTTTGAAGCAGCAAATCTGTTGTAACATTTACAGAGCTTTCCCCTAGCTCAGTCTCATGGACATTTACATTCTGATAACAGACAGAAATCGAGTGTATATTTAAAAAAAAAAAAAAAAAAAAAGAAAGTAGAAGCAGTTCAGTAATCCCATCCTCCTTTTCTTGTGTTTGTAGATTCGTGGTAAAGGCCTTGACTGGCCCTTGATTGTCAAGGACTTTAACTTATTGAAGTGGTTGGGCGCCAACTCGTTCCGCACCAGTCACTACCCCTATGCTGAGGAGATCATGCAGATGTGTGACCGCCATGGCATGTGGTGATAGACGAGTGCCCGGGGGTGGGCATCAAAGACATGTAAGCATCACAGCTCACATCTCCGTGACCTTTGGGGTGTGTTTCAGGT
>NW_024041113.1:0-2156 GCF_014851395.1 Micropterus salmoides
TTCAGAGCGCTCAACAGCATGACCACCTCACTGTGGGTCAGTGTATGAGGACAGACTTACAGCGTGGTGTCCATTACCACTGCTGAAAACCTCCTAACAACATGGACGGGACAAACTCCACAGTCCTTGTTCTGTGCAATATAAAGTTGAAGCTTCAGCCACCTGAGTTTGTGAAATTAATCGGGTATCAAACTTTATAGGGACGAAATGGAGTATTGAGTATTGCATTGCGATAGACTTGATAGATATTCTAACCTTTTGAAGATGGACTTGTGAGCCAGTCCTTTTAGGTTTAGGAATTCTAAATGATAAATACAATGCATACAAACTATTCTGCTTGTAGAACAGTTTTTTTTTTTTTTTTTCCATGGAGGACAGTGAATCAGAATTTAACTTTCTTTATATCTGTTTCTGACAAACAGAACAGTTGTCAGGTGAATCCTCACTGATCTTGCATACAGATGTAGATCGAGGTTTTGCTTTCTTGTAGGCTGTTTTGAGACCGGGTTACCTGAAATGTGTCCTTTCTGTGCCTCGCGGATGTAGTCGCAGTTTTGGAAACGCCTCCCTGAAGCATCACCTGGCTGTCATGGATGAGCTCGTACGTCGGGACAAGAACCATCCCTCTGTGGTCATGTGGTCAGTAGCCAATGAGCCGGCTTCAGAGATGCACCCTGCTGAATTCTATTTCAAGTGAGTGCTGGTCATTTTGGAAGGATTCCACTCTAACCCACTATGTATTCATACGGGGGGGGGTTGGCTAAGTGTAACAGACTAAAGAAGTTTCCCCTGCTTTTTGTTTTTGTTACAGGACACTGATAGAACACACCAAAGCTCTGGACCCTACCCGGCCCGTCACTTATGTCACAGACAGTAACTATGCCAAAGATAAAGGGGTGAGTTTTTACAGTACACGCTTGCTAAAGCCCGAACACCTCTTGTGCACAAACACCGTATGTGGGCATGCTAACATTATAGGAACATATTCATGCTACACACCCACCAACACCAAACAGACGTGTAGCAAACCGCATTCTGTCTGAACACAGTGCATGCCTGCAGTCACAGCGCTTCGATCATCTCGCAGTTTAACAACCAAAACTCACGGAACAAAGTGAGAACAGTTAAAACAAGCGTATATTAAAACATTTACAAATATGAACTGTGTCTTACCTTGATTCATTTTCCTTAGCTTCTGACCTATCAAACCAGATCAGAAATACGCATATATACCTGATTCATTTTGGGTTTGCTATTTCAGGCTTTTCTTCCTGGGGATAGGACTAGGGTTTAAGAGGTATATCAACAATATGCCAAAATGAACACCACATTGATTATTTGTCATGTTTATGCAAGTTTTATTTTTTGCACTAGAAGTATTAAGTTTTATTGTGTTATTTGAAGAGTAACTTAACACCCACTGAAAATCTGTTTTTGCCAACCTCTCACCTTGCTGCAGTGATGTGTCGGCTACTCCAGGGTGTGTCAGTACACAGTGATATCACTGTTGGGTTACAAGTGCAACAGAGCACACTACTAGCCACACCAATCCCACCCATCACTGATGCTGGCTGTGATCAGAGGTGAAACAGACTTGAAACTTCCAACCTAGAAAGAGCAGCAAAACACTTAAAGTTAATTTTAACATATGCTTGATCACACCAATTTTCCCCCTAATTTAGTTTGTGTGTTAGTGATTGGATCAGATTTTGTCAGTGACGTGTCCTAAGTTGTTTAACACATCTAGATGTGAATACCAGGAAATGAGAGCTGAAATTCTGAACTCTTGTCTCATACTCCTTTTGATCTTCTACCAAATTGTCTTCAGTGAACAACAAAAACAAAGGAATATACCTTACCGTTCTAATACTTTTGGAGGGGACTGTAGATGGGTAGATTTTATTTGTGGGGGAAACTTTTGTGCTGCAAGACCCCTGATTCTTGTATATTAACATAATGGCTTCTTTTTTTTTGTATGGACCTGATAAAGTGCCTGAGCAAAAATCCTCAGAAGTTCATCTGTTTGTATTCTGAAACTCTTGTTGGCCTAGTGTCAAACTAAGTGGTTGACATGGCTCATAATGAACATTTCTGTGCTGTGAGGTCAGGGTGTAGTTAGTGACGACCTGCAGCAACAAATTTCGTAAAGGCCTCTG
>NW_024041114.1:0-22207 GCF_014851395.1 Micropterus salmoides
ACTGCTGCCCAAACAAAACTCTTCCAAAACAAATCTGTGGAGTTGCATACTTTTCTATTTATGCGATTTTGAGATATTTAATTTGCCACATAAATATAAAGTATTATGTTACTTAATTAGATGAAACACTTTTAATTCAGCCTGTTCAGCCTCCAAATTAGTTATGCAGGCCTTTGTGAAACCTGGTGACCATTGTGAGTAAAAAGCATCTTTTACTGCCTTTCTTGGGTTTAATTCTGTATGATGAACCATCAGGGAAAGGCAGTGATGGTGACCAAATCACAACAACAGTTATCTCACAGCGCTTTTCATAAAAGCAGGTCTAGACCGTACTCTGTGATGTTATTTACAGAAGCCCAACAGTTTCCCACCAAGAGCAGCACTAGGCGACAGAGGCAAGGAAAAACTTCCTTTAAGAGGCAGAAACCTCGAGCAGAACCATGGATCTGCCTCGACCGGTTCGGGGTGAAGGTGAGAGGGAGAGAGAGAGAGAGAGAGAGAGAGAGAGAGAGAGAGAGAGAGAGAGGAGAGGGAGGGGGGATGGAAGGAGAGAGAGGGAGGCAGCCTACACAATATACACACAGAGGTGCAGACAGTAAAGGTGATGTTGCTATAGACTGAATGAAAAATGGTACAGATATTACAGTAATGTTGATGAATCGTAATGTTAATGATATTAATAACAATAATAATAACAATAGTTGTTGCAGCAGAGGGTGTCGAGCAGGAACACGGGGGCAGCAGGAGACCTGCAGCCACAGATCCAGAGCCAGAAACCTGCAGGAAGTGATAGGAGGAGAGAGGAGAGGGCGAGAAAGCACAAGACTACCGGAAAGGGGAGAAGTTGTGTTAGTAACATGCAATAATGGGATGAGGTTGCATACAGAGGGAGAGAAAGTAGAGGAGAGAGGAGCTCAGTGCATCATGGGAAATCCCCCGGCAGTCTAGGCCTATAGCAGCATAACTAAGGGATGGTTCAGGACTCACCTGAGCCAGCCCTAACTATAAGCTTTATCAAAGAGGAAAGTCTTAAGCCTACTCTTAAATGTGGAGATGGTGTCTGCCTCCTGAACCCAAACTGGAACCTGGTTCCACAGGAGAGGAGCTTGATAGCTGAACGCTCTGGCTCCTAGTCTACTTTTGGAGACTCTAGGAACCACAAGTAACCCTGCATTCTGGGAGCGCAGTGCTCTGGTGGTAGTAAGGTACTATGAGCTCTTTAAGATAAGATGGTGCCTGACCATTAAGAGCTTGTAGGTAAGAAGAATGATTTTAAATTCTATTCTGGATTTTACTGGAAGCCAATGCAAAGAAGCTAAAACTGGAGAAATATCTCTTTTCCTGGTCAATAGTGGTTTAGTGGAAACTGTATATGAAACTTACACCCTGTGATTAGTTGACCAAATTGCAAAAACATATTTCTCACTAATTCTGGGTTCTGTGTTTGGAGACATCCAAGGTACTGATCATTGATGTATGTTGAAATGATAAATTCTGTGTTGATCTGAGATATATTTTGAAGCACAGCCAGGATTTGTCCAGCTCCTCTGGACCGAACAGAGTAACAGTTTTAATGTATGAGGAGGTTTGAGAAAGTAAGATTGCTGACAAAGTTTGGGAGTTACTGATTGCCCAAGGAGCTTCTCACATGAAAAGTCGCAGGCAAGATAGGATATTTTTCGGCATCTAAATTTTTTTTGATTCGGATGAGATTAGAATTTTTTTGTCAGGAGATCAAAATATCACCACGGTGATCTATGTATTATTTTAATAAACCATATTATATTGATTTTCTTCCCAGGCTCCTCAGGTTTTTCTTCTGCTCAGCTGGGGCAGTGAAAAAAAGGGTTTCCACGACAGAGGTGTAAGAAACTAAATGTAAATTTTCACATTATATTTGATTGTATGCATACTTGTGTCAAACCTCCTGTTACTTTATTAAGTGGCTCAAAACCAGAAGAAGAGGTGGAGCAATATAAAAATGAAAACCAAGCTAAAAGAACCAACAGATTCTGTGCAAACAAACTATAGATAACAGTTAAATAAACAAAATCCACTCAAATGGAAAGAGTCTCCTGGATGACAAAGGTCCAGACACACAGAGAGAGAGAGAGGCACACATATTGGACAACCATTCCAAATACCAAAAATCAGTCTAAGTGTGGGTTTAAAACACATTGTTACATATCAATAGTGGTTTTGTGGACACTGTAGAAACAGATATAAACCAAGCCCTGTGATTTCTCCTTAAAGAGTTTAAAACATTTATTTTCTCACTAAACCAAAGGACAGTTTTCATTGGAGAATTTTTAAGAAAACATTTGGCCATGTGTTGTAAATGCTCCGTATTTGTATAGCACCTTTCTAGACTTTTCAACCACTCAAAGCGCTTTTACACGACATCTGCATTCACCATTCCCACTGAGCCCAAGTGCTCAAACAGAAACTAACATTCATACACTTGGATTGAACCAGCGATGTGCTCATGTGTGTTTCTCTGTCTGCAGAATCCGAACCTGATGTGTCCCATTCTGCGTCCAGACCTGCCAAACTGCTGCGTTTATATAATGTGTTAATATTTCTTTGTTCCTCTCTCTGTGCTGGAGTTCGTTAAGAACGTGGTTGCTTGATCCAGATTATTATTAAATTGGAGTGTAAGAGTGTGACAGTTGACAGTTGGCGCATTCAGCCTCCTCTTGTGCCGAAAGCTTTTTCTTCTTAATTCTTATTTTTTCGGCACCACACATTTCTTTTTCCTCCTTCTTTCTTTTTGCTATATTTACCATCTCTGTTGCACTTGTCACAACCCTGGGCTCGGCTGAGTTCAGCCCAGACAAAACGTAGCAAACCGGTGTAAAAGGTTTTTGGATTAAACTCGCCCCAGATGGAAAGTAAACTCCTCTGCCAATCAGAATTCAGCAAAAACGATGATCAGTCCAAGTTGGGAGGGGCCGTTCGTATCCCCCCCTCAATATTGAAAGTAAAACATTCAGTAAAATCGGATCATTCAGTAAAACATTAGAAACTGAAAAATGTCAGTATTTAGGGACATTAAACCCGTTTAATCTAAGAAAAGACATATGAAACTGTAGGCTAATTGGTTGTCCCTTCTCTTGCTTCTCCAAAATCTAACTTGGACAAAACAGTAAATATTTGTATAATTTTTTTTTTAGGGGTGCTTAGATGAAATTTAGGTGTGCTCAGCGTAATATTAAGTTTTTTGTATTGTATCTAAAAATATTATTCTTCAAATATCAGGGAACTCAGATATGTGGGAGAGATTGTGCAAAAGTTTTGAACATGAGCAGAAAACCTGCTGAAACACATTCTTTTAGTTTGGATTTGGTCTCCTGAGAAAAAAGATCTTCTCTCTTCTTCTAATTTCGAATTTGTGGCACTTTTGCTGATACTAAACAACTCAGTAGAACTTCTTGTGATGTGATTCTTGGCACTATGAACGAATCAATATCGAAGAATATTGAAAAAGCTGTAAAAACAGCATTGACATATTATCACTGTGTAAAGTTGTCATGGTGATTGTCGCCCACTTACACATCCAGCAGACACAGAGCAAGATTAGTGTCACATTTACAATGACTGAAGACATTATTAAATTAAAGTTATGCTTGAATTTGATTTAACTTTCCCCTCCAATCCATTGTTGAAGATATCATGGGTAGGTTTTACAAATCTTGTAAACGCACACACATATGGTTGAATGCACATCTTCATAACAATTAATGTCATTGCTTCATGTCACCTCAACAAAACGTCTCGGGTTACATATGTAACCATTGCTCCCCGAGAAGGGGAACGAGACACTGCGGTGACGACACTATGGGAACGCCCCTGGGCGTGGCAGGGCTGAACTATGAATGAAACTACTCCAATCCTATTGGTGTTACTAGAACGATAGTGTGTGACGGCGTAACCGGAGGGGGTATATAAGCACGCCGGCACATAGGACACATTAGCCCTTTCTATGAAGCGAGGCACTCCAGGCGGGGTGAGGTGTGGCGGACCGACGCAGTCTCGTTCCCCTTCTCAGGGAACAAGGGCTACATACGTAACCCGAGACGTTCCCCTTCGAGGGAACTCGAACTGCGTCAGTGACGACACTATGGGAACGAGATACCCACTTAGGCCGCACCGAAACCCCGCCTGCCCCCAGTGTGCAGAACCTGACGGCACGACTAGGAGGAGAGCGCACGGGTGCCGGGTGCAGAATGCAGGTCCAGACTGTAAAACCAGATAAAAGTGTGAGGGGTGGCCCAGCCAGCCGCATCACACAAATCCTGGAGTGACGCCCCTGCGAGGAGGGCCCTAGAAGCCGCCATGCCTCAAGTAGAGTTCGCCCTTACAGCCATAGGTGAAGGCAAACTGCGCACCTGATAGGCCAGGGAAATAGTCTGAACGATCCAGTTGCTGATGGTGAGTTTAGAAGCGGGGAGCCCAGAAACACACCAGCAACTGTTCTGCTTTCCTCCACCAGGAAGACCTCAGAGTGTTCATACTCAGTGCTCTGACAGGGCAGAGCAGATGAAGTCTCCCGTCCTCCGCCGTCACATGAGGTGGGGGATGAACCTTAGGGACATAACCTGGACAAGGGTGCAGGATGGCCCTGAGCCTCCCCGGGGCAAACTCCAGGCATCGGGGAGACACCGAAAGTGCCTGGAGATCCCCCACCCTCCTCAGAGAGGTGATAGCGAGGAGAAAGGTCATCTTAAGGGTCAGGTGCTTGGCCTCAGCCGACTCCAGGGGTTCGAAGGGGGCCTCAGCCAGCGCTTCGAGAACCACTGCCAGGTCCCAGGTGGGAACCCTGGAACGAGTCACGGGTCTGATCCTCCGGGCTCCACGGAGGAAGCGCACGACCAGCAGAAGCCTCCCTGAGGGCCCTGCAATGGCAGCCACATATACTTTGAGCGTGGATGGTGAGAGGCCAGTGGAGAAACGGTGCTGGAGGAACTCCAGTATCACAATTACCGAGCAAGTAACTGGGTCCACCGCCTGTTCTCTGCACCAGGTGGTGAACACATTCCACTTTAGGCCGTACATCCTTCTCGTGGACGGGGCACTGGAGCTGAGCAGCGTTTCGACTGCAAAGAAGAAACTTGTGGAAGCTACTTAATGACTTTAGCTTTCTATAGGATCAGGTTCAGTTTCTCAAAACCTGAAAATTTCAGAGCATAACATTAAATCGCACCATGTTAGGAAGGGAGATCTAAAGGGAGATCTAAACTACACCAGTTTCCCACTGCTGCGCTCGTTAGTGTAAGTATGTGCAATAAAACCTTCGAGACTAAAATTATATTACTTTACCAACCAACCTGTGTGCAGAAAGCGTTATTTTAATCTGCTCTCTCATCTTCTGTGTTAACCTTACAAGCTAACAGCTAACGTTAGCATGGCAATTAAAGTTAGCCAAATGTTACAAACAAGCTAAATTAAAGGCTGTCTGTGTGTAACATTAGTCTAACTGTTTAGCTTAGTTTGCCCTGTAGCTTACAACTTGCCACACTGTTGTAAACTGGTTGAAACGAGCCAGCTGCTCCTGCACCATGACAAACTGTTCTCACATCAACTCGACGTCAGATAAATAACAATACATGATACAAATGTTGACTGGCAAGATAATGTTGGTAACGATTGCAAAGATATCTACATGACAATTACGTAGATAAAGTTTTCGGGATGTTTGCAGTCAGTGGATCCTAAAACTCATGCCTGTGACACATCATCACCAGTTAATTTCCACCAGTTAAACTGTCACAGTGGCAGTAAGGTTAAATGACTGCAGAGATAACAGGAGGAAACACTGAAACAGACTGATCTCTTCATTCTTTGTATACATCACTCAGTGCTGTCGTGTCAGATGTTGGCTTTATATTGACTTTGCTGTTGTTAACATTCATTTTGCTGCTCTATAAACAGCATTTAGTTGTATTTAGAATATTCAACACAAACCCTATATTGAATTAAAAAACAACCAGGCAGCCAATATGCACACTTCAATATTTTTTTATATTTATGGTAAGCGATATCATCATCTGAATATATAACTATTTTATTGCAGATTTTCCTCCCATCGTTCAGGCCTTCCTCACGCCCTTGTTCGCTTCATCTCTTATTTGTCTGTTGGTTGCTAGGATGGCTGAACACGCAAAATGGTCAAAGGCTCAGACATATTTAATTTAAAGCCAGAGATAGTGCTTGCAGTTAATATTGACAGACTAATGAAGTGTTGCAGGCTGCGGTTTTGAAGGCTGGTTTGAAGTCAGTATATCAGAGAGCAGTAATTGTGTCTCACACACACACACACACACACACACACACACACACACACACACACACAGTGTAACAATACACCAAATCCAGGTTCAGTTCAGACTTTGATTTTAGATCCACGGTTCGGTTCATGTTGCGGTCACCACCCTTTTATGTTTTGGAAAAAGGTGAAATGTGTCAAAAAAACTGCATCATGAGATGCTCTGGCCTACAAATCTTGTTCTTGAGATTTAAGAAGTCATGTTTGTTTTGTTACAGACCCCAGTTTCTTTCACATAGTGATATATTTAATAGTTTATTCAGTGATTCCCACACAAAGTGAGTTATATGGCAATATCATGTTTTTACCACTGATTTGTTCCGACTAGTGATTAGTATCATGGTCAAAAGGTATCACTGAGTGTGTTTCGGGGTATACCCTTTGGTTATATTGAGCATTTCATGTGGGATGACTCAGTTTGTGTTTTTTCCCTACACTTTCATAGAGTTCTCCATCCCAGCTGGCAGCAGAGGCATCAGAGTTTAGGTTCATAGGTTCTTCAGACTGATTAGGTTGTTAAAAAAAAAGTTCAGTTCATTGGCCTTGTCCTTGAGGAGAGATAAACCAGTGCGCAGGAGAAGATAGTAAGGCCAGCTGCAAGTCGTTAACATATAAATAACATTTATCCGGATCAGTGTCCTCCAATCGCTCTCATCCTCAGCGTCATACGTGCATCCAGTTCATGTAGTAATTTCGACATTTCTTCTAATTTCATTGTCAGGCCAGTGGTTACTCTCAGCAGCTCACCAGACTGCGCCCCGATGGTGTCAATCCTCCTCTGCGCTTCCACAGACCGGTCTGAGATGTTACGAAACAGTTCACCGTACTGATCAGCCCTTTGATGTAAAACCTTCAGCTTGAGTTTATGATGAGATGGGAACTAATGTGGATGCAGACGTCTCTGAAGAAGTAGCACAGCAACCCAACGCTGGTGTGTTTACTATCAGATCTGACAAAGGTAAACCTGATTCCCATTTCTTTCACAATAGTCCATGGATTATGACTAAGACCCAGTTACACTTTAGTTGTGAAAAACCAACAAATTGTGTTTATTTCTTCGCTCCTCTCTCTCTCTCTCCTGAACTACACTTAGAGTCCAAGGGGACAACCTCTTCCAGCTCTTCCCAGTCCACCAGGCCACTGCTTGATGTCATAACCAAGTCAGCACAGTAAGTTTCAGCTTGTGGCTCGAATGATCCTGGATGAGATTTATTGTGAGAGCCTCCTTTGCACAGTTTTTTGATTGGTAGCTATTTCTGTAGGTGTATTTACTGTAAGTTGTTCATGATTATTTATTTTAGTGAATACTGTCTTGTCTTCTACTCCTTTCACAGTTGGTTGAATCTGCACTGACCAAGAAGATCAAAGAATCTGGGTGAAAGGATGGATCAGCACACGCAGGTAGCAGGGATTGTCTGAGCTGCAGAGAGAGCTGGAGGTGAGTTAAAAGGTGCAGTTCCCAGACTCAACTCATGACTGTGAGGTTAAAACTCGCAGCCCAAAAAGGAGAACAACAAACACACGTGTGGACATCTTCAGCTGAGGACTGCGACTTACTTTGGCTTCAACTCAACAATCATTCATGACTTCAGTTAAATGTTGAAGTTGCTGTTACTGTTACCTTGTCTGTGGTCCGCTGGCAGGACACCGGCTTCTGTCTGGTCAGGTACCGTCGTGCAGTTGCTGAGGCGACATAAATTTTGTTTGGAGGTGGACGGACATTACAGAGTTGGTTTTTTTTCTTTAGCTTGAAATAATCCCATACTTTGCACACTTTCTTCATTGTCCCTCGCTGTTTTCTCTCTCTTCTTCCTCCACTTTTCAAACAGCTGCATCATAATCACGTCCTGTTTACAGCGTAAGCGCGACAGTAACAAATGTCCTTGCGAAACAATGTTCTGTATAGTTACATGGATTAAACGAAGCATCGATGCAAGGGGGGGAGCACCTGCACATCAATAATTTCATCCATTCAGTCTTGAAGGGAGATGAAACCTGGTAATTATTGGCGATGAGATATTTTGATACAATCTGTGCACGGAGAAGAGATTTCTGAAACCGTTACACACTGCGGTTTTATAGTTTGTAAATCTTTACAGAATGAGTTGTGAACAGCTGTGTAGATATAATTCAGATGTGACTGACTGCAAGAAGAGACTAATGTGCTTTGAAATATCATTTCCTCCCCTTCCATTACAGTCCGGTGTCAAGATCCCACTTTGTCCAGCTCCGAAGCATCTTGCAAGGTGATGGACCGGCAACAGACTCTGCCCCAGAGAACCACGTGGATATTGAAAGAGTATTCGAAAGAAATCACTTCATCAACGAAGATGAATTCTTTCATCCAGGATTCGACTATGATTTCACCAATTTGAAAGACACCGAGACTTATTACAGAGGAGGAGAGGTGTATCAACGCCCATGTGGATGGCAGCGTTTTGCCCTCAAGGTAAATATGCTTTTGTTTTACTTGACATTTAATCCCAGAGTTTCCGTCCAGTTTTTTTGTGAAACACGACTGCAAATTTTGTTGAATGTAGAAAACGTAAAAAAAGTAAAAATAAATAAAAAATAAAAAACGAGACATTGGCGCAGTAAAGGCTTCTTTCTGGCAACTCGACCGTGCAGCTCATTTTCGTTTCAAGTACCGTCGCATTGTGGTCCTTGCAACAACCACACCATCTTTTTCCAGAGCAGCCTGTATTTCTCCTGACGTTACCTGTGGGTTCTTCTTTGGATCCCGACAGTTATTTTGCATGACGAGTCATATTTTCAAAATTAATGCCAAAATTAAAAAACATTATGCCAGGCTATGCAAACCTATTAGCACAACTGTATGTACATATATATATTTATTATTTGCCTATATTTGGGACAGGCCTTTAATTCCTTTTCCACAAAACTCCCAGAATATATAATAGCCTACTGTAAAATTATTTAACCAGAAATTTTATACCATTTCAACCAGTAGGAATATTACTTGTAGTCTATTAAAATTAGGCTATTGGATAACACATCAATTACAATTAATTTATTTTATCAACCTCTGAGAGAAAGTGCATCCAACCTCATGCAGAGACGTAGATGAAATGAATTGTTCTTTTGTATTATATTTTAATTTTATAATTTCCTTTGAAAACCACAAAAAAACAAGTTGTTTTTCTGTTTTAAAACCAAAATGGAAAAATGGTAAACAACAAACAGACATCTATTTTTATTTAAACTCATAACGGAAAACAGGGTGGCTAATTGGGTCTGGGTATCTCTGGATAATCCGTAATTCGTTTGTAATTCTAAAACAAAAATACCGTTTATCTGTTTTTTGTTTCAAAACGAAAAACGAAGTAATCGTTTTTGGTTTCAGAATCAAACAACGAAAAACCAATTCAACGAACAAAGAATGAAGAGAGTCGGTCTGGGAATTACAGAATATCCACAGATACCCGGACCACTAACATGTCCTGTTTATGTCCACACATGCCTTTAAAACACCAGAGTTGACGGTTGAACCACAGGCAGATACATTTTTTGATGATGAGGGAGCTGTCGTGGCAAAACATGTTTCCTCTAGTTAGGGTGAGATGAATAGCAATTCAATTCTCCCGGTTTTCATGCAGTTGATACGCAGATAGGAGACTTCTGCACAAACCTCATAGGGACACAGAGAGAAGTCTAATAATAATCATACTTTATCCTTAGGTTATACTTATTTGTGCATATTTTTCATTTTGTTTTGGCAGCTACAGCAAGCACATGAGTATTTTAACACACCAATTCAATAACAGAACAAAGCACACTGAAATCATGTAAGGTTTTTATTACAATGAGCTCAGGGCGAAACAGTCAACAAAGATCAAGACAAAATATATACTTGAGTTACAACAGTAATTAGAGCCTAATTACAAGTGATACCCGAAGTTAAGATTGTCAACATTTTCTAAATCTTTTTATTCAGAAAGATTTTCAATAAAACCAAACTAATATCTGTTACTAATTCACAGTTTCAACATTTAACTAGAGAGACCACAAACTTCTGTGTAACTACAAAAAGTGAAGGTCTAACTTTTGTAGATATTTTAAAAAGATTATTACAAGAAATATTTTGTAATAATATATTTATAACATTGTGATCCAAATATCTACAGAAAGTGAAAGTCTAACTTTTGTAGATATTTAAAATATATTTAACACATTATATATATTTTGTAATAATATATTTATAACATTGTGATCCAAATATCTACAGAAAGTGAAAGTCTAACTTTTGTAGATATTTAAAATATATTTAACACATTATATATTTTGTAATAATATATATAATAGTGATTAACCTTTAATATTTGATCAATTCAACATATACTCACTCCGCTCTGGGGACCTGATAAGGCCGTAAAGGGCTCCTGTTCCCCAAAGTTGAGTTAAGGTCCTTTAGAAACAGATGAACTACCGCAGTGTTAAAATCTGTGGTAATTTGTTCAATAATAGGTAAAATTGAACTATAGTTAACAATTTCATTCCAGTTCTTTGTCAGAATATCAATAATTGTGTCATGGACCAGTGGGTGAAATGCGAGTGATGAAATAATTTTCACTGCACAGGCCACATGTTGGTCTTTTGTCAGATTAACTGAATTTTCTGCCAGTTTCTTAAATTTTTCGAGACACGATTTAATATCCCCATTTAGTTTTTTTCTTTGTTGTGTGTCCTTAACAGTAGAGATTGTCTGGTAGATTTCCAAAAAAATGTTTTTATTGAAATAGTCAGTGTTCAATTTGAAAGGAATTTCCTTGTATGTTTCTACATAGGGATAAAAACAGCTGCTGGGACTTGAGATGTCAGAGTACTTGAGATCTACAAAATAATTTGGACCCTTTAGTCCCCAAAACTTTGTGAATGCCACATAAGTAAAAAATCCATATTTACTGAGCCACTGATCAGCCATCTCTAAAAGTTTAAACATACATGGCTTAATATGTTTTTTTCTCTTCAAACATGGACTGTTGAGAGTATAAATTAAAATACTCTGAACATTTGTTCCATTGTTTGGTAGAAATTCATCAATTTGTCTCATTAAAATTTCCTCACTGTGTGATGTAACTTCAGTGGAAGGAGAAGCAGAATTTTTGCTCTTCTTGTCTCGATAATATGGACAAACTGCATGAAAAAGGTTAGATGTACCATTTTTCATTTCAACAACAGCATATGCAAATTGTTTGTCCCCCTTTATGTTTATTGTGGTCATTGTTTTGCTCCAAAACTCCATGTCTCCATGTCTAATAACCAATTCATTGTTTACATTTGAAAATAATGTCATTATTTGCTTAAAAAGTTGCTTTTTATAACGACAAGTTATTAGCTTCATGAAATTGTCTTTTAATGACATAATTTCTGTTCTTGATGTCAGTGAAGGGTAGCGTTGATCCTCCTGCTGCTGGTCCTCTTCCCTGGATAATGAAAAAGGGGGAACTTAGTTTAATCCACATGAAAAAAATCTTGTGCTAAACAATTTGTCATTTAACCTTTCAGCTGCAATGTTCCCCATACGCTGCAACTGTAAGCTGCCAACTGACTGAATGAATTGAACTCTGTGGTAGTGTGTTAGGTGACGAACACGTCGGGTTTATCTAAAGTCTGCGTAGGGAGGGGGTCGGGCTGGATGGATGAGTCACCAAAAAGTTTAACTTTAACCTCTGCCCTAAAAGGAAGTAGTAATTTTAACCCACTCCATGATCTTTGCTTAACCCTAACCGGATTTATTTTTCAAAGGGAGTTTTTTATGGGTTTGGAAGTACCAAACAAAATATACTCACCGGCCACTTTATTAGGTTCACCTGTTCAATTGCTTCTTAACACAAATAGCTAAACAGCAAGTCACATGGCAGCAACTCAATGTATTTAGGCATGTAGACATGGTCAAGACACTTGCTGAAGTTCAAACCGAGCATCAGAATAAGGACAAAATGGGATTTTTGTGACTTTGAACGTGGCATTCTTGTTAGTGACAGACGGGCAGGTCTGAGTATTTCAGAAACTGCTGATCTACTGGGAATTAAACGCAGACGGGCTACAGCAGCAGAAGACCACTCTAGGTGCCACTCCTGTGAGCTAAAACCAGAAACTACAGTTCACACAGGCTCACCAAAATTGGACAATAAGATCTGAAAAAACGTTGCCTGGTCTGATGAGTCTCGATTTCAGATGGTTTGCTGAAGTGACTAAAGAAAGAGGTGCTTAACACCATAACTGATGCCTTGTCTTCTGTATGTATGAATGTATGTGTGTTGTAGAGCAGCACAAGCCCCGTTGTTAGTAGTGAATGGGTCACTGGTGTGGGATTTTTTTCCTTTTATAAGCAGATTGATTGATTGTGTATCTGTGTTTGGTGTGGGTTTTGTTTTGCATGTGTGATTGGTTAAGTTGTTTTCCTGCATGCATAGTTTCTATGTTAGTTTTATTTCTTACAAATGATTGCCAAATGAGAACTACTGTGGAGAGTGGACTGTGTGTAACTCTGTGACTGCTGTGACCATTCTGTTTAGGCAACACAGTCTCACTCCCTACTCGTCAAAAGGCCCTTTGTCGTCGCTTTTTAAAGACTTGGGTAGCCCTTTTGCATCAATTATTGACGTTTAGGGATCCACAGTCAAGTTAGCAACGCTTAGCAACAATAAATATGCAATATCCGGTTACACTTTCAAGATAAAACGTAACGTTTCGATACATTGCCATGTTGAAACGCGCATAATTAAAGTCGTGAAACGTTGCAGTTTCGTTAGGTTTAGGCACAAAAAGTACTTGGTTGGGTTTAGGCAACAAAACTACTTGGTTAAGGTTAGGAAAAGATCGGGGTTTGGGTTAAAATAGCTATGTATGTCAATTAAGACTTAAGTTAACTTACGTTAATGTCAATTTACCTCACTCGCCTAAATAAAAACATTTAATGTTTTGTTTCGCACGCGACACAAACCCTGTTCTCCTGCTTCAAGGTCCGGGTTCTGGCCCTCTATCCACCCCAATCACCTCCTTACTTCGTCTTTTCTCTTAAATATCATACTTGCCTTTACCATCAAAAACTGACACAACAGGGCTTCCCTCAATACGTCGAACTATGACGTCAAAGGGATCCCTGGTGCGTCACAAACCGATGGATTCAGGCATGGCCCACGGCCATTACTGAATGTTTTAGATATTTTAGAGCCCTTTTTATACAGATCACTTTTAACTCCTTTATCCTGTTTAATTTAATAAACACTGGTTTACACCGGTTTAAACCGGTACTGGTCTGAGCCTTGTTTGTTGTCTGGTGCAGCTTGTTCCCCCAGCAGAGTCCAACCTACATAGTGTCGGTCACACCTACATAGTCCATTGTCATGGGACCAGTTGACATAACTGAGTAACAACATTTCATTTCTTGAAGTTTACCTTTGGGGTATGAGGTGCGGTACCTTGGTTGATAACATCTCTCCTCTCTTAAGCATTTCTTGAACTTGTTGTCCGCTTCTGTCCGGCTGAGAGAAAAAAAAAACAGAAGAAGATTTAAGTTACTGGTGAAATGAACTGTACTGCCTACATGCTTCACCTATAGTCTGACAACCACTCAAAGTATTTTACACTCCCACAGAGTAGCCCATCGTTACCTCCATCCAAAAGATAATTTAGAGTAAACGTGTAGCTACTGCTTAAAATTTGGTTTGATGCTTTTTATACCAGGACTTCATTTGGCACATTAATGCGAACTTGTTCAAAATTATCGTGACTTACAAGACGGCAACCAAAGCGACCCGGAAAACTGAAAACCTTATTCCCTCAGTCAGTTTCCTCTCTGAACGACCGTGTGAACTACTATGGGGCAGTTCTTGAACGACCGACGTTTATTAAAAATCCCGACAGCCTCCTGACATTGTTCACACATTCCTGTAGGGTGTTTTCCTGTAATTAAAAGTGTGCTGTTCAGATTGCTACGCCCACTTCTCAGCCTGCTTATTATCACCTGGTCGTTTCCTCTTTGCTCCCCTGCTTCTTGATACACCTACTCTGCTTTCGATTTCGTGGAAATGTCTCCCTTTTATTGCATTATCCCAGCTCTGTTGCCATTGTTGATTTACACTTCTCCACACTATGCCTTTCCCCTCTGATTTTGATAATTTAATGTTGACTTCAACATCTCCTTTTTGTAACTGCTTCTTTTGCCACCTTATATATTATAATATTTTCCTTGTACTTACATTCCCTATAGCTATAATATACACTAGTTAAATCAGCATTCTTATTATTGTGTTTAATCTTAAATAGTTCCAAATCTTCACATGGTGTTTCTAATTCCCAGGTCTGACAGGTCACACCACATTTGCACCTAACTATTTATTATACCCCTCTATCCTTTGCTATTTGCTCCCCTGTCCACACAAAACTTGTTTTTTGTGTTGTCTCCTTCTCCAGCACCCTTTTTGCTGGATGGCCTGGATCTCCATGCCCTCTTAAACTGATCCAGTAATTAGCCCCCAGCTGCTTTCTTAATTTTATCATTATTCCTTTTTGAACTTCAGTCAATTAGTTTTTTCGTTATAGACCATAAACTTGGATGTCTCTTGGTCTGTACTATTATAAAACCTTCTACTGTGTGATTAGCAAGCAAACTAAAATAACGTTTTTAATAAAACTAAAACAACTTTTTTTTAGTAAAACTAAACTAACAAATGTTTAGTTCTCCCTAACAGCCAGAGCATTGTTGACCTGTAACTTCAAGTGAACCAATGTTAAATGTAGCTTAGGACAGCAGTTCGCCTGTTTAAGTTTCTATTATTTAATTCATATTTTAGTTATAGGCCTTCTTGCTATATGGGAGCTCAACCAGCAGAGGTCCCTCTACCTCCTTCTGTGGCGCCAACAGGCAACAAGGTTCTCACCTTTTGACTTGTGTTTATATCAAAGAGAAGGCTGGCGCTGCAACCAGAGGAAGCTAATCACTGAGTTTGAAGGATTTGCAGAACTTCACCTGCCTCCCAGCTGCTCTTTCTATGGTGCTATAACTGCTGAAATCTCTCAGCTTCAACAATCTACTGCTGCCCAAACAAAACTCTTCCAAAACAAATCTGTGGAGTTGCAAACTTTTCTATTTATGCGATTTTGAGATATTTAATTTGCCACATAAATATAAAGTATTATGTTACTTAATTAGATGAAACACTTTTAATTCAGCCTGTTCAGCCTCCAAATTAGTTATGCAGGCCTTTGTGAAACCTGGTGACCATTGTGAGTAAAAAGCATCTTTTACTGCCTTTCTTGGGTTTAATTCTGTATGATGAACCATCAGGGAAAGGCAGTGATGGTGACCAAATCACAACAACAGTTATCTCACAGCGCTTTTCATAAAAGAGCAGGTCTAGACCGTACTCTGTGATGTTATTTACAGAAGCCCAACAGTTTCCCACCAAGAGCAGCACTAGGCGACAGAGGCAAGGAAAAACTTCCTTTAAGAGGCAGAAACCTCGAGCAGAACCATGGATCTGCCTCGACCGGTTCGGGGTGAAGGAGAGAGAGGGAGAGAGAGAGAGAGAGAGAGAGAGAGAGAGAGAGAGAGAGAGAGGGAGGGAGGGGGATGGAAGGAGAGAGAGGGGAGGGAGGCAGCCTACACAATATACACACAGAGGTGCAGACAGTAAAGGTGATGTTGCTATAGACTGAATGAAAAATGGTACAGATATTTACAGTAATGTTGATGAATCGTAATGTTAATGATATTAATAACAATAATAATAACAATAGTTGTTGCAGCAGAGGGTGTCGAGCAGGAACACGGGGGCAGCAGGAGACCTGCAGCCACAGATCCAGAGCCAGAAAACCTGCAGGAAGTGATAGGAGGAGAGAGGAGAGGGACGAGAAAGCACAAGACTACCGGAAAGGGGAGAAGTTGTGTTAGTAACATGCAATAATGGGATGAGGTTGCATACAGAGGGAGAGAAAGTAGAGGAGAGAGGAGCTCAGTGCATCATGGGAAATCCCCCGGCAGTCTAGGCCTATAGCAGCATAACTAAGGGATGGTTCAGGACTCACCTGAGCCAGCCCTAACTATAAGCTTTATCAAAGAGGAAAGTCTTAAGCCTACTCTTAAATGTGGAGATGGTGTCTGCCTCCTGAACCCAAACTGGAACCTGGTTCCACAGGAGAGGAGCTTGATAGCTGAACGCTCTGGCTCCTAGTCTACTTTTGGAGACTCTAGGAACCACAAGTAACCCTGCATTCTGGGAGCGCAGTGCTCTGGTGGGGTAGTAAGGTACTATGAGCTCTTTAAGATAAGATGGTGCCTGACCATTAAGAGCTTTGTAGGTAAGAAGAATGATTTTAAATTCTATTCTGGATTTTACTGGAAGCCAATGCAAAGAAGCTAAAACTGGAGAAATATGATCTCTTTTCCTGGTCAATAGTGGTTTAGTGGAAACTGTATATGAAACTTACACCCTGTGATTAGTTGACCAAATTGCAAAAACATATTTCTCACTAATTCTGGGTTCTGTGTTTGGAGACATCCAAGGTACTGATCATTGATGTATGTTGAAATATGATAAATTCTGTGTTGATCTGAGATATATTTTGAAGCACAGCCAGGATTTGTCCAGCTCCTCTGGACCGAACAGAGTAACAGTTTTAATGTATGAGGAGGTTTGAGAAAGTAAGATTGCTGACAAAGTTTGGGAGTTACTGATTGCCCAAGGAGCTTCTCACATGAAAAGTCGCAGGCAAGATAGGATATTTTTCGGCATCTAAATTTTTTTTGATTCGGATGAGATTAGAATTTTTTTGTCAGGAGATCAAAATATCACCACGGTGATCTATGTATTATTTTAATAAACCATATTATATTGATTTTCTTCCCAGGCTCCTCAGGTTTTTCTTCTGCTCAGCTGGGGCAGTGAAAAAAAGGGTTTCCACGACAGAGGTGTAAGAAACTAAATGTAAATTTTCACATTATATTTGATTGTATGCATACTTGTGTCAAACCTCCTGTTACTTTATTAAGTGGCTCAAAACCAGAAGAAGAGGTGGAGCAATATAAAAATGAAAACCAAGCTAAAAGAACCAACAGATTCTGTGCAAACAAACTATAGATAACAGTTAAATAAACAAAATCCACTCAAATGGAAAGAGTCTCCTGGATGACAAAGGTCCAGACACACAGAGAGAGAGAGAGGCACACATATTGGACAACCATTCCAAATACCAAAAATCAGTCTAAGTGTGGGTTTAAAACACATTGTTACATATCAATAGTGGTTTTGTGGACACTGTTGAAACAGATATAAACCAAGCCCTGTGATTTCTCCTTAAAGAGTTTAAAACATTTATTTTCTCACTAAACCAAAGGACAGTTTTCATTGGAGAATTTTTAAGAAAACATTTGGCCATGTGTTGTAAATGCTCCGTATTTGTATAGCACCTTTCTAGACTTTTCAACCACTCAAAGCGCTTTTACACGACATCTGCATTCACCATTCCCACTGAGCCCAAGTGCTCAAACAGAAACTAACATTCATACACTTGGATTGAACCAGCGATGTGCTCATGTGTGTTTCTCTGTCTGCAGAATCCGAACCTGATGTGTCCCATTCTGCGTCCAGACCTGCCAAACTGCTGCGTTTATATAATGTGTTAATATTTCTTTGTTCCTCTCTCTGTGCTGGAGTTCGTTAAGAACGTGGTTGCTTGATCCAGATTATTATTAAATTGGAGTGTAAGAGTGTGACAGTTGACAGTTGGCGCATTCAGCCTCCTCTTGTGCCGAAAGCTTTTTCTTCTTAATTCTTATTTTTTCGGCACCACACATTTCTTTTTCCTCCTTCTTTCTTTTTGCTATATTTACCATCTCTGTTGCACTTGTCACAACCCTGGGCTCGGCTGAGTTCAGCCCAGACAAAACGTAGCAAACCGGTGTAAAAGGTTTTTGGATTAAACTCGCCCCAGATGGAAAGTAAACTCCTCTGCCAATCAGAATTCAGCAAAAACGATGATCAGTCCAAGTTGGGAGGGGCCGTTCGTATCCCCCCCTCAATATTGAAAGTAAAACATTCAGTAAAATCGGATCATTCAGTAAAACATTAGAAACTGAAAAATGTCAGTATTTAGGGACATTAAACCCGTTTAATCTAAGAAAAGACATATGAAACTGTAGGCTAATTGGTTGTCCCTTCTCTTGCTTCTCCAAAATCTAACTTGGACAAAACAGTAAATATTTGTATAATTTTTTTTTTAGGGGTGCTTAGATGAAATTTAGGTGTGCTCAGCGTAATATTAAGTTTTTTGTATTGTATCTAAAAATATTATTCTTCAAATATCAGGGAACTCAGATATGTGGGAGAGATTGTGCAAAAGTTTTGAACATGAGCAGAAAACCTGCTGAAACACATTCTTTTAGTTTGGATTTGGTCTCCTGAGAAAAAAGATCTTCTCTCTTCTTCTAATTTCGAATTTGTGGCACTTTTGCTGATACTAAACAACTCAGTAGAACTTCTTGTGATGTGATTCTTGGCACTATGAACGAATCAATATCGAAGAATATTGAAAAAGCTGTAAAAACAGCATTGACATATTATCACTGTGTAAAGTTGTCATGGTGATTGTCGCCCACTTACACATCCAGCAGACACAGAGCAAGATTAGTGTCACATTTACAATGACTGAAGACATTATTAAATTAAAGTTATGCTTGAATTTGATTTAACTTTCCCCTCCAATCCATTGTTGAAGATATCATGGGTAGGTTTTACAAATCTTGTAAACGCACACACATATGGTTGAATGCACATCTTCATAACAATTAATGTCATTGCTTCATGTCACCTCAACAAAACGTCTCGGGTTACATATGTAACCATTGCTCCCCGAGAAGGGGAACGAGACACTGCGGTGACGACACTATGGGAACGCCCCTGGGCGTGGCAGGGCTGAACTATGAATGAAACTACTCCAATCCTATTGGTGTTACTAGAACGATAGTGTGTGACGGCGTAACCGGAGGGGGTATATAAGCACGCCGGCACATAGGACACATTAGCCCTTTCTATGAAGCGAGGCACTCCAGGCGGGGTGAGGTGTGGCGGACCGACGCAGTCTCGTTCCCCTTCTCAGGGAACAAGGGCTACATACGTAACCCGAGACGTTCCCCTTCGAGGGAACTCGAACTGCGTCAGTGACGACACTATGGGAACGAGATACCCACTTAGGCCGCACCGAAACCCCGCCTGCCCCCAGTGTGCAGAACCTGACGGCACGACTAGGAGGAGAGCGCACGGGTGCCGGGTGCAGAATGCAGGTCCAGACTGTAAAACCAGATAAAAGTGTGAGGGGTGGCCCAGCCAGCCGCATCACACAAATCCTGGAGTGACGCCCCTGCGAGGAGGGCCCTAGAAGCCGCCATGCCTCAAGTAGAGTTCGCCCTTACAGCCATAGGTGAAGGCAAACTGCGCACCTGATAGGCCAGGGAAATAGTCTGAACGATCCAGTTGCTGATGGTGAGTTTAGAAGCGGGGAGCCCAGAAACACACCAGCAACTGTTCTGCTTTCCTCCACCGGGAAGACCTCAGAGTGTCATACTCAGTGCTCTGACAGGGCAGAGCAGATGAAGTCTCCCGTCCTCCGCCATCACATGAGGTGGGGGATGAACCTTAGGGACATAACCTGGACAAGGGTGCAGGATGGCCCTGACCCTCCCCGGGGCAAACTCCAGGCATCGGGGAGACACCGAAAGTGCCTGGAGATCCCCCACCCTCCTCAGAGAGGTGATAGCGAGGAGAAAGGTCATCTTAAGGGTCAGGTGCTTGGCCTCAGCCGACTCCAGGGGTTCGAAGGGGGCCTCAGCCAGCGCTTCGAGAACCACTGCCAGGTCCCAGGTGGGAACCCTGGAACGAGTCACGGGTCTGATCCTCCGGGCTCCACGGAGGAAGCGCACGACCAGCAGAAGCCTCCCTGAGGGCCCTGCAATGGCAGCCACATATACTTTGAGCGTGGATGGTGAGAGGCCAGTGGAGAAACGGTGCTGGAGGAACTCCAGTATCACAATTACCGAGCAAGTAACTGGGTCCACCGCCTGTTCTCTGCACCAGGTGGTGAACACATTCCACTTTAGGCCGTACATCCTTCTCGTGGACGGGGCACTGGAGCTGAGCAGCGTTTCGACTGCAAAGAAGAAACTTGTGGAAGCTACTTAATGACTTTAGCTTTCTATAGGATCAGGTTCAGTTTCTCAAAACCTGAAAATTTCAGAGCATAACATTAAATCGCACCATGTTAGGAAGGGAGATCTAAAGGGAGATCTAAACTACACCAGTTTCCCACTGCTGCGCTCGTTAGTGTAAGTATGTGCAATAAAACCTTCGAGACTAAAATTATATTACTTTACCAACCAACCTGTGTGCAGAAAGCGTTATTTTAATCTGCTCTCTCATCTTCTGTGTTAACCTTACAAGCTAACAGCTAACGTTAGCATGGCAATTAAAGTTAGCCAAATGTTACAAACAAGCTAAATTAAAGGCTGTCTGTGTGTAACATTAGTCTAACTGTTTAGCTTAGTTTGCCCTGTAGCTTACAACTTGGCACACTGTTGTAAACTGGTTGAAACGAGCCAGCTGCTCCTGCACCATGACAAACTGTTCTCACATCAACTCGACGTCAGATAAATAACAATACATGATACAAATGTTGACTGGCAAGATAATGTTGGTAACGATTGCAAAGATATCTACATGACAATTACGTAGATAAAGTTTTCGGGATGTTTGCAGTCAGTGGATCCTAAAACTCATGCCTGTGACACATCATCACCAGTTAATTTCCACCAGTTAAACTGTCACAGTGGCAGTAAGGTTAAATGACTGCAGAGATAACAGGAGGAAACACTGAAACAGACTGATCTCTTCATTCTTTGTATACATCACTCAGTGCTGTCGTGTCAGATGTTGGCTTTATATTGACTTTGCTGTTGTTAACATTCATTTTGCTGCTCTATAAACAGCATTTAGTTGTATTTAGAATATTCAACACAAACCCTATATTGAATTAAAAACAACCAGGCAGCCAATATGCACACTTCAATATTTTTTTATATTTATGGTAAGCGATATCATCATCTGAATATATAACTATTTTATTGCAGATTTTCCTCCCATCGTTCAGGCCTTCCTCACGCCCTTGTTCGCTTCATCTCTTATTTGTCTGTTGGTTGCTAGGATGGCTGAACACGCAAAATGGTCAAAGGCTCAGACATATTTAATTTAAAGCCAGAGATAGTGCTTGCAGTTAATATTGACAGACTAATGAAGTGTTGCAGGCTGCGGTTTTGAAGGCTGGTTTGAAGTCAGTATATCAGAGAGCAGTAATTGTGTCTCACACACACACACACACACACACACACACACACACACACACACACAGTGTAACAATACACCAAATCCAGGTTCAGTTCAGACTTTGATTTTAGATCCACGGTTCGGTTCATGTTGCGGTCACCACCCTTTTATGTTTTGGAAAAAGGTGAAATGTGTCAAAAAAACTGCATCATGAGATGCTCTGGCCTACAAATCTTGTTCTTGAGATTTAAGAAGTCATGTTTGTTTTGTTACAGACCCCAGTTTCTTTCACATAGTGATATATTTAATAGTTTATTCAGTGATTCCCACACAAGTGAGTTATATGGCAATATCATGTTTTTACCACTGATTTGTTCCGACTAGTGATTAGTATCATGGTCAAAAGGTATGTCCTCCAATCGCTCTCATCCTCAGCGTCATACGTGCATCCAGTTCATGTAGTAATTTCGACATTTCTTCTAATTTCATTGTCAGGCCAGTGGTTACTCTCAGCAGCTCACCAGACTGCGCCCCGATGGTGTCA
>NW_024041115.1:0-30668 GCF_014851395.1 Micropterus salmoides
GTTCGAGGACACCAAGTACACCGGCCTCATCGCCAAGCTGAAGACGGATGGCATCCCCGCTACGATGGCAGTATGATGACCATTACTCTGCCCAGCCCTGCCACTGCTTACGTTGTACCGCCGAGTGCTTCTTCCACTGTGGTGCCCCCCTCTGCCATAGCTGGTTCTGTACAGCCTGCTGGAGCTGCTGCAGGTACAGCACCCGGCAGGCCTCAGGCTCCGCATCAGGCTCCGCATCAAGCTCCGCATCAGGCTCCGCATCAGGCTCCGCATCAAGCTCCGCATCAAGCTCCGCATCAAGCTCCGCATCAGGCTCCGCATCAAGCTCCGCATCAGGCTCCGCATCAGGCTCCACATCAGGCTCAGCCTCAGCCTATACCTGCCAGTGTCACTCCTATCAAGGCTAACAAAGTGCCTGTTGCTGTCAGTGCCACATCAGCCAGTGTGGTACCAGTCCCCAAAGATGTGCCAATGAAGCCTATCACCTATGACTGGGCACCACCAGTAGCCAATAAGTATCTGGTAAGAGTTAAAACTAGTGCTAAATTAATTAGATTAATTATTATTTAAGTCAGTTTTCAAGAGCAAATGCCATTCTCTGGTTCAAGCTTCTCAAATGAGAAAAGATGCTGCTTTCGTCTGTTTTTATATCACTGAACATTAAATGTCTTTGGGTTGTAGACTGTTGGTCGTACAAAACAAGCAATTTGAAGACGTTACATAAGGCTCTGATTAATTGACAAAACAAAATTGATAATAAAAGCATGAACTGCCTAGTTCAAACATTACTAGGATTAATAGGGATTGCAATATTTATTATACATTAAGTGACAAATAGAATTTGGTGATACAACAAATGCATCAGCTATAGGATGAATCTACAGCCAAGACTTTCTTGGGGGGGTGTAGTTTTAATCACCCAAAAAGTAGCTTTGCCTTTATTCATTGTTGGCCTGTGCCTGCACTTTGTCCTAAACAGCATAAGATCGCTCTGTGCTGTGACTCAAGTGGTATCATGTGGGTGTGTGCTCCATTTAAAGGCTTTGTAATCAATTATTCATTGCCGTTTGTTTAGTTTTGTAGATGTGACATACAGTGGTTCAAGCTGTGGAAAGCTTTGGCATTGTCTAACTGTAATCAGCCTGTGCCATTAGTAGTTAGGAAACAAAGTGTCGATTGTCCTATTGCTTTTATAAAATGTTTACAAGAATGATAGCAACTACCAACTGAATCTTAGCTGCTCAGTTGTTAAACAGGGACATCACATTATATTGATATCTTGGAAACGAGAACTAACCAAAATAACCTTGAAAAACATCAATGTTAACTCACAGTTGATTTAAACTTAACTCAGCTGTTCATAAGTAAAGACTAAGACTGTTTGATGGTTTCTTGTTTAGTATGAATATGCCATAGATACATTAATTGCTCAACTGCTTTGTCTTATCTGAAGTTTACAAGGTCTGTTTCCCCTGAGCAGAACCAGGATAAAGTTTTGGAACACTCTTTGGAACAAGTTAGTTTAGTCTAGTACTGTATCTTAAGGACCCTTGTTTTGGGCATGTCTTTCTCACCACAAGCCTCTGTTTCAAAAGTTTTTTTTAAAAGAAATAACCCTTACTCTCTTTCTGATTGGTCCAATACTTCTTTTTGTGCCGTCATCTCATCTCTGTCCTTCACACAATCTTTGTTTATCCCATCTGAGCTAAACTGTATCTTCAAAATTTCCCCTGACTTCCAGGCGGTGCGTTACATTGAGCTGCTCCCACCAGAGAAACGTCCGGTGACCGGTACAGAGGGAGCTGCTTACCGCCGGCAGCAGATGGCATGCCAGCTGCCCGAGCATGACCAGGACCCGTCCATGTGCCATGAGCTGAGCCCAGCCGAGGTCAAGCAAATGCAGCAGTATGTCCGCAAGTACAAGGATGAGGCCCTGGGGGTCGGAGATGTTATACTGCCTGAAGAGATGGCTCTGGTTCAGGCAGGAGGGCAGGGTGGAGCTGGGGCTGGAAGCGCACCTGGTGCTGGTGGAGCAGGGTTTGGACCTGGGGTTGGTACACCTGGAGCTGATGCTGGCCCTGGGGCCGGTGGTGGAGCTGGAGGAGCTGGATTTAGACCAGGAGTTAGTGGTGCTAGAGCTGGTTCTGGGCCAGGGGCTGCAGGACCTGGAGCAGGGGCTGGAGGTCCTGGCTTTGGACCTGGAGCAGGGGGTAGAGGAACTGGTGGTGCTGGGCCAGTTTCAAGTCCTGGGGGTGGACTGTCTTCTGGCTTTGGGCCCGCTGGAGGAGCCATGGGTACTACTGCCACTGCTGGAGCCATTGGCGTCCCTGGAGCTCAGCAACCTGGACTACCACAAAAGGCCTTTGTAAGTTGCCTGTTCATCAGTCTGTCACTTTCCTGGACATCTACACTATTGGCATTAAGGTCAGATCAACTGGTTGAAATTATTCATTTTTAACAATTAACAACAGGCATCTTATCTCCTACTTCCAGGAGCTCTGTACTGTAAAATAAATTATAATAAATCAATGCAGTAGTGCTTAACATCATAAGGTGTAGGCAACTTTTTGCACTAACTGGGTACGAACAATACTTTATTGTTACTACTCGGCTTTGGCAACATTCTTCACCAGTTTCTGAGACCTGACTGTTGATCTTCTTACATCAAGAACGGGAATTATTATAGAGGATATTGCTTTAATGTGATGCAACAGGATAATGCTACTGGCTCTCAACCATTTTGGCTTGTGAGCCCTTAAAATTAAGCAGTGTCTACTTGTGATCCCTTATGACAGATTGTGTATATCTGCCATAGAGGGATTTCCCCTGGATTGTTTCGTGACTTTAAAAGTTTATGACTTTAAAACTCATAAAAAAAGGACAGTAAATATATGTAGCAGAACAATATCTTTATGCTTCCTTGTACCACGAATCATCTGACGACCCCTCAGATTTATCTGATGATCCCATGGGGAGGTCAGTCCGTGCCTCCAAGCTGGGAACCATGGTTATAAAGAGTGTCTTGAAGGTGTGATTAACTCCTGTTATTACTCTAGTTAATTATGTGAGCACTAGTCCATAGTTTAGGTCATATGTATGTACAACCTGATGACTTGGTTACTTAGGTAATGACTGTTTTACCTTGTTTTTGTACCAGTGCATTACAGTCAGTAATAATTACAAGAAGCACTGTGTAACTCCTAGACAGGACACTAGGTGGACCCATAAGACCAACTCTGACGTAGCCGTCCCCATTCAGGATGATGGAGAGTGATTTAATTATAATTCACAGTGGGTCTTGAGTCAAAACAGGAGTTGTTTTGTTGGATCTCATCATCACCATGTGCAGTCATATAATCCGTGCTCTGTGGAGTCTTATGATGTATACCTCCCTTTAGTTCTGCTGTGACTCATGAATAAACAAAGGGGTCTGATATTGAAACAAGAAGCAGCAGTGGTTATGGAAGAGCAACAGTGAGTGCATAAGTAAGCACCAACTTCTCATTCTTTTCATTTTTTTTCCTGTATTCTTCTCCATGTTGCTGTCTTCTTTCTCTTCTGTTACAAGCTCATTGTCTTTTTCATGAGCCCATGTTCTATATTCTCCCACTCTCTTAGGTTTATCCTCCATTGTAATTCCTAATTTCCATGGCTGCGCTCTTCTCTCCTGTCAGGGAGTGTCATAATGACTTTACATATCTCTACCTTCACCTTAACTCCACCGTCATCTCAACTTAATTGCCAACATCCAGGCCAGGTCACATTGGCTAGGCCCATGTGTTGTAAAGAGGAATTTTCTGCAGGAAAATGTGTCGTTCAGGGAGTACTGTGATTGGAGGCAAAGAGTTCAAATCTTTACTTTACTTTGTCAGATCAAATGAGTTTGTCTTGAATTGGCTCAAAGAGAAGGCTGTTACCCTTTGTGTAAACCTACTGATAAGTGCTGGGAATACATAATAAGTGTTTGTTAGAATCAAAGGGACTGTAAGAAATCTTTTCATGGCAGGATGTAATTGACTGGTCTGACACGGTTTTGTCTTACACATACCATATCTATATGATAGTATACTTCGTCACTTCGAGTTCTGGGAACTTATGATGGGAATTTTTCACTTGATTTTGACATTTTATAGTCTTAATGACTGATTGAAATATAATCCTTAGGTTATTGGAAAATGAAGATTATCATCAGTTGCAGACCAATTATAAACCAACAAAGAAGAAAACTGAATTGGACAATTGAGTTTTACATCACCTGTTAATGTTAAATCCAAATCCACCCACCATACCAACCATCTCTCTCTCTCTTCTCTCTTCTTTCCCTTCAAGTCATGTAATCATTGCCAGCAGCCCATGCGTCTGGGCGAGCCAGCTGTCTATGCTGAGCGGGCCGGCTATGACAAGATGTGGCACCCAGCATGCTTCGTGTGTTGTACTTGCAACGAACTACTGGTGGACATGATCTACTTCTGGAAGAAAGGCAAGCTGTACTGTGGACGCCACTATGGAGACAGCGAGAAGCCACGCTGTGGAGGCTGTGATGAGGTGAGAGGATATTACCATTTCAAGTATTTTGGAAGTTATTAGTAGTTTTGTTTACGTTTCATTGCAACACTATTATTGTGTGGTATTGGAGGCAAAATTTAAATTGTGCATGCATCAGTTTCTCTGTAGTTTTGATTTTGGTAGCACTATTCTATCTACGTTTTGATGCTTGTCTGTCCACAGCTGATCTTCAGTAACGAGTACACTCAGGCTGAGGGCCAGAATTGGCATCTGAAGCACTTCTGCTGTTTTGACTGTGACTGCATTCTCGCCGGAGAGACATATGTGATGGAGAAAGACAAGCCTGTCTGCAAGCCCTGCTACATGAAGAACTACGCTGTGGTAAGACAGACTTGCTTTCTCTGGGTTTCTTTTTTAACAGAATGAAAAATTAGTATTTGTTTGTTGGAAGCTGTTTTCCAAACTACATTCAGATCCCCAATTGCATAGATTTTTAACTTGAGTTGCCCTAACTCAGGTGACACCCCCAACCCTAGGAAAAAGTCCTGTTGTGGCCAGCTAGGCAAACCATGATGGGGCAAGTTAATTTCTCTACTCTTTTTAACAAAATGGCAATTCAGAGTGCTTCACATAAGACATAAGTGAAACAAAAGGCAATATAAAAGACACACTTAAATAGGGAAACATTTAATTACAGTGCACAGCAATATATGAATAAGTAGTCTCTAATTTAATGTAAAGAAAAGCAGTCTTATGCCCTGATTTAAAAGAACTGAGGGTTCTGGGAGTTTGTCTGCAACCGTAGGATTTTAAAGTAATTTTTTATCACAAACAGTGATAAAGTTCTGAGAACAGAAGTGATGTGATCTACTTTCCTGGTCTTAGTGTTCAGCTGCAGCTGTCTGATAAATGCATGGACATGCTTTTCTAGATCCTGTTGAGACATAATACCTCTAATTCTTGATATATTCATAAAGTGACTGTAGGCTGATGTTGTAATTATCTTAATGTGGATGTTAAAATATAGGTCTTGAGTCTATGACTTCTAGACTTCTTTCGTGGTTTGTGGTTTAGTTCAGTTTAGTTAGTGCCTAAAGCTGAGCACTGACTTTTAATAATTCTTCCTTGGCTCCAAAAGCAGATACTTCAGTTTTATCTTTGTTTGATTAAAGGAAATGTTGGCACATCCAATTATTTGTTCAATGCGCCTGCTTGTATGGGACCAGAGTCAACTGGTGACATAGTTATCATAATTATGCAGACGACACACACTTTTATATAAGATTTTATGTTGTTTTCCATAATCTGATTCAGCGGGAGCATGTAGATGTTTAACAGAAGAAGCCCGGGTATGAAGCTTTGGGGAACTCATGTCATTGCTGCTGTGGTGCGGTTCAAATCCTGACTACAAAACGTTAAAACTGTAAAATTGTGTTTAGGGCCAGGAAGCTTTTCAATGATTTTACTTGAGAAGGGGAGATTTGATATCAGCCTATACAAAGTTGTTCAATAGTAATGTGTCTAGATTGTTCTTCTTTTTTTTTTTAAGAGTGGCTTAATAACTGCAGTTTTCAGGGTCTGTGGGAAATAGATTAGAGAAATGTTCGTATTTGCAGATCTGATCCCATCTAGTTACAAAACAGTAAAATCCTCATGTGCCTGCATTGTGATTGAGTAGTTTGACACGGGGTATCGCAGGTCATTAGGGTTTGTGTTAAAGGGTCTCATGCAGGTTGAACAACAGGCCTCAGGATAAAACTGATATAAAAGAATGATTGTAAATGAAAGCTGGCCACCCTAAGCCAAGAATGTGAAGCACTCAGCATGTGTTTACATGATTTATCCAACATAATCCCCTGCAACGCCACTGTTCTGTAACTTCATACTTGCCTTCACTTCTGACTGTGTCATTATAGTTATACATATATATAATGTTGAGAACTGTACTTACTTTAAGTATTTTAAGGTAGACACACCACATGGTTACAAAGCCATTGGTAATGACAAATAAATATTTTAAAAAAGCTAATATTATTTATTTTTTAATGCGCCATTTTAAAAAGAGCCTAACATGTCAGTCAAGTTTCTGGATTTTAGACCTTGTCCCAAAACTTAATTGGCTTTAAAACATCCAAAAGAACTTAATGCTTTTCACCATGAACAGTTCTGACCAATATTTGTTACATTTTTGAGCACACTGGTATTTTTTAAAGTGTAGGTGGTGTATGTGTATGTCTGTGCTGTTATGTGTACAAAGGAAAAGGCAAAATGTCTAAAATCTAAATGGAAAGATTGAACAATATGAAAATGAATGGTGAAAAACTTAAAATAAATGACTATGTGCCATGACATCATTATATCCTCCCTCATCCCAGAAATGCTCAGCCTGCCAGAATGCGGTAGAACCCGAGGCCCAGAGGGTTTCCTACGGCGAATCCCACTGGCACGCCGAGCCACAGTGCTTCAAGTGTTCTGGATGCTCCAAGTGCCTGATCGGCCAGCGTTTCATGGCAGTGCAGGGCTTCCTCTTCTGCTCTGCGGAGTGCAAAAAGAAAACCATGGCTTAGAGGGCCAGAACACCCTCCCTCCATCTTCTCCACAACCACTTGTGAAACCAGGACAGATTGAGCTTAGACTAGAACCAGAGCAGGGAAGACAAACATAGGTGCAGCTGGAATAGGGCAGATATGTTGGACTATGGTTGTGTTAACAAAAAGTAGAGTGCCTGATAATTCTTAATATAGAGATGTACTATAATAATAAGTCCATTTGTATTTAGGTGCTCTTTTCTTTCTGTCAATGGAAGACCACAGTATTGATAAATCTGTCTAAACTAGACACTTAAACTTCTACCTTCTGGTTTGTCCTTTGCCTTAAAATCAGCTGTCTTCTTTGAACAAGTAGATGTTTTGTTGCTTTTCTTGCACTGTGTTTTCTTACTGATGAGATTAATTTTGTATTGGTTGGAAGCGGCAATCTAGTTTAATTTTAAACCTGTATCAGTTTAATGGTAATAGCGCTATTGTGACCCAAATAACCCACTGCTGATTTAATGTACCACCTTGTACTGCTTTCTTCATAGAAAAAACTACTGATATTCACTCTCATATGCAGCAATATGACAAGCAATATTAGCCAGGTTTTTGGGGTTGATTTGCACTGTATTCCAGTTAAAACTGAAATCAAATAATAGTAATCTTAATCAAATCATTATGCAGTAGGATTTTGTTTCTTTTGTATTAAGAATTTCAACTTCCTGAATTCAGGTGACAGGTATGGAAGTAAATTGCCCTAACTCTGGTAACATTTGGCCACAAGCAGCTACTTATTACACATTGTCAAATGAGGTGTATAGTATCATTTTCATAGTATTTTAGGGGACAAAACAGTGTGGGGAATTCCAGTATACATCACCTGCTACCAGTTTATGTGGTGTACCTCTGCAAACTATGCTATAAAAACAACAGCCTTGCAATTAATTTGTGGTATGTAGACATGGTGTATGACATGAGTATTTATAACATTGTCCCCTTAATGTATGTTAATATGGAATGTTCAAGAACAACGTACTTCATAAAGAGTTGTTCTACGTAACCCACACACAGCAGCTGTCTTTTGATTTAAGATAAGGCACAAGCTTTCCCCGCCACCACTTGCGGAGCTCATTCTGTTGCTGGCCTCCGTCTGGCGTGCGCAAAGATGATGCAGTGAATCTGTTTTGAAAACAAAGGGGAGGTCTCTCCATGACTCAAACGCCTTTCCAATGTGGACCCTTTTTTTTGCCCGTTGATCTGATTCTCATTTTGGAAGTCGGGCTTCAGCAAATAAAACTTGTTTTTTTTTTTTTTATCTTTACATGGAGTTTGTATTGGAATCTGTGTTGTGCTGGGAGCTGGTTGTTTTTCGGCATTACCGGTCTCCATTTTGTTAGACAGCTAGATTTTGAAAGTCTCCAATGGAAATAAATCCCACCCCCTCCCTTCAGCTTCCAAAGCCATTCACTAAAACACATTTAGGTAGATAAGCAAGTAGTCCAGCCAATCATTTCATTCGTTCGGCGCTTTTTTCAATGATGCATCTGCCACAGATACTGGATTTTTTATTTTTTTGTTAGCACATTTGATTGCTGTTGGCATATAAAGGGAGTTTCAACAAATATAACAATGCTAAATAAAACAAAATACTTCTGAATAAATTGCCTACCCCACCTTTAATTCAGGAAAACACTGGAAATTGCTTCATATAAAACTATTTTGTGTCACTATTTTTGTTCCATGTTTTTCCTTTTATGCAATAAACTGCACTTTAAATAGGTTTTTCTTTTTCCAGTAATCCCTGATGTAGAATGCATGTGAGTTTTTCACTTAACAGCTAATAAAAGCCCCTACAGAGGTCTTTTCACTTATGCTTGATTATCTTCCCAACATCTCTTTCTCTCCTGTTAAGTTTTTTTTTTTTTTTTTGCACCTGTTGCATCAGCAGAAAATAACTACTGCAGGGCACTCAGGCTTGATGTAGCCAGTGAAGGTTAGCAGTGATGTGGCTGATCACAAGCTTCACAACATCTAGGCAGCAGAAAATAATGGAAAAGGCTGCCCTTTTATTGATATTTCTCACAACAGAAATTTGGACTTGCCATAGCAAACTACAGGTTAAACTGATAACAAAAAATTGTGCCTCCTTTCCATGAAATGTTCCAGTGAGCCGAGATACGAGACATTGGAACATGGTCTCTTAAATTGAATGCTGCCATCGTTAATGTTATTAATTACACTTGTGCTTTTCCTACTGACATGTCTTCCCTGAAAGAAGTCATTGTGGTGACCTCATGTAATCATGGCTCCATCATAACTTCAACCTGAGCAGACATCTAATCATTATGACTGAAAAAATTTGCGTGGATGTACAGAGCCTTTGCTTATTGAGAAATAAGCTGCATCAAGTCCATTTTATATACACATGTACCGTATGCTAATTGTATACAGACTATGATCAGTGCGCATTGGAAGATGTTCCTTACTATCCACAATTTACACAACACTTTAAAAAGTTTATGCACCTGTGAGCAGCTCCTCTGTTTTCTTTTGTGGGGTCATAGTGCACGTCAACATCAAAATAAAATATTAAGTGGATTTAGTATGCATACTGAAAATGTTTCTACTAGTTTTCACACACCTAAGCAAATTAAAACGTGTTGATGACTCTTAGCCCTTACTTGTACACAGTAACCATCAAGCAGAGACCTTCTTGTATGTTACATCCTGTAGGCGAAGTATGTTCTCGTCAAGAAATTGCTTTACCTTTAGTAGTTATTAGAACAGCTCCTGATGAGCTCTCTGACGTATCAGCTGTTATGGTATCACTCTGATGGGAGTTCTGCAGCTGGCCGGCCGTGATGGAAAAATCTCTCTGAGAGGCTTGTGTTTTCATTCACTATGTGGAAACTGAGCACAATTCAAGGAAGCTCCATCTCTGAGAACCCCCATTGTCTTCAATGGCAGTTGGCCCAAAACTGCACTGCTATTTCCCCTCTTTCAACCACAACTCTACCAGACCTGATGTGACTGAATCGCCTGACAAGCTCCAGGATCACCCAGTCATAACCTTTCTCCAACACCTTCCTGTGTCCTTTCTCTTATTTTCTTGTGTCAGAAATTCCTTGCTTTTCTAGTTCTTCCGTCACAGGAAGTCAGGGCATTTTGGGCATTGGGCTTGTAGTGTTGATCTAAGAATCAAAGCCGTTCTTTTTTGAACAAATATAATTGTTATATAATAGTGCAGACTCACTGTCTCATTGTAATTTGCATCGTGTTAAAGTTTACTGCCTTTTCGCCATCACACACCTCTTGTGCTGCTCTCCTCAGTGGAGGGGAACTTTTTTGCTCTTCAGCTCCATGCTTGCTCGCGGAGAAATGGAGTTGAGATGCTGAAGTGTTGATTGGCTTGTGGTTTACCTCACCAACACCAAATTATGATTAATGTTTATGGTTCTTCTGAGGGAGCTGGATGATGCTGATGTGTAGCAGACAATTAATAGACCCTTGATGACAGAGCAGCATTCTCTGCCCTCCATGAATCCTCCTTTTAAGAGTCACTACATCAGTTGTATTAGACATGGGTAATGAAGTACTGAAATAGAAATCAGAAAGCCCAGATCTAGGAAACTCCACCTACCTGACACTGCTTACCTTCTTGGCAAAAACAAATGATGACCCCTCTGCCAATTTCCAGTTCCATTTTGTCTGTTAGTTACAGATTTCAATGAAATTTAAAAGCAAGGCCATATGCCAAAGAAGAAATGATTAGTTTTTGATGCACAGCGCCCATTATTTTAAAGCACTTTTTAGCACACACCATTCAAACAGCGAAGGGTAGCTGCAAAGATGTCCTTGGTTTAAGATATTCCACCTAATCTTTGCCACATGAGACAATGTTTTAGGTGTGGCCTACTTGACATAAACATAAATGGCATTTTAAGGTATTTCTACAGGTGGTAAAATCTAAATGACTATGACTATCATCAGTCTTACTTTCTTATATCATAATGTGTATTTTGACAAAGATTCAGACCTGGATTAAAATCATCTAAACATTTTCTGTTAAAAATCTAGAAGGCTGTGCATCCTATTCACTTTCTGAGTCAGATCTAATTTGTAAAAGCTTGTGAAGCTATGACACTCTGCTATCAGAGCTATTCTTGCAACTGTGGCATAGTGGCAGTTTGCCGTTGGTGCGTGTTGCCAGATATGTTCAAACTTTCTCGTACTTAGAGTTGCCTAAAAAAGTTATTAAAGTCTGATGTGTCCAGTGGAGACACTGAGTCAAGTCTGTAGAAGACCTGATATTCATAAAGCATAGACTGTGCTTGCACTAAAAGAGTCAGTGTCATAATTTGTAGTCATTTGTGAATGTTGTTGTGAACAAACAGTGTGGATTTGTGCATTTATAGCAAATAAATTTGGACTACTCCTATTCTTTCTCTCTCTGTCTGAGAAAGAAAAGGATGGGGTTTGAGATATCAACCCTCAACGGACAGCTGAAGCGACCAAAGGAGGAGGTGAAAGGTTTGCTTTCCCTAAGTGCTGTTTCTGGGCAGTTAGATCATAAAACTTACCACCTCTGGTGCCGCAGACAGATAAGGCTCGATGCCTGACTGTTAAAATGACAAAGAAACACTAACCAGAGATTATAAAACAGCCTATCAGAAGAGGGCAGGAAACCCTAAACTGCCCCCCCCCCCCACACACACACACGTAACCATGGCAACTGACCTCCCTCTTTGTTAATTACCTCACATCAAAGGATATTCTCCTCTTCACGCCCAGACGTGAGAAACTCCAGGACACCAGAGGACAGTCCAGAACTCTTTGTGTAAACAAAGAGTACTGTCTCCTCAAAACATTACCTTATTTAATTAAATAATCTTTAAGTTACCCCGCGACCCGATCCCGGATAAGCGGATGAAGATGGATGGATGGATCTTTAAGTTACTTAACTAGGTCTCTCCACTCCATTTGAGTAGTTATGTTACCATGTTGTTGTTGATATTGTTGTTGAAAATAATCTACAGTGAGTACGGAAAGTATTCAGACCCCTTTAAATTTTTCACTTTTTGTTTCATTGCAGCCATTTTCCAAAAATCAAAAAAGTTCATTTTATTTCTCAGTAATGTACACTCAGCACCCCATCTTGACAGAAAAAAACAGAAATGTAGAAATTTTTGCAAATTTATTAAAAAGAAAAACTGAAATATCACATGGTCATAAGTATTCAGACCCTTTGCTCAGTATTTAGTAGAAGCACCCTTTTGATCTAATACAGCCATGAGTCGTTTTGGGAAAGATGCAACAAGTTTTTCACATCTGGATTTGGGTATCCTCTGCCATTCCTCCTTGCAGATCCTCTCCAGTTCTGTCAGGTTGGATGGTAAACGTTGGTGGACAGCCATTTTCAGGTCTCTCCAGAGATGCTCAATTGGGTTTAAGTCAGGGCTCTGGCTGGACCATTCAAGAACAGCCACGGAGTTGTTGTGAAGCCACTCCTTCGTTATTTTAGCGGTGTGCTTAGGGTCATTGTCTTGTTGGAAGGTAAACCTTCGGCCCAGTCTGAGGTCCAGAGCACTCTGGAAAAGGTTTTCGTCCAGGATATCCCTGTACTTGGCCGCATTCATCTTTCCCTCGATTGCAACCAGTCGTCCTGTCCCTGCAGCTGAAAAACACCCCCACAGCATGATGCTGCCACCACCATGCTTCACTGTTGAGACTGTATTGGACAGGTGATGAGCAGTGCCTGGTTTTCTCCACACATACCGCTTAGAATTAAGGCCAAAAAGTTCTATCTTGGTCTCATTAGACCAGAGGATCTTATTTATCACCATCTTGGAGTCCTTCAGGTGTTTTTTAGCAAACTCCATGCGGGCTTTCATGTGTCTTGCACTGAGGAGAGGCTTCCGTCGGGCCACTCTGCCATAAAGCCCGACTGGTGGATTGCTGCAGTGATGGTTGACTTACTACAACTTTCTCCCATCTCCGACTGCATCTCTGGAGCTCAGCCACAGTGACCTTTGGGTTCTTCTTTACCTCTCTCACCAAGGCTCTTCTCCCCCGATAGCTCAATTTGGCCGGACGGCCAGCTCTAGGAAGGGTTCTGGTCGTCCCAAACGTCTTCCATTTGAGGATTATGGAGGCCACTGTGCTCTTAGGAACCTTAAGTGCAGCAGAAATTTTTTTGTAACCTTGGCCAGATCTGTGCCTTGCCACAATTCTGTCTCTGAGCTCTTCAGGCAGTTCCTTTGACCTCATGATTCTCATTTGCTCTGACATGCACTGTGAGCTGTAAGGTCTTATATAGACAGGTGTGTGGCTTTCCTAATCAAGTCCAATCAGTATAATCAAACACAGCTGGACTCAAATGAAGGTGTAGAACCATCTCAAGGATGATCAGAAGAAATAGACAGCACCTGAGTTAAATATGAGTGTCACGGCAAAGGGTCTGAATACTTATGACCATGTGATATTTCAGTTTTTCTTTTTTAATAAATTTGCAAAAATTTCTACATTTCTGTTTTTTTCTGTCAAGATGGGGTGCTGAGTGTACATTACTGAGAAATAAAATGAACTTTTTTGATTTTTGGAAAATGGCTGCAATGAAACAAAGAGTGAAAAATTTAAAGGGGTCTGAATACTTTCCGTACCCACTGTAAATACGTTAATTTTGAAGTGTTTTAATTTTCAGCAAGGTCACCTGGCATTGCCTCATTTTATGTTGTAACCAATGCTTTGTTCCCAACACTTTATGACACTTGCTTTAGAAAGGATATGATAAAGAAATGTCATGCTATTCTCGATTAAATTTACAGCTCAAATTTATTGTTAAATCACTAAATTCCCCAGATCCTGAGCAGAAGATTGTTAAAAGGAATCCCCTCTGGGAACCACGCACCAACAAACAAAAACAGCGACACACGCTGTCCTTCGCCCTCTCTTGTCTTGTTCTCTTCAGCTGCACTTCGGCACGCGCCCAGCGTGCTCCCTCTGCCGGCAACACCCTAAGAAGTTTGACCCGGCGCAGCAAAGGCTTTTTTCCTCATTTCCGGCAAGTTTCCTGTTTTTCTTTTCTTTTCTTTTGTTTGTCAAAGTTATCAGACCGTTAAGTTACACAATTTTAATTCAAGAACGACCAAGTTCTTTTTAAGCTTTATTCGTCAAACTAACTTACACTGATCCCACCAACACCGGACACGTGGGCCCGCCAGCAGTAACAAAGGATGACCAAACCTCTGACCCGAGCCAGGGTTGTAAAGGCCCACACTGCGAGTTTCTTCAATAAGCTGACAAAAGATGGCCCTCCAGAGCAATTCCCTGGCAGAGAAAGTGACTGGCCGACGGTTTTAAGCCGTCCTAACCGAGAACGCACGGAACTGCGCCAGCATGAGACCAAACCAAGGCATTCTGTGATCAGTGATGTCCAACAGTCTGTTAATCCAGTATATTTAATCCTTGAAACTCCTAGACAAATTTAACCAAGTTAGTATCATCTAACTGCTTTCATTAGTTCTCTTCCGCCGTGTGAATCAAATTCTTCACACAATAGAACTCCACATCCTCATTGTTTAGCCATTGTTTATTTCTTTGATGTATATTTAACCACATTTACGTCACCTTAGTTAGTTAATAAATTTCACTGTAATCACAGGAATTGTGTATGTGTATTGCCTACCTCCAAGTCCCTGCCACAAGAATTTACCCCTTCGATATGAGACTGACTGATATAATTTAAGATAATTGAGCGATTAACTAACTGATCACTAGTGAATAATTGTATAATTATTAAAACGCTACCCAGAGGTCCGGAGACTCTGGGTGAATTAAATCTCCGGTGGTGCCCCTTGAAACGAGAGCTTTATGAATTAATATTCTCTGAATATTAAAATTCATAATTTTGTATTCTCATAAGTTGATTAAAAGTAGACACGCTACAATGTAGAGAAGCATCTATGAAAACTGTATCCAATGTTTAAGCATAAGATTAAATCAACATGAGATATTGCAAATTTTTGGAATTTGAGAGTTATGCCTGCAGCAAAAGTAGGGCACTGTGGAGACATGACATCAATTACAGTGACTGTTCACAACTAAGCAGAAGTCTCTTTCTGGTTTTATGCTTGGATTACAGCACAATGTACTGTTGTTAACAATTTGGGACAAAAACTTTGAAGCGTCTATATTTGCTCAGTTTCAATAAGCCAATCTTTGCATATTGTCTTAGTCCTGTAATAAAGACTTGATAGACCAATTCACATGTAATGTGTGTCTACATACTGTATAAACACATTTTATCAGTAAGGGCTGCAGGGTAAGGATTACATGGAATCATTTCTGAACCTTTCACCATAATATACTGCTGGCGTCAGTGGAGATAATACAGATGTGAGTTAGGAGACACACATTTACTTGTGTTTTGTTCACCAGGTGGTTTTGACTGTGTATTTACGAATGTGTTGATCACAAGTCTGTTTGTCAAAATTTCAGACCACTGCTGCCCTGACAACCAACCTTTAATTGGAAACCTAATTTTATTAGCTTGTAAACTAAACAGGGGGATAAAGGTGAGGAAAAAATTACCCCACTGAAACTAAGCCATAACCCAAGAAAGTGTGGTGCATTGTTGTCTTACATCATTTGTTTTTTGATATGATAGTACCACTGTGGAGTATCAACATCAGAAATCTTCAGGAATTTAAATGTTTGATTTATGACAATATTACATCATGGCTGACAGACAAAGATAATAACTAGCAAGGACACATAGTGTAGCATTTAGCTGCTAATGATGTGTTTATAGCTTTTTGCACTGATTCCAAGTGTAAAAAAATCTAATTATGCAGCTTTAAAGAGAAATTAGGAAGGTTGTTCAACAGTAAGATCAGGGTTTAAACAATTTTGGACTGTTTCATCCACTTTGTGGGAGAAAGTCTCAGATGGTTTCCATAGAAAAGCTAAGGGAAGTGGCTGTATGCAGCTCTTTCTTGGAGAAGTAAACTAGACATGCATTAGAAAAACCTGAAATAATAATGTTCTGATAAAGCCTAAATCTCAACTTTGTGTCGCTTTCTAGTGTTGCGTATTCTCCACTCATTATTGCAGTTCAAGAAGAAGAGAAGTGGAAAGAGGTTTTATTTTACATTACTATGATATTGTAAGACCAGATCAGAGAATTCTGGAAGGATGCAGGAAGAAGAGACTGATATACTTTAAAGCAGCTATTCTCAGCTATCAGTAAGGTGGTGATGCCTTTCTAAATGTACAAAATAGTCCACGTTGACACTTTATTTTGTCATTTGTGGAGAAACTGCAAATATGTGTATAAGTTATTGCTTAGATGCAATCAAAATGTAAACTGTTTTCAGATTCCACAAATGGCATGTTAAAAGTAACTAAAAGTACATCCAGTATGGCTCTTCAGGCTACATCATCTCGTTTTAAACACAAACATACTGCACAATGGAATCTTAAAAACTTTCTCCAACTAAGGACAAGAAAAAACATCAGTAACAGCAGGCATCTTAAAACAACTGATATGAATGCCAGTTCTCTGGAATTCTGATAACTCACCACCCACATTTCTGGAGAGAGGGAGGGAGGAAGTGAGCAGGAGCCATTCATTTTATGGAATGTCATTATAGATGAAGCCTGGCATTACAGGCAATGATCCAGCCAACAGGAGCGATCATGTTCAATGAGACAGCCAGACAAGTGGTCTGCATGTGTGGCTCACAAATTGCTATGGCTATTCATCTCACTGTAACAACAGTATTTTTCCAGTGCTGCCAATTGCCAGGCCTCTTTACAAAGGTGAGGTCACGCAAAAACATGTCCAGTATTGTTGCTTACCTCTTGTGTGATTTAGCCATGCAGAAGGGATATTTGTTAATGTCCTGGTTAATCTGGATATTTGACCGACCTCACTGTGAACAGTTTTCATTGGAACTTCTTTCTATTGACCTAAACTGAACTGGTGGAGTCAGAAATTCCTGAATATCTCATGAATATGTCAAATGAACTAGTACAACCAAAAGCTATCTGCATGCTATCCTCAAGGTAAATGAGGAAATACTGTTGTTTATAGTATAGCTCTGGTGACAGTACCCTTTAAAGAAGTTCAATCATTTTGGAAAATACAAGTATTTAATATACAGATGAAAAAATTAATATCACTCTTGTGTCAGTGTGGAAAATATGAAGCTACAGCCAGCAGCCACTTAGCTTAGCTTAGCACAAACACTGGAAATGGTGAAACAGCAGGCCTGGCTTGGTAAATTAACTAAATCCACCTATGTCAGTGTATATATAATCCATTACAAATGAATTATTTTAAACTAGGCAGATACAGATATAACAAAACTGAATAAAAGAGTGGAGAAACATAAAAATGTTGATGCTTCCACACAGGGCACGAAAGCCCACTGAATGGTTTGGTGTGAATCAGATGATGGGAATCACTGTCACCGTCATCCAACAAGTCCTCCAAATTAAACAGCAAAATATGTTGCTTGTCCGACTTGCTATCGACAGGACATCTTTTAGTGTGTCTTCCAAACCCGTTTTCTTGAAACAGTTTTCTGATATTATGCTATGGTTAAGATTTGTTTAGGTTAAGGCACAAATACTACTTGGTGAGTGAAAGATCATGGCTTGCGGTAAACTTACCGTTAGTGGACCTCCATTGTTATAATAATTGGTTAGGGTTAGGGAATGATCACATCATGATTAAAAGAAAATAATGACTGTTAAAACGGGAAATGTGGCTGAGCTGGATGTTTTGTTGACCCATCCAACTTCCCTGACATCCCCCCTTTATGAACTTTGTGGCTGTATGATGATGTCGCCCTACTAATCCATTGCTCTGGACAGACACGAGCCATAGCTCCTGAGACTGCTAGAAAGCTTTATCACTTGAATGTAAACACATGTTGTCTTATTGACTCTTAAGGTCCTCCTCCTTTTTTGATCAACTTCATCCAGCCTCTAAATCTCATTTAGCCTCCTCATCATCCCCTCTGCTGTGGTTTATCCACCATTTTTTACTACCATCTGTTTACGTTTCCACCTACTCCTCCATGCCAGAGATGCTCACCTTGATCCTGTATTTGTTCCTCACTCTCCCTATTCTCCCCCTAGAGATCCTTAATCATCCTCCCCCCAACACCTTTTTATGATCTTCCCTCCTCTCCATCCTCCTCATCCTCATTTTTTTCAGAAGACAATGATCCATGCAGGAAAGCTTTGATGTGAATTACGTCTTCCCCTTTCACTTTGTTTTTCCATGCACCGTCACCTCCTTTCTGAAAGATTTGGTTTCTCATATTCTATGTGTGTCTTTCTGCCTCTCTGATCTCTCTGTCAATGCCCAAAGGCTTGACAGATACTTAGAAAAAGGGATTGAGGTGCCAGATAGCTGTTGAATTGTGGATCATATGGCATCCAGATTTTTACTTCCTTCTTCATGCTGAGTAGAGGCCAACAGAATATACGGATCTCAGTTGTGACATTATGATCTGTCTCTCACTGTATATCATGCTGGCAATACTATGTAAAGGCAGTGCTAACAGAGATAATGAGATATTCAGCAGCAATACTACTTAAAATCTAAAACCTGAAGAATCAGGAACCCCTGGTTGTTTAATGTGAAGGAGGACTTTATGTAAAAGACAGTGATGGAAGCTTTTTGAACACATTTTCATGCTGTTTGACTTCATATTATCATTATCACTTTATTCTTTATGTTTTGTTATGAGTGTGGGCTGATCAGTGTGATTTCTATGATTGTATGGATGAATAAATGTAATATCTAAGTAATATTAAACTAAAAGTTCTGTAAGTTATTCAAAGAATGTAAGTAATGTAAACATAAGGCAGATTCAAGTGTTAAGGGTAAAAGTATTTTAGCTTTGTTCATACTGTCGTGCTGTGATATCAGTGGAAAAATAAATATGGAATGAAGTAAGGAAAGAAGTTCTTAGTACCATCTCTGCTCACCCATACTAACATACATGTGGTAATATCATCTAAAGACAAATTGCTTTCTATGCGGCTCCGACATGCAGCTTCTTAGTAAATGAGAATTCTACTTTAGTGTCCATCACATACTTTGTGAAGTATTTAATATACCCAGTAGGAGTCACTCTTCCCTATGCACATGTGCTTTATACATTAGAGCTTGGGTGTTGGACTAAATGGGCTTTTAAAGTCTGTAGGAAGGCTTACAGGGTTTAAAACCTTCTGCCTGACAGTGTGGAAGTACCTGTCAAGCAAATGTCTAACAGATCTCCATCTTTTGACTATAATCTTGCATGCTCAGCCAATGTTTTTTCCTTTACAAAATGTGGGTGAGACTCACATTTTAATTATGCAGATGGAAACAAAATTTAAAACCTTACAAATCTTTTAGCATTTTAGCAAACTCAGTTTTCCTTCCAGTTTTCACTTTGTTGAACATTTTAAATAGTGATGGCTCCCTTTACAGCAATGTAGCCTACTCACTCCAAAACCAGTATCAATGATATCATTTTAGACAGAGAGGTGTCGCCATGGCTTTTCAGTTTTTGGAAACACTGGTTAGTATTTTGTTAGCATTCATCAATTAGTCAGCTCTCTTGATTGAGGAATCCAAACTATTTCTTTGCCAGGAAGCGGCTGTTTCCATAGCAGCTCAGACAGGCCCAGACATCTGATTGTGTTTACTTCTAGCGTAGATTAGTGGTTAGAGAACATTCTTACTTACTTACTGAAGGATCTTATGGTATATCCCTGCAGCAGCTAATGTCAAGTCAAGTCACGTTTGTTTGTATATTGCTCCCAGCAGAGATAAATTCTTTAATAAGAGAAGGAAACATAAGAATACTGCTGAAAAAAATGCTCAGTGTGTCAGCCTTAGCAATGTTAGCATTTAAAATAAATACAAATCTAGCAGACTAACCTGCCTACAGTAATATTAACATACCAACATGCCAATTTAACATCTTTAACATCAGCATATTAACAGGTTGATAAAGTACAGTTTAGACTGGTGAAAGGTGAGTTAAGTCTGCATCTGACAAGCTGAGTCTGAGCTGTCCTGAATTTTCCAAAGGAGGAATAAACCATGAATGTATTTAAGAAATATAAATAAACATTTCGGGAAATGCACTTACGTGCTTTCTTGACAAGCATGGGATGAGAAGACCTATACCATGTCTGTGTGTTATATGTTGAGCCAGGAGGTAATGATTAGCTTAGCTAAACAGACTTAAAGCAGTCTCTATGCTATACACAAAAAGAAATGTAACAACGACTTTGTGGTTCTGTGTTGTGGTTCTGTGGTGTGATACATTACATTTATTTTTTGGAGGACAACAGGGCGACATCTTGCAGTGTCTTCTTGCACCCTCAGGCCTTTTTATGTCTTTCTTTTTTATGCCCAACTATATAAGTATAGCAAAGTTGTCTCTCCATTTTTCATCCATCCAGCTATTTAGTTTGTGGTGTAACAGGCAGGGCCACCAGCGTGGCAGCAGACTGTTTGTCTCAATAGGCACCCATGAAAGAACTTTGAGACAGATAACTGATTATCATCTAGAAATATTTATTGAGGTTAATGTTGTTCATAACAGATCCGCACTGGTTTAAGCAGTATTTTATTGACCTCAGCTTGCTTCATATTGACTTTGCGTCTCCTGATTACTGTTTGCATTTCATGATAAGTTCATCGGTTACTGACTCCATCTTACAGATGGCAATATTTGTTTCAGTTAAATATCCTGGAAGTGCTAGCCTGTTGTACAGCAGCGTGTAAGTGATCTTGTAGAGAGTGAGTTTAACAGGTTTTTAGACAGGTTGACGATGTTGACATAGCTAGGTGACTGTGCATGTACTTAAAAAGAAAGTCCTAGTGCATTATACACACTGTTTTGAAGAGTTTAGTGCAGAAAAAATTACTTTGTCCTCACTTCTTTATCAACATGATCATGTACAATTTAGTCTGAAAATTGTGGCCACTGTGACTTAAATGAGATTCAACTAAACTGCGTGACACCTACAGAAACAGCATAATTGCAGCAACAAAGAATCAGGTATATAATCAAAGATACTACTATTACGATCAAATGAAAAAGCTGCATTTACATTATAGTTGCATGGCGTGCAAATGTTTCATGTCATCAAGAAAAAAACCTGCATTGTCTATATGCAAATCATTTCTCTACTACGCATTGTGGCTACAGACAAACTTGTCATTACAAGTTTCCCTTTCCTGTCATTGTCAACCACACTTTTCCTCCTTTCAATGCTGTAAGCTGGAAAAAGCTGCATTCTCACAACGGTAATCAGTGCAGTACTCAAGGTTCATCTTGGAAATGATAACATGATGATGATGATACTCTGCTGTATTTCGATTACAGGGAACACAACAAAATGATTATCATTTTTCTACAACAACCGTAACAAGGTCTCCATGGGGGTGTGGTTTTCATGTGTGCATCCATTTTGTCAGAGTAAATACTAAATATCGTCATGGAATTTCTAATTTATTATTGAATAACGTACTCATCGTGACGTCACCAGTTGTTTGTGGACTGAGCCTCGAGTTTTGCCGATAGGACTTGACCGTATTTGGACGAGACAGTGGAGCTAACGGCCGTTTGTGAAGCTCGCTGGCTTGCTTAGCTAGGTGCATCTGTAATTCACGTGCCATTCTAATCAGGATGATAATTTTGTCTAGCAAACAACAGGCTTAAAACTAAAGCTGAAGCATACTTTGCTTTCTGGTCTATTTCCATCTAAATGGGACCATAATTTACTAAATGAACATCATGTGGTATTGAAGAAGACATGAAACTAGCGATTGAGACCATAAACTCATTATGAAAGTGTTTACTGAGGTAATAAATCAGGTGAGAAGTCGGGTCAATTTGGCCTTGTTTCTAATGTAGCTGGACTTCTTTTTGCAACCAGAAGAGTCGCCCCCTCTTGGCCCTTTGATAAAATGCAGATTTAAGGAACTTCTGCACTCGCCTTCCCGCTTAGAACAAAGGGAGTAGTATCTGGTTATTAGGTTTATGTGCATCACTAACCCTAACAGTGAATTTCAATTCACTTCAAAGTAGCTCAAAATAACTACTGACCTGAAATTCTGTGATTTTTATAAAGTGATTCTTTTTTACGGTATTTGTTAGGTTTTGTTTCAATTTCGTATACAATTTCACCTTTAGAAGTGCATATTTATTGTGGAAGGATTACTAAGCACTGATTGTAAGCTAACATTTTTGTAGTTAAAGGCTATGCATTAACAGGTGCAACAGGAGAGTGAAAGATATCAATCAAACACAGGCTATCCACACCCACACAGTCCTGGGAAGAGGTCTAATCAGACATTTATGGTCAGTAGTAATAAAGTTCCTGAGGCTTGTGTGCATGCATAAAAACATATTTGTGTGTGTGTTTCATCAAACATAGTGTAGGTGCTTACTTGCATGCCAGTTTCGGTTGTGTCAGTACAAAACCTGTTGGATTTGTCTATTTTACATCTGGTTTTAATGAGGGGATTCCACTGCTGTGCCACGCAGAGCAGAACAGAGCAGTGGAAAATGATTCACATACACACAGAAGAGACTCTTAACTCATGACATGGAACAGCAGGTGTGTGTGAGTTTAAGCTGACATGCCAATGTCTCTCTCTAAACTAACATGATTTAACTAACTGACGTGCATATATGAAATTATGACTTTTTGAGACCATTACAAAACACAACTAACAGGTGCATGAGTCCAAAGGAATGTGGTCCCTGAAAATTAAATAAGGGAAATGCGGAAGCTTTGATTGGGAATGTGGACAGTAAGTGGGATTTTGACACATCCTATCTGGATGATTTCCAGATTAGTGAGATTTGTCCAACACCCAATAAGTACTTAACTGTGAAACCAATTTCAACACCTTGTATGTGTTCAAAAACAGTCTAAATCACTTTTTATGCCCAAATCCCCTGTGTGGATTTAATGCCTCAGGTCCATGTTCTGGGCAGCTTGCAGACCGTTGGGACAAATCTTCTTCTCCAAACCCAAAATCCCACAACAATTTTACTTATTGGCAATATCTGTTCCCATAGATACATATCAACATATGCATGCATCATGTTTCCACTGAATAATCAGTCACTCTGGATCAGTAAGCCTTTAAGAGGAAACTTCTCATTCCAGATTTATACTCCTCTACATCTATTTGACCTCATTTACCATCTTCCCATTAATCTTTTACATTTACGCATCCTTCCGTCCACCTCTCATCATGCCCACATAGCCTAATCCTTCCATATAGTAAAAAGTAATAAATAAATGTCTCTGTATTTAGATAAGAATTCCTCCCCACTGGGAACAAAGTTTAACAGCCTGTAAATGTCGGAGGCAAGAATGTGAGGCGGCCTTGTATGGTCATAAGATTTGACTGCTGGTTCTTTTTTTATACTAACTCTTGTTTTTTTCCCTGTGAGGATCTAGGCTGGTTTTGATACACTTTCACTAAGGAGTACAGAAGGAGGGCAGAGGCAGGGAGGAGGAGGGGAAGATGAAGGGGGGTTCCTTTATCTTCATCTGAATCAAGCAAAAAACAGAGTCCTAAAAGAGCTTTCACAATGGCAGTTTAATCCAAATCTGGGAGTGGTTTGGTTAAACAGAAGTAAGTCTACAAATCCACAACACTTACTACATTTTCTACCAAAATAATACATTTCACTGGAATCGTTGCATTCAGTGGATTTGATTGTTGGGATGAAGTAAATCCACGCAAAGATTTTGCATTAATATTGATGAACTCCTTTGGTGACAATAGCAGCCAATAGCACCGTCTTGACAGAGCTTTCCTTTGAGGGAACAGAGAGCCACGTTGTCCAGAACGGAGCAACAAGCAGTCATGCGTGAGACAGGAATCAATGCTACAAATAGTTATACTGCTCTTAAATTAAACTTAATGTCAGAATAGCAACTTATCCAGCTTTTTAAATGTTAGTTAGCATACTTGTAGCAAGCCAGTTAACCATTCAGGTGGCTACCTAATATTACTGGCTGGTACTGCTAGCAAGTGTGTTGGTGGTTAACCGTCACATCACAGCAGCTCGCAAACTACCAAGTAGCCTCTATATGTCGCCTCTTGTTTCGCAAGGACACATGAACTAATGGCTTGACGCTCACTCAATGACTAAATTATTAGCTTTAGCATTTCAGTGCCCCTCATTGATGACTGTAAACAGCTCAGTAGTTATACAGCATTACTTACCTCTTTGTGATAACGCTGAGCTAATAAAACTTTGGTTAATGCCAGGTGGGCCCTTGATAAGCTGTTATAAATAATGGAATCGTTTGAACAGAAATTACTGAAACTGTTTTAACCAGTAAGAGATACGACTTGATCACAATTACAGCATGAACTGAAGACAGTAAAAAGCATTACCATAATGTCACAGCATCAGTAATGGTATTCTGACATTGTTAACATTGAAACAAAAAATGCCTCACAGATGTATGAGGAGTAAAAATCACTTGACTAGATTCCACTTGATGTTTTGTTCCAGTGAAGGTTGTGGGTCACTAGGTGTTCACTTCGTTGCAGCGTGTACAGACAGTTCCACATCTTTCAGTCTTACTCACCTGGCTCTGCATACCTGTTTTGCCTAAGTTTAAAAGAATGGGTGCCACAATCATTTCCTGGCAACAGTAATAACACTGTACTTTAATAAAACGCACCACGGATGGAAACAGTAGAAAACAACAGTCACTGGTTTTGACTTCCAACAAACAAAGTCAGTGTGAATGAGCACAAATGCAGGAACACAGAAAGACACACATACTTTCAGTCTTATTCTCTGTAACAAACATGTCTCGTCAACCCTCCCACAGATCAGTGAGTAGCTGCATCTAGTCCGAGGCCAAGCCTTTTAACGTATGTTAGTATGTGAAGTATGTTGCACAGCAAGCCAGGTGGTAAGGACAGTGTGATGTTCACTGATCTTTCCAAGATAATTGCCCTGAAACTCTTTTATCTATCTACTTTCTTGCTTTCTCTATTCTGGATCTCCTCCCGGCACTGCACACTCACACACACTCGGTCTTGTCTCACTCTCCTAATGGGGACATGTTGACTCTTCATTCCCTGGCCCTTTACCTTAACTTTAACCTTGTTATCTACAAATAAGCCCATACTCTGTTTTTCTATGGGTTATGAGGAACCTTGTAAACAAGTTAGGTTAAGTCTGCAGTTTAGGTACCTTTCAGACTTGTTGAATTGTGGATTTTGATAGCTTTCGACAGCACTCACATTAAATCTGCGAGGTGTCCACTACAAGGAAACTATTAATTTGGACAATAATGTTAATAAGTTGTTTAAGCAGTGTGCTTGTACTCATTGGGACGTGTTTTACGTACAGTATAAGGGAGCTTTTTGTGGATTTATGCATTAATACACATTTAACCTTGATACTGATAAATGATTATGATTTTATGAGCCTATAAAGGAGCATGTCATTTTTTGAGACCATGAAACCCAGCAAAATTGGACATAAACATTTATGAAAGCCATGCAGTTTAGAAATACTTTGTTCAGTATTTTTAAGGGCAGGGAAGGGAAATGCATTAAAGGGAATGTTATTGTGTATGTACATTGTTCAAATGCTCACTGTTGAAATTCTCCTTGAGGGCTGAATATAGTAAACTGTTGAAGAGAGGAGGTGTGTTGAAGCATCCGTTTCACCGTCCTTGCTTTCATTATCAGATATATATGCATGCCTCTATTTGATTAAGTCATCTTCTGACAGCAGCCATGGTGCAAAGAAAGAAAAACAGAGGAGAGAAAGGTGTGAAACTTTTTTCCATCCTTCCTCACTCTCTCACAAATTCCACGAACGAACAGCAAGATTTGATGTCAGCCCTGGCCCAGCACTCACCTTGTGACCTTTTAACCCTTGACCACACCCACCCTCCTATCAGGTCAGTGCCAAAATCCACACTTCTCCTGTTTGATTGAGGGAACATTTCCATTGACAGCCCTGCATCGATGCTTTTGATAGCTGGACAGTTGCAGGAAACTCAAAGAAAACAAATGCACATTACTCAATTCATTTATCAATGATTTGTTGGCATATGGAGAGAAATGTAGACACAGATAAGAAGACATAGATTAAACTCTTATCTTACTCAACCCCTGAAGGAAACTCTCAGAGATGTAATTACTTCATATATCCCTGTGGGTCTGCTCATTTCCCTGGCATGAGTACAAATTAATGTCTGTGTAAGAGATTAATTTTCCATAATTACATGACTGCTTGCTGAACATCTCACAGACGTAATCCTGAGACATTATCCTATCACAATGATTGACTTGTTTCGCCAGAGTCTGACTTGCTCTGTGTGTTTTTTGGTGTGCCGGTCCATACTTGTTGAAAAAAATGTGTGCATGGGAATGTTGTTGTTATTACACGCTTTGGCCTTTCCTTTCATAGAAATTATCAAGAAAACAAAGACCCGACGCAAGAAAAATGAATGAGGATCCTTGATCTTTCACTTTCAATAAATACTGTAGAAGTGGATGTCATAGCTCATCTTATCTTGCAGTGAGTGAATGTCTGTCTGCCCTTCCGGATGGTATACCAGTGGGAATGCAAACTAACCCTCCATCTTAATGCAAAACTTGACCATTTGAGATATAATAGGAACAGGGAAATTTTCTGGCCCTAAGAGTCCAAACACTTTATATCAGATTTATTAGGTCTATCTCAACATGTTCACAGGGAATGACCATACTCAAATTGCCAGAAAGAGGAGGATGGTTGTGACAAAAACGAGCAGGTGTAAATCAAACGACGGATGCACAATTTGTGGCTATTTGGTGCAAATCATTTCACTGAAGATGTTCTTGTGTAGCTGGCCTGAGGTTGTACTGCACAGTCCTGACTTGAATTTACGACCTTGGGTATGGGAGGTGGACGCGCTAACAAGAAGACTAAAACCAATGGAAGTTACCGTCTGCATCTAGCACGTCTCTTAAGGCGCTGAGGTTACACTTAGAAAGAAAATATTTTCCCCTGTGGAACCTTCTAGCTGTCTTAACTATACCTATTAACTTGTTTATCATTTTGCTAGGATGGGCTCCTTTAAGGTTTAAACATCTTCACTGATGTTGCATTAAACACCAGAGGTCATCAATGATCATAATAAAGCCACTATGAAATGAACAAACTCACTTCACAGTAGCTGATTTTTATTACACTCAGTTCACCTTATGTATAAGAAAGTGCTTTACCTGTCACTGGTGAGACAGCGAAAGATGGCTAATTTTAGTGTTATTTCAGTGTCTCTTCAGCTGCCATTATTACATGGGACAGACCCGGTGTGTTGCATAATGGAAATATGGTATCAAATCTCTTTTGAGTCAATTGTAAAAATTGTTGTTGGGTAACACAAATCAAATACTGCAAAATGCATACTGGTCTCAAACCAACTATTTATCCGTTTCCAAATCTGCTTTTTGACCAGCTAAGCTTTGACCAGTTTCTGAGCCACATCATCTCTCACTCAGGAAATTATTAGATATAGAAGTTAGGTGAGAACATCAACTGGATCATAATGTTCATCATTGTTGTGATAATAAACACAAAGTTTGCACAGCTATGTTATTTTCAACATTTCAGCAGAATATTTCACATATACCTACACATACAACAATAAATATGGGGTAACATTTGCATTTAGAAGAGCAAACTTTACTGAAAATGTATAAAAAACACATATAGAATACTTAATTCTCTTTCTATATGAGGTACATTTAACTGACCGTGTAGCACTTGTTTTCTTAGCTACCATTCTTAGCATGCCTCTCTTGTATACATGGTATTTACATATCGATGTAATGAGCTCTGGCTGTCTGTAGATCTGGACCAACCTGCTCTGCATCATCTGTCAGTGCTGTGGTACCAAACACTGGCTTCCTCTTGCATAGCCTCCATACTGAAGAAGAAAGTGTGAGCTCTCTGGGGTGATACAATGTTTGGAGTTTATGTAAAGATGAGTTTAACCTCTGAGCTTTCCACAAAGAGGCAAGATCACAAACAAAAAACACCTATGTCAAAATATAATAGCTCAGGACAAATATCTGAAAAAATATAAGGTTAATCTTTGTGGGTTGTGTGACTTGGCCAGCTTTGATCTCTCTGAAAGTGTCTTCAGATTTATATTTCTGATAAAGGTGACATGTATCAAAAGCTTTCTCTTGGCAGTGATTTTTATTGTACCTCTCGTTCTTTGTAAGTTAGGTAATTGTCAGGACACATTCAGGCTTCATGGGCAAAACTGAGCTTGTCTCTTCTTTTCAGTTTTCTCAGCTGCATAACTTCCTCAAGGCATCAAGAGTACTGACAACAACAGCTTTAACTATTAATTTAGTTAAAATGCTGACAAGGGAAACAGATCATTTAAAGTACAATCAGAGTTTAGATGCTTTTTGTAAAAATACATTAGATATTGCTTATTATTTTATTCTTAAAGAGAGGAATTCAAGGAGTATAGTACTTGGGGCTTATTTTTGTAGTTTTGCCCATTATTACAACCAGTTATGATAAAACTTAAATATTGGGATACTTAGCCAAGTCTGCTCAGCACTATGCTTGAAGGAAAGAAACACGAGCAGTCAGACAGGCTAGAATGAAGTCCCCCAGAGAATATTCAATTGTCAGAATGACAGACTGCATTGAGTAACTGCAAACATGCACGCAGGTGTTTTCATTTATTTTGTTTAAGTAGACTTCTGCTCAAGTTCAAGATAGGCAGAGCTCTGCTGGGAAATAAAAGAGGTCATCAAACTTCATCAACTAAAAAGATAACTTTTCTACTCAGGTGCAACAAAACTACAACAACAGGAGAATGAAGGATATGTGAATAAAGCTGATAAAAAATATTACTGTAACGCTGCAGTGGGAGTTTTGCCCATTATTACAATGAGTTATGATAAAAAGGTAGGGTCTCCCATGGCAAAGTGTCTCGGGATAGGGGCCAGACTAAGAATGGTTCAAAATGACCAATGAAAGAGGGTTGGCCACGGAGCCCAGTCGGGCACAACCCGAAAAGCAACGGGTGGCAGTAAAGGTCAGGGGCCTCAACGAACCAGACCCTGCCAGCAGAGGCTGGCTCTGGGGACTTGGACCATCACCCCTTGTGGGGAAAGAAGCCGGAACTTTTGCAGGAGGTGGAGCATTATGGTTAAATCTGGTGGGCCTTACCGCTATGCACAGTTTCCAGATTATATTGCCACACTGGCCTGGGGATCCCCCAGTCATAGCTGGTTAATGTGGCTCAGGAAATGCAGGTTTGGATTCCCCTGCTGGAACTAGTGCCACCACGACTCAGCACCGGAGTTATGGATGGATGGATGTACACTCCATGTGATTTCAATTTCACATAAGTGGTTAAGATAATTGGGTTCAACTGGAAATTTGTTTAAAAGGGTTAGGGTTAGGATTAGAATTGCAAATGAAAAAATAAATAAAGGCTGTAAGTGCACAAATAAGAAACAAAATATTCCTTAATGTGTTTACACTCCTTTGTATTTATGTCCTTAATTGCTAAAGCACTTTGTAAAAAATGTTTCCTCTTTCTAAATAGATCTCACTCAACTTGACAAATTGCTTCACATGTTGATTTGGAGCCAGATCAGAGTTAAGGCAACCCTGGCAGACTCCTGCACTGACTGGGTCATGTGTTTCCCAACCAGCCGTCCAGAGAGACAGACAGTGCTCTGAGGCCTGTTACAACTCCCAGGTGTCCCTGAAAACAGGCGTCTATTGAGCCAACCAAAACACTTTCCACAATGTCATGGAGTAATTCATGTCAAAGTGGGGCTCACCCTCCATGATTGGACTCAATTAAAGTCACTGAGGCATGAAAGCACAGCCCCAGGAGCATGGAAATCACACTTGGACCAATAGTAGTATGAGTGTGCATATGCTGAGCCATTACACACTTACATAGATGTACACACACACACACACACACACACACAAGCACACACGCACCACGCACACACATACACATGTACACATTGTAGAATTTCCATTTTTTGCAGTATGCTTGGTGAATTACTGCTGCACTTTGGCTGCACACAGTATACACATTGATCTGGCAACTGTTGATTCAGAGATAAATAGCGTTTTGTGCTGGAACATGCTGAATTAGTTCAACGTAGGTCACTGGAAAATTCCTCTGCAATCTCTCAGTTTTTTTTATAAAAGGTATTCCCCAGATGAACTCAGGCATTTAAAACCATGCAAAAATGATCCATACATAAATAAATAAAAAATAAAATCAGTACCAAGGAATTTAACCACACCCCTCACCCTCCCTCCACCACCACCACCATGCCATTAGGATGGCCCCTCCTACTCCCCCTGTCTCCAGGTGGTACTGTATGTTCCACATAATAGCTCAGGGATGGTCTGGGCAGATTAGGAAGTACTAACATACACTAGGTGTACAGCTGTGGTGATGACGAGGTGCAGTGTTGTTACAGTGTTGACTAATGAGCCTGCTCAATCCGAAAACCCCTTAAGATAATCAGGCAGACACACCACCGACATAACCTTTCTTAAAGGC
>NW_024041116.1:0-31458 GCF_014851395.1 Micropterus salmoides
AGGGAGCAATTATCTGTAGCCACTGTCTGCAAAACCATTCCTTTTTTAGGGTTTGTCTTGTTGTTGTCTCTCCGGTGCATCTGTTTTCACTTTCATTTGCACCTAAACAAGTGACTGATTCACAATCACTTCCTAACTGGACAGGCTGATATCCCTGAAGTTTAATTGGCTTGATGTTATTGTCATGATCTTGGGTTTTATGTGGTGTTTCTGTTATTTTGTTAATGTCCATTTCTGTTTTAATCGTTGCCTATGTGTTGTTGTTTAGGTTTTGTTAATTGATCATTGCTTCCTTGTTCACTGTTGTATTTAGTTACTTATCCTTGTGTATTGCCGGTAGATTTATTGTTTTATATTATTATTTTATTTTGTAATTTTGGTGTTTGGTGTTTTTGTCTAGCTTTGTTTCCTGTCTGCCTTGATTCCTAATGTGTCTCGCCTGTGATTAATTGCCCTGCCTGCTTGTGTGTGTGTGGAGTGCCCTTGTATATATTATCCACAGTTGTGTTCAGTTCTTGTTGTGTCATCGTCTTATGATGAGTGCCTTGTGCTCTGTTTCCCTGGATTTCCGGATTGTTCCCTTGTGTTTGGATTACCTTGCTTTTTGCACCCAGCCTGCCAGCCTGTCTGTTTCCCGGCTTGCTAGCGCCCCAGCGGCTAGCCACCTGCCAGTTTCCTACCCGGCCAGCTCCACTGTGATCCACCACCCTATGTGGGGACCTGTCTGGCCATCAGCCTGTGTCTGTTTTTACCCTGTCTGGTCTCAGACTTTTGTCAGGTTAGGGACATCTGGTATCCGTCCTTTAAGGGAGGGGTTATGTCATGATCTTGGGTTTTACTGTGGTGTTTTTCTGTTATTTTGTTAATGTCCATTTCTGTATTACTCTTTCCTCTGTGTTCTTGTTTAGGTTTTGTTAATTGATCATTGCTTCCTTGTTCTCTGTTGTATTTATATCCTTGTGTATTGCTGGTAGATTTACTTCCTGTTTTATTTTGTAATTTTGGTGTTTTTGTTTCCTGTCCACCTTGATTCCCAAAGTGATTAATTGTCCTGCCTGTGTGTGTGTGTGGAGTGCCCTTATATATATTATCCTCAGTTGTGTTCAGTCCTTGTGGTGTCATTGTCTTATGTGCCTTTGTCGGACTTTACACCTGTGTTTGGACTCTTGCCTCATGCTCAGATGTAAGCTGTTTTTGTTCAGTTAATAAATCATCATAAACTACATCCTCCTCGTCAGTATTTGCTATTTTGGACCACATCTGTTTCCCTGCCGTTGCACTCATCCTTCCTGATAGTTATACTGTGATTAAATGTGATTAAAGTTCCCTTAATTTTTTTTTGAGCAGTGTACTATTGCTCATGCTTACATAGCATGTGAAAACTTAATGACTTAATGGGGAGTGAAGTTTAAATTGAGACCCAAATTTCTGACGTAGTATTTCCAAATCTGGCACTTGGCACCCACATATGACTAATATTCTGCTTTGATGTTTCTCCATAATAATTTTCCATTCTACACTTTTCCAGGACATGTGGCCTCTGAGGAGAGACTGCTCTGTTCTGGATCTGTTCTCCTCTTTCATGTTTTTCAACCTCATACAGTTTGATTAAATCAACATGTACCAAGTGAATAACATTCACATCTGTATCCTTATCAGGCTAGTTAAAAATGTATTTTTTTCAAATAGTACACCAAGATTGTAATGTCATAAGAATCATATTTGGTGTCAAAGGAACCATAAAGGGAAGGGTTCAGAACTTGATTAGCAATAATTTGAAAGAAAGTTAAGGAAGTTATGTTTACTAATGAGAACCCAATAGCAGGACATAGACATGGTTGTAAAAGAAAATTGACAGTTAGATTTTTTTACGAGCGAACAAGCAGGCAGCAGAAAAAAACAGGTGAGACGCTGAAGGAGGCAGACAGAGTGATCCCTCCCAGGTAACAAAACACAAACATAACACTAGACAAGAATTATAATTTGGCCAAAGCAAGACTACCACAAAGGTGAACACACAATCTGGAACTGTGCGAAGACCCAGGGTTTATGTATAGCAGCCAGGTCTTGATTACTGGAGGAGTCTCAAGTGAGCAGATGAGTCAAAGGTGTGCAGGTGATTGGACAGTCAGGGAGAGAGACCAGAGCTCCATGACCAAAACACACACACACACACGCACACGCACACGCACGCACACGCACACGCACACACACACACACACACACACACACACACAGAAGACAGACAAGAAACACAAGGGAGGCAAAAACGTCAGAGATTATCGGAGTTGAGGCTGCACAGTAAACTATGACATTTACTTGGACATGTGACAGTGTTAAACTCAAAGCAGGTGCACCTAATGCTTAAGTGACTATTTTTCATAAGAGAGGGAATGAATTTCCCAGGGAGCCTGTATGCAGTCAATATACATCTTGGTTTTCATCATGTAGCCATGCCAATAAAGACTTCTTTTATTTTAATACACACGGGGTCATGAGTTTGTGAAAAAATGTATTTCCTCTTCATCGAAATGTTCTAAATGATTTGTGCAAATGAAATCTGAAAATATTTTGGGCTGATTATTGTGGGCTATGACAATATTGAGCCATGCTAGTAATAAGCCGAGTTAAAGGTTAAAGGCTCAGTTCACCCTTATAATAAAAAAGAAAACTTACTTATGCTATCTGATTTCTGCAGCCACACCATTACAGTGGAGGTGAATTTTGTTTACAGTGCTTTAGGTAATGAATAAAGGCATTTGAAAAAAGAGCAATGTGTCTCTCTGGAAACAATGTACCATGTAATCAGGATAATCCACAGACCTAGCTGTGAAGAGTTTTCATTGGAACTCCTTACTTCTGAAGAAACAGTTCCAGTTAAAACTCTTCATAGAAATGTTTATTTCAATTGGAAACATAATTATCTCAATTCTTTTCACATATCTTGAAAAATATAATAATGTTTTTTAATATAGACTCAAGATACAATTATTTTCATTGTGGAAAAGAAGAGCTGTTTGACGCTGCATGTTTTGAATATGTTACGTTTGATTCTTCAGAAAGTTGAATGTTGTTTTAACTGATAGTCAGTGTATTTTTGTTGGTCTGGAGCAGTTTTTAAAATGTAACATGAACTGCCCTCTACCCTTCCACGATCCATGAGCTTGTTTAGCTCTCTCATCCTCCTCCTGGATCTGCTTTAAAACCTGCCTGGGTAACACAATCACTTCCTCTGAGGAAAGAGCTGCTATGTAGAAACTCAATTAAAGTGATACAGGTTGGTATGATGTCATAATCTAAGCAGCCGGTCTCTTATTATGCTCAGTTGTAAACAAATGGCAAAAAGTAAAAACAGTAACTTTTTTTTATTTCAAAAAGTTAAATTAAATCTCAGCTTAAATTTTTGTTCAGTGAAACACAGAACTTTTTTTTCCGGAGTTTTTTATTCTTTTTATGTGTATGTGCTCTGTGCTCCATATGAAAATAATGTAAAGGAGACATAAGTCTTAAAATATATTGCTGCAGAACTGCTTCTTCACTCCTCATTCCAGTAATGAAACTAGCTGGAATATTTTGGTAACTTTGTGTTCACTATTGCACATGCTGTGCCTGCAAGCTTCGGGTGTCCTTGAAGGCTTTGAAGTTTGCCTGAAACCAGTTGTACACAGTTCAGTTCACAGTCAGAATCTGTCTCTACCCTAAACAAAGTTGACGGTTTGCAGAGATGTTTTCTGCCCTAGAGCAAGCAATCTTAAACTAAGCCACATATGTAGCACACATCACACACTACTGTATATGCAAATCTTCTCAGAACAGGTTTTTACATGATTCAGTTTATGAGCGTAGTTGACCTCAGGTGGGCAGCCTTAGGTTATAGCCTTTCTTCGAATTAGTGAAACAGCACCCCCTCTGGATTGCAACGACCTCAATGTGTGAAGGTAAAATGTTTCACTAGTAAGAGTCATGCCATGTATAATCATATCCTTTAATCAAATAAATATTAAGTAATGGCACCAGAGAACTGCGATTACACAGGATTTTTAAAAAAGTTTTGAGTAAGACTGTCCACCTAAGTAATGTCATAAAATGTAAACAACCAGAAGTTAGCTAGTCTGCCAGTGTGGTTAATGATATAGCTATTAATTATTTATTATGTTAATGTTATATTATGATGTAATGCTTTCATGGGAGGTGGAGATGAGTGCCCTGGGAGATTATATGACATCGATATAAACTTAAACACCTCCATTAAGGTAAGAAAATAGCAAGTCTGTCTGCGTGGTTCCTGAGACTCTACTGATGGCTAAATGCCTCCTGTGACTGTATCTCTTTTATGGCTGTGCGGTTGTTGATAGATGTTAAACACTCCCAGTCTTGTCTGTACTCTGAAGCTGCTGTTTTATTGCCTGCTGTCTTCACACATAGTTACAGACAGCAGAGACAAAGCCTGCTGGGGCTCTAAATAAATTTTGCTTTGCGGAGTGGTGGGGAAAGGGGATTATGGTAGTAATCTTTACTCATTACCATTGACGGCAACATTGCCCACCATGATTGCTCTAAAAGTTGCTCTGTGTATCATCAGCTTTAGCCTGTGCACAAGGTCTGGCTGCTTTTGTTTCTAAGCTGGACGATATATTGCGTAATGAGCTTAAATAAGTAACAAAAAAAAAAGTAATATAGGCATTTTCTATTTTTTGTGACAAAAACTTCAGATTAGAGCAGTGTGTAAATCATGTATTTGATACATGCATTAGTCATACAAACATACAAATGAAGATTGATTTAACAAGTAAACACTGAAACAGTTCTGTATTTGTGTGGCAAGAGGATAAACACGTGATGTATCTGTGTTGTGTAATAGCCATAATTCTCATGGGTCATAAATCATAAATCATCTGGTGGTTTACTATTTGAATGGTTTTTGGCTTGCTGTATGACAAAATAATGGTACTACAAGTCTGTATGTTACCCTGGTTAATAAAATGTACACCTTACTAATACTTTTTACTTTTTTTGTTAGATGGTCTAACTTGGCTTCCTTGCACAGTTTTCCTGAGACACACTACTTTAAAAATACTTCGAATGCTTACCAAGCTTTCCCTTGTGGTTTAAATAAGCCAGGCAAGCCTTCATGTTGGCTCTAGTCTGGCCCCTGTGGTTTAAATGTGTCAGACCAGCCTTCCTGTTAACAAACATGAAGACTTGTGGTAAACTTGGTGGGGCTCACAACTTGGAATATGAGATGTCTTTGTTGTCTATATTGATTATGGTATTACAGTGCAGATGACTCTGCAATATGCATTATGTGAACAATCATCAAGCTGAAGCATGTTGCTATAAATGTCCTGTCGGATACCTACCAACCAATTGGAAATACATATTTTCTGCGGCTATGGTATAAATAGCAAGACAGTCAACTTTAAGGAATAATCCAAACTGTGAAACAGAGGAGAACAACTTAAAAGTAAACTGCAAAATAATGTTTCAAAAAGCGAGGCTCAATCATAGACTGAATTTTAAGTTATGACTCCTTTTCAGTTGAACTAAATTTAATGAATAAAATCTGAATAAATGCATAAAAGTAGATGGGCTGAGAACCTTAACCCCAACATTTACCATGTTACCTAATTCTAACCCTAAAATCAATTCTAAAACCTCAAACAGACCTTTGAAGAAAAATGTCCTCACTTTCAAGATCATAAAGATACAATAACAGACAGACACAAAATGTTGAATTTATAGCAAAACAATGCATTTTTGTCTATAGCAGAGGAAGGACTTCAGAAAGACAAAAGAAAGTATCACAAAATGTATTATGTTTATGATTGTCTTATTAATTGATTTGTACAGACAGCCTTCCTGTGCTTTGCTGGCACATCTGTCTGAAATGTATGTGTTTCAGTCATGATGATAACAGTTGCATGTGATTCAGTGAGACAGACTAATGGGCACCATGTGTTATGATGGACATTCAACTATGTGAAAATTTTCAACTCAAGGACTTGACACAGAAAGAAAAATCACATTGTAGGGAATGTTCTGCTTTTCCACGGCTGAAATACATGAGGCCTTTCTTTGAGGAGGTAATATTAGCATGAAATCTTGGTTAGTGTTACCTGTCATCACATACAGTAGGATGAAAGTGAGAGAAAAAATTGGCTGACTCTTGCTTTTTGTCTAGAATAGACGTAATTTCTTCTGTGCGTTAAATATAAACTGTTTTTCAGCATGCACATGGTTATCTGACCACTTTAGGCAACTAACAGCTCAGTGGATATTCTTAGAAGCCACTCCTGTGGGATTCTGCTAACATCTGCAAAGTAATCTGTGTGCACTCTTGCCTCTCACATCATGTTCAGAGATATATTTGTCTTTGCATTGCAGTGTGGAGTTTACCACCTAGGATCAGATGAATCTGAGCACCCGGGCGGCGGACTTGGTTTAAAGAGGACAAGGAGTCACGTTTGTTCTAGAAGTTAAACGGCTTCACTGACGATTGATGTATTGTTTGCCATCCCAAAATAAGCTTAGCTGCCTTGTTCGCGGGGCCACATCAATAACCTACAAATGTGCCCAGGGTCAAAGGTAACAGGCCATGTAAATAAACAGAGGTAACAACTGTGGCCTTTCACCATACAGAAAAACTACTGTTTCATGGTTGCTGGGAAACTGGACAGCAGGCCTCTGGCAGAGTCCCTACCAACTAGGCTACTTTTGGTGTGATCCTCCAACCCACAGCTTGAATCAGTCTCAGTTAAATAATGCAGTACTTGAATTAGAAATCTACAATTTATATAAATAGAGAAAGCTACAGAGAAAGTTTGGTTATTTGGAGACTGAAAGTGTTGAATCTTCATGAAATGCAGAGCTATAAAGATAATAGTAATACAGCAGTTAAAAACTGTGTCTATAATTACAACACAACAGGATCAGCATAAAAATGCTAAAATAATAATAATAATTTAAATAAATAAAAATAAATAAATAAAAGCAAAAAGAAGGAAAGCACTACTTGAAACAGAATTTCTAAGAATTGAGAAAGCTACAGAGAAATGGGACACCCATTAAAGGCCATTTGTGTTAACAAAGCTTACATACTATTGCGCAGCTGTACATTATTATTTAGGAGAAAAATGCATATAATTACATTACATGGACAGTGAGTAAAAAAGCAAATAAGAAATAAACAACAAGAAAACATGCGGTCACGGAATGATAAATACACAGGGCCTTAAACCAACACAATACAATAACTATGAAAGATCTGTCTCACTGGCTAAATGAACAAACCATTGTTGTGGTACCAAGGTGCACAACACAGACAGGATCTATTAGTAAAAGGTTCAGTCCTCCACGAGGAGTGAGGCAGAGACATAAATCTCAGTCAGGCAAAGGGAAGCAAAAAAATCGCACACGAGATTCAGGAAGTTGTCCCTTGCACAGTATCACATGAGAGAATGACAAGCTGACCGAGCTTGATTACTGGGATGTGCATCAGGTGAGCAGGGGATCAAAAGTGCAGAGTAGATTGGCTGACCTGGAGACTGACAGGGGAACCAGACAGAAACACAAAGTGTTGAAAGTGTGAAATGTAGGAAAAGTACTGCTGACCATGACAAAAATCTTTTCCATTGTTTTTCTCCCAGTTGTTTGTGGAATGGTATGAAGTAGGCCATCTTTCCTAACAATGTTAGACAAATTGCTTTTTGGAGAAGAGATGAAAAAAAAAATTGTTCAAAAAACTCATTGTGTACAAAACACAATGAGTTAAAGTTACACTGAGTTTTACAAATGTGATGATCTGTAGAAGCTGCTGGTGGTAAAGAGACTGCAGGCAGATGAAGGAAGCTCCTGCGTTTGTAGGTTGGTTTGTGGAGTGCAGTAAGAAAGTTATTTAGACACTTAAAGCTGGAATGCAGGGCCTTTACATATAAATGAATATCTGTTACATTTAAACCCTGGGCAAACAAGTTCACACAATGTTGATTAAGTCTATCCCTGCCAGGTAAATCTCTCTGTATTTGCAGAATACCAGAGTTTTTAAATCTGGTATCTGTGGCAACATTCACTGGTAGTGATGCATTTTACATCAACCAGCAATGACGGAGCAGTTGTAGCTACGGACTATGCTCTCTCACTGGTGGATAAATAATTACAACTTCCAACTTTTTTTGTCACAGTTATGAAAGGTACACAAACAGCCAGTTTGTATTAACTCCAGTGTTATGGGATAACCCCCAGCCACCCCCCTCCCATCACTGTGTAGCAGAGATACATAGTATAAAGTTTCAGCTGCTGCACCACCATACTGCAGAGCAGCTTCCCCCCCTAAGCTATCAGACTTTTAAACTCTATTTAAGCTCCATTAATTATAGTTTATTTCTGTTTACTATTTTTATAATGCTTCTGTATTAATGTATATTGTCTGCTATGTAACAGAAGGAAGTTACAAAACTCAATTTCACTGTATAACTTATTATATTGTGACAAATAAATGTACCTACCTACCCTCCACATGTTATCCACAAAGGCCCACGACTCCATGGGAAGAAGGTCTCTTGCAGTAGCACCAATCTACAGTATGACTTTGTAGCTGTGTATGTTTTTGTTTCTAAATCTCTCCGTGTGTGTGATGGTTTGGCAGTGTCTTTTCTAGACCAAGCATGTTTTCACTTCTGATTGTGTTCATTAATAGATCTCCAAATATGTCTGTTGTTGCAGAGATGACAGCTTCCACATTCCTGGGGTTTGTGCACATAGAGCAAATGCACAAAATCTGTGTGTTGCAGGATTTATTGATTTGGGCTTTGTTTTTCTTTGGAAAATGTTGTTTGAATTACTCATATGCACATCTCACCAAATTACTTTCTGTATGCAGCATGCACTCCATGAGCATTAACTACACACAAGACATTGATGGCAATGAAAGAGACAACGTTGAACAGTGTGTAGGTGTCACTGAAAACTTACACTTCTCTGTGAAATCTCTGTATGCTAGACTTGTAACATCTGCCTACTTTTATTTTGCTGGAACAGTAACACAATTTCAAGTCTATTCATAAGCTTTTTTGGGGTGCAAACATACTGTCAATATTTTGATCCATAAAATGCAATTCTCTTTAGTTAGTCATGTTTTCCAGAATGTGAACTCTCTAATGTATGAATATTTCTCAACTTGGTATTATTTCCCATATTGAAAATGTAAACAAATGCATGATGTGTTCTTTTTAGGACTGAGTGGGAGGACACTCTATGGCTATAAGGGAGCTATTGTCAATGAGGAGGAGCTGTCAAATCCAAAGGAAGACATACACCAATGATGGTATTACATTGAGGAGTCTTTGGTAAAGAGATGATTTTTTTAATTGATGTTTCTCCTTGCCATGGCATCATTTGGGGTAAACTGAGTGGGAGAGGGGATCCTGGCAGCTTCAGTCTCCATAGTGTTTTGACTAAAGTTTCATCTTTCATTTATAATGTTTACAAAAGCTATCTGAGATTCCAGAAACACTCCCAACTGCAGGCATCAAAGAAAAATAATAATATAATAATCTCAGAGGGAATGAAGAACCCTCAATGCTTGACATCACATCTGTCCCACATTACCAGCAGATACTATGTGAAGAAGACATTGTTGGTGAAAAAGCTTCCATAGCATATGAGAAAAACCTCAGAAAACGTTCACTTTATGTTTGTTATGGTCCTTTACAGGTGTGTTGGCAAGGTCACAGCCTTTGGATGTGGAACTTCCAGCCAATTTACATGTTTGGCATGCAGGCAAGGGACTTCATGCTGGCTACAAATATACTGCTCTCGGATACAGTTATAATAATATTGCATGTCTGTTCGCAAATTCATTAACATGGGCATTGTAGCCAAGTCCACTTTCATTGCTCTTCAAGATTCCTACTGTGTTGACACCATCAAGGAGTTCTAGCAGGCGAATAGGTCAGCAATTGTCAATGGGATGGACTCTCCAGGTTGGTCTTTTAGTAGCTGCTTCACCAAGACTGGTTATTACATACACTCTAAGGACACTAAGTAACCTTGGCCAGTGTATCTCAAGTATACATTGTTACTTGTATCACCCTTACTCTGTTTTTTGAACAGGTTCGTATGAACAACTTGATAACATTTGATAACATTAATATGAAGCTAGTGGCTGCCCCTTAATGGCAGTGGTAATGTAATAGTGTAATATGTTGTTATTTTACGGTTTCGGAGCCTGTGTACTCAATCATGTGACTGTCATGACTGGGCTTGTGGGAGATGCCAGGATGACATTTGCATGAGGAAGACCATCAGAAGGTCTGGATAAAGAAAAGGTTCTCCAGCCCACCAGCACTCACTGAGTTGTCCTAAACCCAAGCAGGCTGAGAGATGTGATTGAACTTCAGGTAATAATACATTCACATTACATTTACATTACTGTCTTTATTAAAAAAACATACATCTGAATAGGCCAACTTCTATAATCAAAGTCTGAAGCATTGTGTAATTACATGTTAGGGTTCAGTGACAGGAATGTCAACAAGGAGGACCCTGAGGGAAGATGATCTAAGGAGATAACGACTTCCCCCAGCTATAGAGCCAACTGAGGAATGTTTCCAGAGCCATGTCACAAAAGGAGAGTTTAATTTAAAAAAAGCATTACTGAGTCTCAGAATGTATCAGTGCTCTACCCTGACTACTTCTAATTGCTGTCATGTCAAACTTTCACACAATACGATGAGGTAGTCCCCCACGCAGGACACAAAACAAGGTGAAATGTTACCAACTTGCAGCTAATGGTAGCCTGGTTAAACAGTAGAGAAATTCTATTTTAAATACTTTCTGTACTTTCTGTTTTGCTACTCTCTAATTTACCTGTAAATAACTTTATAGCTTGTCATATTGTGTTTGTATTTTTACACTTTGCCATATGAAAACCTGCCAATTACAAAACTTGACTGGTCTTTGGAAGACATAAGAGTTTAGCTGACTTTGGTCTCAACAGAGGCTCACACGCTGAAGGAGAACAGACTCTGGCATCAAACTCTGATTGTGGTTGACTTTGCTGGAAAAGATGTCAAATGCGTGTGTAGTAAAAACACCAAAATACTGGCATATCGTGTTTGCACACCCAACTATGAAAAGGTTTTTACTGACCTGCTGAACATAGTGTACAAAATACAGTAAGCTCTAATCGATATCTGCTGGATCCAGGCTGCAAGGCTAATGGCACTCATGACTCTTTCCAGGACACAATTTCTGTGTTGAAAGGTAATAGAAAAAGAATGGTGAAAAAACAGGAAGCACTCAACAGTTTCTGCAGATGTATCAAATTTTGCATCCATTCCTCATCAGCCACAGCCTGTTGCAAAACCAATTGGGCAGATAATACTTTTAATACATCCAAAATTTGCTTTATTAAATGCAGGTCTTTGGCAGGAAACATTTTTAATCAATTATTTTATTATTGAGCACATTCTTTATTTCATGTTTTTAACTGGAACTTGGTTAGACCAAGAGAACAGTGCAGCTTTTCTTATCTTGTCTACTCCTCCCAACTTCAGTTTTATGAGTGAGGATAGAGTGCATAAGAAAGCAGATGGAATTGCCATTTTGTTTAATGATTACCTCCAGTGAAAGAAAATGTCTTACGGAAATGTAGCTTCTTTTAAATATGTGGCAAGTCTACCTAAATACCTAGCAACCTTTTTTTTGATGACTTAATAATGACTCTATAACCTGCACTGACATTGACATGCAGTTTTTGTTGGTGATTTTAACATCCATGTTGTGTTTTATGGACCGACTAGCATATGACGGAGCCCACACACAATAAGGGGCACACTCTGGACTTGTGAGCACTATCTCTGTGCAAACAACTATTCCACCAGGTCATCACAAAACAGTGTCATCACTGAAAACACCAGTTACATATTTATTCAGGTTTTTTCTTCCTCATCCGCCCTAATTCAATGAGCTTGTAGATAATTTCAATTATAAAATTTCAAATGTTATTGATGCCATTTCACCCACTAAGAAAAAAAGCTCTCTATAGAGAAATACCATGTTGGTAAGAACAGAAAAAAAGAGAATGCTGAAAAGCTGAACACGGGTGACGAAAGACAAAATTCCAGGTTTATTATGACAGCTACAGAGAGAGTTTGCATTTATAATTTAAAACTGCCAAGCAGCATTTGTAACAAGGGAATTAAAAAAAAAAAGTTTGGGTGATTTACTGATTTACTTATTATATAATGCGTGTAATTCAAAGAGTCTTAAGGCAGTGCTGTTTTTCAATTTTTTTTAAGAATTGTAAAAATATTTTCAAGTAATTTTTAAATGCCACAAATTCTTTGTTACCAACCACCCTATCATTCTGTCCCCCCAAAAAAGCTTAACAATATTACAGGTGTAGAAAAGATGTTCCTGATTTTGAATGGGAATATTTCAGCACTCCTGGCATCAACAGTGTTTGTAGTTTACACACCAAATTTGTGAACAAGAAGAGCTCTGACAATGTGGCAGTGTAGAATGTGGAGAGGCAAGACATTCAGCAGTGAAGACTGACATGAACACGTGAAATTAAAATGCAAAAAATGCAGGGATTCTTGTTCCAACTCTCTAAACTTACAGTTATGTAGGTCTTCACCCCGATTAATATTTTTTTTCTCTTTAATAACACATTTGCTGTTACATTACAATTACTAATAATTGACTGTGTAATTGTCAACATGCAAGGCAAAATGTATGACTTTTATGACTTTATGTTTATTTATGACTACAAGGTCACCATGTAACCACTGTGTTTTTTCTTCTCACTGTATAAAAATCCTGGCATCCCTTGATTTATTGATCTGAGCAATCCATTAGATTCTCAATTAAGATGATTCCTAATGTTTTGGGGGACCATTGGACCCTTTTCATGCAGCACCACCAGCAGACCAGAGTTCTCACCAAACCCAAATGTAATTGTCAAATTGCCATTCAATTCACTGAGCACATTCTTCCTTCCAATGTGATTGCATTACATGCAATGAGTTGTTTATTAGGGAAGTAGACAGCTTATCACGGAATAAAACAGTTTTGATGTTTGGCTGTCGGAGTTCCATTACAAAATAAGATAGATATGATACAAAGTCACACAAAAGTCTGATCAAAATGTTTACTTTTTAAAGGTCAACGTGAGGCTGACAAACATTGTGGAGACCCAACCTATAATTTAATTTAAAATGAATTACAAGCTGAAAGACTGTTATTTCTCTAAAATATATATTTTTGTTTGTTTTGGACAAATTTTTCGTGAACATAATCACATCAAAAGGATGACTCTGTTTCTCTTATTTGATCAATTTATCAACCCATGAACTAGTCACATCATTATTTTTCTCACTGTACATTGTACCATTTCATCATTGCTTTCTGTGGCATTTCTACAATCATTTCTTAACATTCCCCTGTTAGTCATACACTGTTGGTGCTACTGTGATATTTAGGGCCCGAGCACGACCGTGCGAGGTCCCTATTGAATTTGCTCGGATTATATTTTTATTTTTTTAGGGCCCGAGCACGACCGTGCGAGGTCCCTATTGAATTTGCTCGGATTATATATATATATATATATATATATATTTTTTTTTTTTTTTTTCTGCAAAGTAGGCTCAAATGACATGGCCTAAACATACTCGAAAACTCACCAAAATTTGCAAACATGTCAGAACCGGTGAAAAATTTAGCCCCTCGTTCACGTTCAACCTACATGTACGAAATTTTCTGGGGACATGTATCGTATCAAGACGCACAAAAAAGCCTCAAGAACCCATAGCCTAAAGTCAACAGGAAGTCGGCCATTTCGAATTTTATGGCCATTTTTGGATGATTTACACACTTCGTACTTTAACGAACTCCTCCTAGGGATTTAGTCGGATCGACGTCAAATTTCTGCTGTGCCTTCTAAAGGCATTGACGATGAAAAGTTGTGCTATTTGCGAGTTTTCGTCAATGGGCGTGTCCGTGGCGTCGATGATTCGCAATGAAACAGGAAGTTGTCGTAACTTCAGTGTACATGCTCACATCTGGACCAAACTGTACATCTAGGATGAGAGTCCCGCCCTGAACACATGTACATGCCGACATTCACCCACAGTCATAGCGCCACCTGCTGGCAACAGAAAGTGACATTTAACGAAGCAGCCCCCGCCGCACGTTTCACCTACGTGCACGAATTTTCTGTGGTACGTGTATCTTGTCCAGACGCACAAAAAGTCTCTTGGAGCCATAGCCTAAACCCAACAGGAAGTCAGCCATTTTGAATTTTACGTCAAATTTTGGATGATTTACACACTTCGTACTTTAACGAACTCCTCCTAGGGATTTAGTCCGACCGACCTCAAATTTCTGCTGTGCCTTCTAAAGGCATTGAAGATGAAAAGTTGTGCTATTTGCAAGTTTTCGTCAATGGGCGTGTCCATGGCGTGGTGTCAAAGATCAGCTCTTCGCCATGACACGGAAGTTGTCGTAACTTCAGTGTACATGCTCACATCTGCACCAAACTGTACATGTAGGATGAGAGTCCCGCCCTGAACACATGTACATGCTGACATTCACCCACAGTCATAGCGCCACCTGCTGGCAACAGGAAGTGACATTTAACGAAGCAGCCCCCGCCGCACGTTTCACCTACGTGCACGAATTTTCTGTGGTACGTGTATCTTGTCCAGACGCACAAAAAAGCCTCTTGGAGCGATGCCCTAAACCCAACAGGAAGTCGGCCATTTTGAATTTTACGTCAAATTTTGGATGATTTACACACTTCGTACTTTAACAAACTCCTCCTAGGGATTTAGTCCGACCGACCTCAAATTTGTGCTGTGCCTTCTAAAGGCATTGAAGATGAAAAGTTGTGCTATTTGTGAGTTTTCGTCAATGGGCGTGTCCGTGGCGTGGTGTCAAAGATCAGCTCTTCGCCATGACACGGAAGTTGTCGTAACTTCAGTGTACATGCTCACATCTGCACCAAACTGTACATGTAGGATGAGAGTCCCGCCCTGAACACATGTACATGCTGACATTCACCCACAGTCATAGCGCCACCTGCTGGCAACAGGAAGTGACATTTAACGAAGCAGCCCCCGCCGCACGTTTCACCTACGTGCACGAATTTTCTGTGGTACGTGTATCTTGTCCAGACGCACAAAAAAGCCTCTTGGAGCGATGCCCTAAAACCAACAGGAAGTCGGCCATTTTGAATTTTACGTCAAATTTTGGATGATTTACACACTTCGTACTTTAACGAACTCCTCCTAGGGATTTAGTCCGACCGACCTCAAATTTGTGCTGTGCCTTCTAAAGGCATTGAAGATGAAAAGTTGTGCTATTTGCGAGTTTTCGTCAATGGGCGTGTCCGTGGCGTGGCGTCAAAGATCAAGTCTTCGCCATGACACAGGAAGTTGTCGTGACTTCAGTGTACATGCTCACATCTGCACCAAACTGTACATACCAATACCGATTTATATTCATAGCGGCAAGTGCTATGTAGCTCCACATAGGGGACACAGGAAGTGACATATAACACCTTCATGCGGCGTCGGAACCGCGTAGGAAATTCACAGCCGCACCGGCAGAGCTCCAGAATATGCAACTCGGTCGGCTCACGCCCGGACGCGCTACAAGTGCGAGGGCCCGCCCAACGCTGCTTGCAGCTTTAATTTCTTCCTGTTCTTCTTTAGACAGTGCTTCTTTTTGTCTGTTCACCCATGGTGGCTATAATCCAATTATTTTTCTTTCTTTAACAAAACTTATATGTGTTCATGTTACAACTGTCAAACAATAAAATAACAGTAATAACACAAAAATGTGATTTGATCTGTAAAGATGGACATTTATTAAAAAAAACAAACAGACAAGGCAAAAAAAAAAACAACAACACTTAATGCAGTGAAGGTTTATGGCTCTTCTGGGGTTTAAAGGACATGATGTAAATGTACAATCATTTCATCGTCTTACACCATATTGCCAAATGTATGGATGCATTTGGTGCACTTCTGGTGTGGGGCCCTCTTTCTTTCTTTGGTCTGGGCTTCTCTTAATGCTACAGCATAGAATAAAATTATATTTTAGACAATAATGTGCTTCCAAAGTGTGCATAAACTTTGTTCTGTGAAGTCTGTTTCCTATCTCAAAATGACAATGCCCCCTGCACAAAGTCAGTTCCACAAAGAAATAATTTCCCCTGTTTTTCCACAGAAAAACTTGATAGGCCTGGACAAAGCCCTCCCTTAACACCATCCACCACCTTCGGGATGAACTAAAATGCTGACTGCAAGCCACACTGTATCACCCAATGTCAGAGGCCAACTTCACTAATGCTCTTGTGGCTGAATGGGAACAAATCGTTGCAGCAAGATCACAAAATCTTGTGGAAAGCCTTCCCAGAAGAGTTGAGGCTTTATAGTAGCAGATAAATGCCAATGGAATGAAATGTTCAACAATCACACATGGATATAATGTTTAGTTGTCCACATACTGTACATGTAGTATAAATCTAAATAGCTAGTAGAGCTTTGTAAAAGGTAAAGTTGAGTGCATGAATGTATGGCCATAAAAGCTGACAAATGTACAGTATGTGGCAGCCAGACCATAGAGTACCTTAAAAGTAATATAATAGTTAATCTATTATAGTCTATGCTGGAACCAACTGGAAGCCACTTCAAAAAGGCAAGTGATGTAATCTCTCTCATTTGTTCTGGTTCAGTTTCAGAGAAAAATAGTAATACATTTTGGGAAAGATAAAAGTAAAAAGACCCTTTCCGAATCAGAAAATTCTACAAAACAAAAGACCACATTTTAAGTATTGCAATGTAATAAAAATATGACTTACTTTAATTGCAGTGCTTGATTAGGTCCAGTACTCACTGTAATAGATCAGTAAATGGGTCTGTTTCTTGCTCAAACAAGCTGCGAGAGGAGGTAAAAAGGTACAGCAGTAAAGATACAATATGTGGGGTAGTTTAGTCCAAAAGTTGCTGGGTAATACATTAGATTTCTACTAAGCCTCCTAATTCTTTTGTCCATAAATAGTCTATACAGAGCCTCGCAGGTATCAAGGCAAATTTGTTAACTGTACAGTTAATATCAGCATTTTTTGTGCTATACAGGCTGCTGGTTTATAATATTGGCACCTTTTTTAAATCCAGTTCAATCACTGTATTATCTCTGATTTTATTTACCAGTACTCCAAAATTTGTCAGAAGCCAGTAAAATTGTGTCAGAATTACGTTATGTTATTATATTATCCAGCTCCTTTTTCCCCATTTCAATTCTGAGGCAAAGCAGACAGTGACTGTTAGTAATTGTTGATGTTTGTTGAACAGCTAAAGGCTCACCCTTAGAGAGGCACGTACTCAAAAGCCATTCAACCACCTATTGTGTAGATACCATCTTCGACAAATATGCCCCTCCAGTTAATAAAAAGTAGATAAACTATGAATATTTATTGTTCTCAGAAAATTCCACCATCCCCTCGCATGTTTACATTTGACAGCTGCAGGGTACAAGTGCAGATTTAATCTTGGCTGCGTTGTTTTCTTCAAGGGCGCACAAAGTAATTACTCAGAGGAGGGGAGGGGCTCATTTAAGCCATGTGTTTGTTTCTTTTACCGTGTCCCCCAGATACATACAGCTTAAGTTGGATCATTAGTAATTCAAACTCATTAATTTCCATCTAACAGCATGTCTCCACTACATACTGCAGCCGTATATTCCTCAAAGGGTTAGGGGTAGGAGAAAAGAGATAAAAGCAAACTGTCAAGCAGCAGAAGTAGCTATAAGTACGATCAGTCATTCACTGCATGTCTTGCGACTGTATACAGATACTGCATGTGTGTGTGTGTGTATGTGTGTCTGGGGGGTTCATTAGCTCAAAGCTATTTACAAGGAGCATAATACGCACGGTTAACACACACCAGCCTTTAAAAATACAGTAAACTGCAAAACAGACAAGATAGTCAAGACAATTTTATTCACTGTAAATGTATATATCACAAATAACAGTTTGCCACAAGGGGCTTTCAAATCTGTAAATCATACGACACCCTGACGTCCTTGGACCTGTGATTTGGAATAATCCCCCCCAAAAACACAATGGAAATAAAATGGAAGAAATCTCCCTCTCCCAGGACAGACATCCTATAGATGTCATGTGTACAGTGTAGATTCACAACGGAAAATCAATCATGCAGTATATTTTCTGCCTACATTATTATAATTGAAAATGTCATATTCATGGTTTAAATTATTGATGGGAATTATAGAGGCCAGACTTATAGAGGCTCTGTTATACTCTTTTTTAAGCGTACAGGGGTTATTAGGTTTATAGACTCAAAGACATTGGCTCGGCTCAGCTCAGCAATAAGAGCCGGCTCTTTCTTCATCTACAATACATTGAAATATGTCATATTGATGGTTAAAAAGTGGGATTTGTTGGAATATTCTAGTTAACTAATATCCTATCCTAGTTGTATAACATACAACTTAATAAAAACTGACAACTCTGTACAGACATGCATTTGAAATTATTTGTAAATGCCAAGAAATTCTACAGAAATGCCAAATCTGGAGTTGACATGTTTTGTATTTGTGATAATTAAAAAACAAACAAACATAATCTTATATATTGATATAAACTATCAGAAATTGTATCTTGCATTATTGGCTAGTTGTAGGATTTGTTGCTTCTCTGTTTTTTAAAGGATTGTTTATTGAATTTGAAGACAACACAACCAAATTGTAAACAGTATTTTAATTATGCTTAGTTATGCAATTTGTGGACTAAATGATAGATCAACTGACAAATCAACAATGACAGTAATCTGCCCAGAAAGCCATGTGCCTGGAATGAAATGTAACATTTCACACACTATCTCCTGGCAAAAAAACCTCAGATTATAACCACACAGCAGGTTAAGTGACAGCAAAAGCCCTTCAGCAAAGTGTTCAAGCCAGTAACACATTGTGCTGCATGAAGGACACATTGTGACTGACAGATTGACAGTTACACTCTGCTGCAGTCAAGCAGACAGAACAGGCTCTGGCTCAGCTCAGTGTTAGTTCTCTCTTTGATTTCCTGTGATGTTTCACTACCACACTGAATAAAGTAATTACTGGAGCTTTTATGCCTTGAAGTTTTGACAGAAATTAAGACCCAGATGCTGTATTCACCTCGGCTGCCCCATTATTTTTTTTTGTCCCAAAACAGGAGATTCGCCGGTCACCTCAATACTGTAGTTTTATCCATTTCATTTGTGGTCCTCACAGCATCACAAAAGCTACGTATAAATATCTCACACAAGTGTGCGTTTCCATCTTATACTATGAATAATCCACACCCCTCACTGTGGACAACTACTTTCAACTGAAATAATAAAAAAACAGTTTGTTGTATTTATTGTTTTGTTTATTGGTCATTTAATGTAATTTTTCAAGCTCTACAATCTAAATTCCGTTCACCTTTACTGTAAAGAAGTGGAAGCAAACCATATCCAAATCCCCTGCATAGCTAGATATGAATAGAAATGAGGTTAGTCTTTTTTTGTAATTTAGGTGAACTGACCCTAAAACTCCCTAGAGCAATATTTACTCCTTCTACATATCCAGCTTTTTATTCAAATTTAATGTAGTAAACCCAGCAAAGTAAAACACATTGTTACAAACAAAACCCTTTAATTTTCTCTACATTTCCCCAGACACTGCTTCGGTACATGTGCAGTTGCATTAGTTGCCGTGCATATATAAATTACATTACATCGACAATTTAACAATAGAGTTATTTTGGAATATTGGATTTAAATTTGCAACTCAATTTTGGGACTTTAAATTGGATTGGGACTGACCTTGACATGCATGACCCTTGCTGCATAGAACAACAGGACAACACTGCAGGCATCAGCTTTACTGTAAACATGTTGCAAACAGACACAGTAGAACAAAAGTGATGAGTTGTCATCTCACTTTATTTAATAACCTTAGACCCCCCACCACTATAGGCTATTGCATAAAAAAAAAAAAAAAATCTTAAAATCGTACAAAAATCAGTCACTCCGCAAAATGAGGTGAAACAGAAAATGTTGCAAACGGGATGCTTTCTTGAAAGCTGTACCTAGGTTTTTAGGGCAGACAGTTGATTCAATAGGTCATACATGTTTAACCCTGACATCGGCTCTGTTATTTCAAAGTGGAAAACATCTATGATCTGTTTTACATGTGTGAGTACACATATTGAAATTTAGTAGAAACAAAATAATGCACCATGAATTTAAAGCATACTGTCAGTGGTAAACAATAACATCTACAGCATTGGCAGTGCATATAAAAATAATAAATAACACTGGATACAAGTACATTGTAAATCTATGTACACAGCATTTCAGGGATAAACAAGCTCAATGCATAGCAGGCTCCTTAGTACCACCACAGTGCTCCTAACTTACAGTAATACAGTCTTCTTTCCTGTGATTCCACTATCAAAAATTGCACTGAGCAGATGCAAACGTTATTGCACTGTGAAGCAACTGAATAGAAAGGCTACTACAAAAACTTCAAAATGTGAAACATCCCAATGATATTTTAGTGCCAGGAAGCTAAAACAATGTCATCACTGTGGAGCAGGATGAAGGGGGAGATCTGTTTTCTGCGGTGAAAATTCACCCTGTGAAGTGGAAGGAATAAGGAACACATGATGAAGCCCAACGCTGAGGATGAGTGTGCGTCATTGTTGACCGTCACATAAAACGTGTGAAAACGATGTGTATCGGATAGTTTACCAAGAAAAGCAGGAAGAACATTCCTCTCTAATACGTCTGTAGTGTCTAAAGGATGGGAGACAGGGTTGGAGATGCGAGGAGGTAATGTGACAAAGGGAGTAAGATAAAAGTCTAGATGAGATCACAATGTAATTTTGAGGTGAAGGCAGCTGTGAGCACAGAGGCTGATGATGCAGTGGCAGGAAATGCCGAGTGAGATCAATAAAGATTAGAAGACGTTGCTGCAACAGAACTTAAGCTTGGTGTTCAGTGTGGAGGGTTATTTTGCTCTGTGTGGTTTGGGTTATTTTGAGGCTCACACTCTGCAGCTATCATCCTGCCTTGAGGAAATCTGGGGAACACGTCACTTCCTTTAATTGTCCATGATACAATCATTCTGTACACAGGAGCGAGTCACATTTAGTGAAAAAAAATCCAGTGATAAACAATGACTATACATGGAAAAACAAAACAAATATTTATAACTACTGCAGATTTACGATATGTGAAATCACATTCAGATGAAGCACACACATTGGCATCTACATCTGCCATAGGCTTTAAATAGATTATCCCAAATTGGCTTTGTGCTTATTGTTACATGAGTTTCATGTGCAGATTAACATTTCCCTTCTTTACAAGATTAGTGTTAAAACAACAGGACCATGCAGAGCGGCCTGCAAACACGTAATAAATCAATGGAATAAAATGACAATTGATTAAGAATACACATCTCTAAGGGGGGGAAATGCAGTCTCATCCCGGAGCATTAAAGAGCTCTATAAAAGTAGTCCAGCTATAAATTACAACAACGTCAATCACCACTTAATATGCGCTCAATCTCCTCTAGTCTCTTCAAGGCAGCTGCTCTTTTTTCCTCTATATCTTTAATCTCTTTAGTGGACTTACCCTTAGTCCGCTTGTCAGACTGGCTGCTGTCCAAAGACTCCGATTGGTCCACACCCACAGCTCCGAGGCTTTCTGCAGAGGATTTCCGCACATTCTTCTCATCCCCAGCCCCCTTTCCAACAGCATCAGCACCCCTCCCTTCCTCCTCACCCTCAGCAACCTCCTCCTCCGCCCCCTCCTGAACTCTCTTCAGCTTTTCCTCCTTTGCTGACATGGTAGCTCCCCCTGCTGAAGTAAGTGGTTGCCCTGCTGCGCTCATGGCAGCCATTTTACTTCGTACAATACTCAAGTGACGACGCACATACTCCTCGTTTGGTGCCAGGGCCAGTGTTTCCTCCAGGCAGCGCTCTGCCCGCGGGAGGTCACGCTCCTCAAAGTAGACCACGCACAAGTTGTGCTTGCCTTGTACATTGGTGGGGTCCATGCGCAAAATGCGCTCAAAGCAGGCTTTAGCACCATGCGTGTCCTTCTTGTGGTTCATGAGGATGTCACCCTTCAGAATTAGGCCCTTGATGTGCTCTGGGTGGTGGCGCAGCAGCTCGTCCAACACAGGCAGTGCATCCATCTCGCGTTTTGACTGAGAGTAAAGCAATGCCAGGTTAAACAGGGCACTGCGGAAGCCGACCTGCAAACCAATGGCTTTACGCATCCACCTCTCAGCTGCTGCATTTTCATTGGCATCCATGGCCAGCATGCCGAGGTTAAAGTAACCATTGGCATCTTCAGGCTCCTCCTCCACATAGGTCAGGAAGCGACGGTTAGCCTCAGGCCAGAACTTTGGCTCACCTACCACAGACAGCAGACACATAACATGACAAAGGGATGGACGATATGGCCAAAAATACAGGCTAAAAAGTTTCATATCTTTCGATATCGATAATTATCACGATAAGTATCAAATTGTTATTTCTTTCGAGTTTCAAGGCTGATTTTTGCTCCTGAGTGAAAGTTGAAGAAACCTGATGGCTAATTGTGGTTTAAACACTTCAGGCCAAACGGTGGATCACTTCACAAATCTGAGGTAGACCATTCAAAACAATTCAGATAAAATCTTTGTCAACAAATATGCATGAGTAAAATTAAGTATAAGCTTTTTTAACTTGTGTACGATTGAAGTGAATAAAATCAAACATTTATTGAATATTTATTTAACATTTGTTATATTGGTATTGGAAAAAATATATCGCGATAATTATTGATTTTTTTGTTTTTTATTTTCCAGCTCTAATATGACATGTCATATACTTTTATAAGGGTCTGATGAGGCATCACCACTATGTAAAAAAAAAAAGGAAAAGAAAAAAAGAAAGAGGGGCAGTGAGTCAGAAAGTTGAACTTAACACAAGAGACATAAAGGAGAGTCTGTCTATCGTACTCCTGCCCTGCCTGTTGTTCAAAACCTTGAGAAATTTAAACTTCTCCGAAAGCAGCCTGCCTGCGTAATAGCTAGTTGCAGCTGGTACGATTCAGAAAAGTGACACGCAGTAAGGCTTTAACAAGTTGTACCAAATGTACCAAGTCATTTTTGTTAATTCTTTTAAGTTAAGGCATAATGTTGATAAATGTTATGAATGAAGCGCCAAACTATGCTGTACAGCTCTACAACACAGAGTAGAAGAAGTAGGAATGTGATGAATGAGAAGAAAATAATTTATTGTATGCCCTTTCCGCTTTCACACCTGTGTGAAACCTGGTCACCTGCTCCAAGAATAATGTTACACAGAAGAACTCAGCTCTCCAAACACTCAAAAAGAGTTTTCATTCTGTCTGCACATCAAAGGTTGACAGGCCACAGAGTCAAGCTGAGGTGACGTGCTGGAAAGGGAAAACACACTGACAAGAAATATCGCTACCTTAACTCTTTGAATTTTGTTCAAACCACCCTACGTAAAACTAAATAGACCTGTCATTCATGATGTTTATAGCCTCAACAAAGTGCTCTTTACTGCAGTAACCTGCAGCAGGAATCTGCTGGTAGTAAAGTGCATAAACACTTTGGCAAGATTTACTAAAGAAAAAAAAACATGGGTGGAAAAGCCAACATTAACCGCCTGAACCTCCAGTCAAACCTGTTGGAAATATAACTGCTTATTAAATGTTTCTATTGTCACAGAGTTGATGAAGCATTACCTAACTGAAACTTGGCCATGAACTCATTGCAACACAAGGGCCCGTCATAAAAACCTGGTTACACCCTAAAGGTAATATCAGGTTATTTCCTTCGTTCATACCAGCTTGCATGAAAGCTTCAATAAATTCCAAGTAATGTTTTCCACAAGCCAAGTGTCAAAAAGCATTTATTCCAGCTGGAGACTGGATTAGATTTAAACTATTCACTTCCTCATTTCAGAACGGGCAGACAGAACTCACCAGACTCCTGCATTAGAAGTGCTGAGTTGAAGAGTGCCAGCTTGTGGCGTGGGTTGAGCTCCAGAGCGTGGTTGAAGTTTTTCAGGGCTTCTGATGGGTCCTTCATCTCAATGTTGACGATGGCAAGGTTGTACCACAGGTCAGCGTTGGTGCGGTCAAGCTCCAAGGCTCGGAGGTAGGCATCCCGGGCTTCTGTGGGCTTGTTCATCTTCAGCAGCAGCTCACCTCTAAGTCAAATACAATTCAGAGTCTTACTGGCAGTGCATCTTCAGCGTTAGCGAAAATGAAGATTCAGTGTGCTAGAGAAGAAAGCCAACAAAACTAAAAATGTGTCACTTTGTTGATAATTACAGTCAGCACTAGAGGTCTGCCTAATGTGTGCTCCCAAACAATCCAACAATCAATCAATTAAAAAAAAAAAAAAAGAGTTAGTTTTCAATGATCTTAAAAATATAAAATGTTGTGGTAGGCCTTAGTTTGAAATTATTGTATTGTGTGTGGAAACAACGTAGGTTTATAAATCAAATATAAAAACCGTGCCTGCTGATGTAGGCTTGTTTGAAGTCTGGTCTCATGCTGATTGCTTGTCGGTAGAGCTGGTCAGCCTCCTCCAGCCTTGATTCGTTGGCCCGGATCAGATTGGCCAGGTTTATGTAAACGTTCAGATGATTAGGTGCCACACGTGTTGCATACTTCTTACCAGGAATAACCTGATGAGTGGTCAACAGAGAAGTCATTGGTCTAACTGCTTTGGTAACTTAGAAATACAGTGAATTCAAAAGATGGCAAGATCAACCCGAACATGTTGGACAGATTTTTCTTAACTGGCTTTGAGAGTAACAATTAAAAAAAAAAAAATCTTTTTAATTATACATTACCCAATTATGGGTAATGTACCTCGTAACTGTAAGCCTTCTGACTAACACCGCTCTCAGACCAGTTGGGAGCTGCCTCTTTAGATTTGAATTCCAACTAGTGCATGCCAATACTAGCCCTAATGACACATGCACACAATGGGTGTCTACCGGTAAAGATTTTGCAAAACCGTTTCCACAGTAGGAGCTCAGTGTTTCCCTGCCCTAATGGAACACCTGCCCCCCAAAAGAAATGAACAAAATGTGTTATCGAGGACGAGGCACGCAATCGCACGCACGCACATGCACACACGCACGCACACGGCGTGGAGCAGAGAGACATATGGTGTGGACGCTACTGGAGTTGACAACAACTCATTACTTTACATAATGCTGTAATTCAACCATGGTATTCTTTTTTCTTTTTTTCAACTGTGGTATTCTGTCAGGAGATGCAGTGACTTAAACCAACAGTTAGTAAGAAAAAGCGAAAGTAATATTTAGTTTGTTAAGCTATGAGCAGAGGAAACCTCCGCTAGCAACTAGGCTAATTTAAGTGTAAAATGATATAGGTTAATAATGGTGACTAGCAAAAAACAATAGTTTTGTCTATGAACCTTGACAGTTATACGTTCCTCGACCACCAAAGCAGTCAACCTAGGGGAAACTCTGCTTGGTGTCTCTGCTGTATAGCTGGGGCAGGCAATACACATCAGGGCTAAGATAACAAATCAGGATCTATTACTGTGATATTTACCGTTACCGAGATATATAAAAGGACATAGACTGTTACAGAAGGTTTTGGCCCACCCCTTATGTGACATGATGAAATACCTGTGGCATAAGGGATTTGGCAACCAAGTAGGCATCTTCTGCCTCTCTGGACTTGTTCAAGTTCTTGTAGGTTCTTCCAACATTCATGTGAGCACCAATGTCATCTGCAGAAACATTGTAGGAAGTAGGCCACAGTCAACATACGTTAGGGGTTAAATGTATTTGAACGTGTTTATACCACATTTCTTTGTTTTAACATTCCACAAACAAACTAAAATAAGTTTAAATAATGAGAAATAAGACCTTAAAGCTGTATCTAAGAGACATTTCTATAGCAGCCTTGAAGCACAATCCTTTTGGGAACCAGTTAGAAAACTAAGGGGTTGAAAGGGGTCAGTCAGGACAAGCAGAACTGATGCTTGATGATTAGCATAGCAGGAAATCCTCATCGCGTTAATGCGTTTACATTGATAATCTTGGGGAAACACTCTTGGGTGGTGAACCGGCAAAAGTGTTGAGGTCTCAGCTGATGATAGGCTTCCTGAAAACTGAGCTATGAAGCAAAACAGAAATGCTGGGAGACAGTCAACATACTGTAACTGCACATTTTATGTACTAAAATAACATACATTTAGTATAAATTTGCCATGTGCTTAACGTCATAAGTTCTTGGGCTATAGTTAATGGATTCATAAAGTTGGCTGTCTGTTTGGCATGTTTGGAGAGACGTTTCTGGAAAGTGAAATGATCAGATAAAAAAAAAAATACATAAACACAAAGCCCCATGGACTTGAAATTGAATTAGAAGTCAAGTCATTTTTTGGAAAGGTCAATTGTTAACTATATACACATTTAAGTATGTCTCCAACAGTCAGTTTCAAGGAAAACAAGAAACTGCATTAACAGCAGCTTTTAGTGATCATATGAACAATAGCCTTTGTTAGTCTGTTTCACGTAGTCACGTCTATACAGCAAGATTAAAAAGAGCTCAAAGCCTTAAAGAACACAGGGTGGAAACACTAACAGAAATACTTTACAATACATGAATATCCCTTGAATTTTGTAATAGTATAGTATAATGTGCAGTGATGCAAATATAATTACCCTTTCCACATTAAATAATTATACAGTGTTTGCTGCACTTGTAAGTATAAAGGTATGTAACAGGTAATCAAGAACCAGTTAAAAAGATTATTGACATGGCCAAGCAGAATTTCTTTTATTGCATTGTTTCTATCACGTATGTAATAACTGACGAATGCCTGATTTATGTTTCTTACCTGGCTGGACGCGAGTGGCCTGGAGGAAATACTGCAGTGCCTTTGCGTAATTGTTTTGGTTCTCTAGAGCGTGGCCAACATTATTCCACAACTTTGCATTGTTCTTGTTCACCTGAAGAGGCAGACATTAAGCATCCATCCATCATTATTAAAGTCAACTGTTAGATGGTTTATTCAGACCTTTTATAACAAGGTGACAAAAGATTTGTTTTAACAGTGAAAAACTGCCAGGAAACACTGGCAAGGTGGGCCAAGATACTCCGACAAAGCTGCCTTAATTGTCTTTCCAGCTTACCTTCAGGGCAGAGGTGAAGAGTGTGTATTCTGACTCCCAGTCCCAATTCCTGTTGAAGGTTTTCGCTGCATGTGTGTTAGTAGCACTGCAATTATCAACCAGGAAATCTTCTTCAAGTGTCTACAGAGGAAAATGTAAAGAGTTTTAAATGATATTGATTTGGTAATACAATAAATCAAAGACTTAAAATTTTGAGAAGCTGATCATGTTGTGAGTAATAAAAGGGTGCAGTGTGTTCTTTAAATGAATAGATATGACTTTGTACATATGTAATAAGGTCTGTATTCTTGCGTAAATGGACAGGTTATAATATTTATTCCCTTACATTGACGGAGCTGCAGTAACACCATTATGGAAAAGCACTCACCGTTTATGTGACACAATCTTGAATCCATGCGCAACAAGAACACAGAAACCCATACTGGGAACATAAAGTACCCTCTCTGCCACAACAAAACCCACAGGGAAGAAGAGGTTAGACGCAGGAACAAAGGGTAGGACGATCAAAGACAGGGCCTGGAGGAGAAAGACAACATGACTTGAACCGTCTTGGTTAAACATGTGTGTCAATCATTCAGAAAATATTAAAATGATTCCACTAGGGCGGAAAAAACTTAGTCAATAAACCAATTAGTCAAACTATTTTCATATTCTAATACACAATTTCAGTCATTTTTAAATCAAAAATACCAAAAACTCTCTGGTTCCAGCTCAAATGAGGATGGAGATTTTCGGTCGGACAAAACAAGCAAGTTCTCAATGGAAATTAGAACTGGCTTATAAAAAAAAACCTTCAATAGACAAAGGGATTAATCTATTAAATGAAACAATTAACTTTAGTTTTATCAATAATTCAAATAATCATGAGGTCCTGTATTAAGCATACAATAAGCGCCTACATGCAATATCGACTGATGTTGTATCAGTTGTTAAATGAGATATGAGCAAAAGCTACAGACAGACTAAAATCAATCCATCCAAGCATGTCTAAAATCTGCTTGGCTGATGCCAAGAGATCTGATCCTCCTGCACAGGCTGGAGCCTGAGGGTTTGTCAGTTTTTATATACAATTTTCCTTCTGTAAGGGTAATCTCACATAGGGTCATGTTCGGATAATTTTCTGAGCTAAAGTAAGCCGGAGCCTGAGACTCTCCAAAACTAACTCTTTAATAATGTGGACACACAGTGAATCTCTGTAGGTCTAGGAAGGATACATACTCCCCACCAGGATGTATGCATACTGCGGATTTGGTTTGGCATTACATTGTGTTCTCGCTCTGTACTGCTGATGCCTCTTTCTACCCGGCCGGGCATTAAAAAAAAACTTGCTGTTTAAGACATCCTCAGTTTCCAGAAACCTTCACCATCAATAAGAGGTTGGTCCCAAGGGGTCTGGCCAACTGCTTCTTAACACATGGGATGGTTTAAGAGCAGAGGATTAACTCAGAGCAACTTATAAGCAGAATGAGTAGGATGTGTTGGTTGCAGTTTGTAAACACAACATTCAGAGTTGGCCCCCTTCCTCCCCGGCTCACAAACACTAAAAAACGAGGAGACAGGGCACTTATTATCACACTCTGGAACAATCTACCAGAGGACATCAGGCTTGCAGAGTCTGTTTCTGGTTTGATCTCAGTTCTTAAGATACATTTCTACAAATGTGTGATGCACATTTTATTTTAGATTGTCTTGTTTTATTTATAAATATTCACTGTGTGTGTTATACTTATTTTTATTCAACTTGCTTTAAATCACTTTGTTACCTGTATTGAAAGTGATATATAAATAAAGCTATTATTATTATTATTATGATAGTATGAATGAAAATAATCATTAGTTGTAGCCCCAGCGCATACCCAGCAGCCACCGCAGGTAGGAAAAGGGACTTCGCAGTGAGTCCAGTGGACAACTGTTCTCTAAAACAATTTGGGACATGTGGGACAGCTGGCAGCCTTGCAGTAAAGCTAAGTAGGTTGATGTGGTATGATATTATTATGTAACATATTCCAAAATTCTCTTAGCAAACTAGAGTAAACACAAGAAAAGGTCATAATTCAGTTTATTTTGTCTTGATTTGTTGTCCCCTTTCCTAAACTGAAGCTAAGAGCAATACTGTGAGGAAGTTTACTGACCTTCAAGTAAGAGAGTCATGGGCCTGTTGCACAACAGATGCTAATTTGTTCCTGTGTGCCACAATGAATAATTGCCATTCATTCATTCATTCCTTCAAAGCTCAAATAAGAGCTTATGTTTTATTTCTCTTCATTTTTGCAGGCCGAAATTTCCTGTTTTTGTTTTTTTTACTTGACATGCTAAATAATAAAAAAAAGCTTATTTGATTATATTAATCAAGATGGTAAGACTGTTCTGCAATCCCACTTTTGTCTCAGCGTGCAATTAAACAATGTAATGTAGCATACGTCACAAGGATTATGTTACTAATAAAAAACAAAATGTGAAAAACAAAGTTGAGAACCCACACACTACAGTAATAAAATGAGGATCTAGCAAATGGTCAATTTTAGCATTTGCTGGTTAACACAAGGAACCGCTTAGGCTGATAGCTTTGATAAAGCCAGTTTCTTGCCCTTATGTGGCATGACACTTTTTTAAGGGTAAAAACACAACATTAGTTATTTCATTTGTGAACAATTTACATCCACGGAGTTATTCACCCATCTGAGGAGTTCAGAGTGATTAGTCCCATGTTAGTAATGAGGAAAATTGCCTAGCATGTGAGAGTTCCCGAGGGTAATCCACAAAAAATTGGAAGCCCTGTGTTTGCAAGCCCTCATTTGATTCACAAGGAGGAAATCTGAACAATGCAGAGACACTAAATGTCTTTTCAATTTCAAATTTTTAGATATCTATATATTTATATATGTTTATGTTTATTGTTGTTGTGTGCCTAGGCCCCAAAAACAAATTCCTTGTATGTGTAAAAGCAATTTTGTTTATGGGTATCTAAGACATACAAATCTCACTTTTTGCAAGCAGTGTTCTTCAAGTCTGGTTTATTATGGATTATGCACTGCAACTTTGACATGGATGGTGCTTTGTAGCTATGCTGCTTTTGCAACTTTGGTTGGGTATAAAGATGGTAGGTAGAGTGATGTTGTACTTAATTCAACAAACATCATTTTGTTGGCCATGTGTCCAAACAGTGTTATAGTGTCATGACTACAGCATGCTGTCCAATACAGCATCTGACCTCCGAATTGTGTTGAACATATGAAAATTGTGACCATACATATTAAACAAAGTACATTGTATAATCTGACCAAACTTCCTCATACCATGATGACAGTCTTGGCAGAGCTGTGTCTGTAGCGCAGGCTGTGGTAAGCTAGCAGGGACAGAGAATGTAGAACACCAGGGGCCAGGTTACGGAGGTCTAGGAGTGACTCCACCAGAGGGATGGTGCCCATAGTCCAGTCGCAGCAGAGCTCAGAGGGATTCAGTAGAAGCCATGCATTCACAGGAAGTAGGTAGTTAAAGTCAGGTTGTCTAGTGGGAGTGGGGCTGACTGCTGCCGGGTTATCAAATCTACAAGAGAGGACAGAGAAGAAAAGTTAATTTTACAATAAGCATGGAAGCAATAAAAATATTGGTAAAATGGTATACTGGCATGACATTTGTGAGGAAAAAAAACTAAGACTGCAGAAGAAAATAATAAAGACCTTTTATTTAAACTTGAATTTGAAGTCAACTTCAAAGCTGCAGACAATCTACAGTAAAATTAGTGATAAAAAAAGTGATCACAATAATCTTGTGTCACACTATAACAGCCACGTAGGCCCACTGTATCCCACATCTGATTTTTTTTTTGTCCTGGTTGAACAGCTGTATTCTGTAGATCTATAAAAACAAAAACTATTTACATCATCTAAATCTATCTATGCATCTTACGGTTTACATTTTCTAAACTTTACTTGAGTGTAAGATACCCTCATTCTCTCTGTTATCATGGTGAGCCCCCAAAGCTTTCCATAACACCATAATCCCAACATCATTGCTGGGAGATGAATCTCATTGTTTTGTTGCCCTTTCAAAACCCTACAGTCTAGCTGTAGGGCTAACCAGTACAGTTGTTCTCTATAATAGGCTAAGGGAAGGCCATGAGGCCTTCTAAATAAAAATTATCATTATATGCATCATTAATATGAGTGTGCTTAGCAAATTTCATTCAA
>NW_024041117.1:0-25341 GCF_014851395.1 Micropterus salmoides
GCTCGTCTCCTCTAAGAACTGCTTGTGGCTCACATCTCTCCCTCATCCAGGCGCTGTCTCTCCCTCTTCATCTTCAGTTCTCATGCATGTTGTTGACTTTGTACTTGCTGTGGCCGCTTTGACACACTATGTTGGTGTTCAAGTTTGTGTCTGCTGTAGTGTAAAATGTTCTCAAATTGTTGTGATTTGCTGTTAATAATTATTAGATATAATTATTTTAATCCTTCAAATTAATAGGAAAAACATGAATTCTGCACACCATGTAGGGGAGACTGCCCTTACAAAAAACACTATAGTATTACAATTAAGAATTACTATAGAAATACCACAGAAAATAAAAATAGTAATATCAGAATTATGCACATTAGCTCTTAATGCCCCCGATGCTTAAGGATTAAGGCAGAGGCAGCATCTGGTGCTTCTTGCTCAGATAAAAAGGAGCTTCCCCAGCAGATGTTACCTTGGCCAGACACCTGGCCTTTAAAGATGCTGGACTTAAGAGAGGCATCAGCTCTCTGGCTGAAACAGTTTGGTAGTACTTAAAACTAGAATGTTTTTCCATGAACATATCCATGGAGTCTAGTACAACTACCTACTTTGAGACTCTTATAACAAGTTCAACCAAACAGTTAATTCTTAATGCATCCTAAGTAGTGCTTCAGTCTTGCATAACCACAGTTCACCAGATCAACTAAGAGCTACTATTTGCATTGTTCCATTGTTACGCATCCAATTGTATTATCAAGAATGAAAATATGGCACCTCTAAATATAAAGCAGTCCAGCACAACACTACCACTAACTATGACCTCAATGCTAAAATATATAATTGAATTAACACATCTATGATAAAAGTAGACTTTATGGCAGAACAGTTGTATTGGATTGCATTAGATTGTACAGGTCGTACCTAATAGAGTAATGACAGAATGTATAAATGAGGTGGTTGAAAAAAGAAAGAGTTTGCCGCACTAAATCCATTGTTTCATGGTAATCTGTCATAGTGGTTGAGATATCTTGCTCTGAACCAAAGTGCTGTAGTCACAGGCCGACAGGATGGACAGAACGACTGACTGTGAAATGTTAACCGTAGCATATAATTCTCAAATTAATTTTAGTATACAGATTAGTATGATGGCTGTACCAAGAAAAACCTCAGTAAGAACAGTGGTTTCTTCTTTGTTCTGCTTTCCATGTCGTTGTTTCATGTGTCCGCGGGTACAACTTCCCACAAACTGTGCAGGGCTGATTACTACACAAAGGAGGGTACTCAACCAAAACAGGAAGAAGGCTGTGAGTGAACACTGTGAGGCTACTCACATGACAGATGGCGGAACCATTGAAAAACACAACTTCCAACAGCTGTAACCTCTTTAATGAAATGTAAAAAAAAAAGAGCATTTGAAGGAGGAGTGAGGATTGAGAGACCGAGCTCTGGCAAGACCTAAGTAAACATTGGAGGTGAGATCTGGAAAGATGAGATCTAGAGGTTATTGTAAGAGCTTTTAAGAGGTGCGGCAACGAACATTTCAAAATAAAGCAGGTCTTAATAATAATATATAAATAATAATAAGCTTTATTTATATTATCAAACAGAGTACAAAGTGCTTCACAACAAATCACACATAAAATGCAAAAACAAATAACCACGTAAAGGGGGGTAAAATACAGAATATAAGAACAAGGATCACAATAGAGTATAACAAATATGTTCAGTAAGACATAAGGAAGATGAGACAAGTAAACAAAGTGATAAGAACAATAGGGCAGGAATAGTAAAACGAGTGGCAGCTCAGATAAAATCTGGATATGCTTTCCGGTAAAAGTAAGTTTTTAAAAGAGATTTGAAGGAAGAAGCCGACCCTGCCAGCCTAATTTCCTCAGGCAAGTTGTTCCAGAGCCTCGGGGCCCTGACAGCATATGCTTGGTCACCTTTTTTTTCTTAGTCTGGCTCCAGGAATAGACAAGAGGCCCTTGCCAGAAGATCTTAGACCACGGGAAGGCTCATAAGGAGTTATCTAAAATATAATCAGGAGCCAAGCCATGAATTGCCTTTTTGCTACTGACAGGCTAACCAACCCTCCTGTGTCTGTAGCCTCTGACCTTCTATCCACCAGGGCCTGCAATGAATTTGCCCCCTTCTTCACAGACAAAATTCAAACAATTAGACAAGCAATCAGTGCTTCCATATCAGGTACAGGATATGTGTACTGTGCCACAGAGTCACACCTCTACATGTGTCTGACCACTATTTCATTCAGTTCACGGTATGCCTACAGGAAAAGCCCATTCTTCCAACACCATTGGTCTCACACCGCTGCAACCTCCGCAACCTGTCTCCCGCTCACTTTGCCTCAGTAGTAGCTTCCGCTCGACCCTCCCTCAACAAATTTTCCTCACTTGAGGTCAATGATGCCACACAATCTCTGTGCTCTACACTAAGCTCGTGCCTGGATAGCCTGTGTCCTCTATCCACCAAGCCTGCTCGCCCAAACCAGTCCCACCCGTGGCTAACTGATACCATCCGTGCGCTCCGTACTGATCTCAGAGCGCCTGAAAGAAAATGGCGAAAAACCAAAGACCCCGCTGACCTTAAGGGCTACCAATTGCTCCTATCCTCTTTCTCAACAAGCATCAGTGCTGCCAAAACTGCGTTCTATAATGACAGAATAAGCAGTGCCACTGACTCAAGGAAATTATTTTCCACTTTTAAAGCGCTACTAAATCCTCCTCCACCACCCACAAACTTGTCTGCTGATACCTTTGCTGCCTTCTTCACAGGCAAAGTGGAGGCTATAACTAGCCAATTCTCTGAAACACTCAAACTCAACCATTGTAGCAGTCCTACTGAATCTTTTCCTCTGCCCTCCCAGGTCAATGGTTGTTCACTCTCCTCGTTTACTAGGAGGAGGAGATACTAAGTATCAGAACTCTTGACCCGTAGCCGTCCAACTACATGCCCACTGGACCCGATTCCTACAAATCTCCTCCAAGCCATATCTCCTACTGTGGTCCCGACAATCACTCATGTGATAAATACTTCTCTGGCTTCAGGAACCTTCCCGACCACTTTCCAAAAGGGCTCGGGTTACACCCTTGCTCAAAAAGTCCTCACTTGACCCAACTCAAGATGAGAACTATCAACCAGTGTTTCTTATACTGTTTTTATCCAAAACGATTGAACGGGCAGTATTCAAACAGGTCTCAGAATTCCTCTCACAGAATGACCTCCTAGATCCATACCAGTCTGGTTTTAAGAGTGCCCACTCTACTGAAACGGCTCTTCTGACTGTAAAAGAAGCCCTAAGGTCAGCTAAAGCTGCAGCCCAATCCTCGGTTCTTATCCTGCTTGACCCATCAGCTGTCTTTGACACAGGATCCTGCTATCCACTCTCTCAGCAATGGGCATCTCGAGTAAAGCACTCCTGTGGTTCAAATCCTACTTCTCGGGGCATTCCTACAATGTTTTGTGGCAAGGACAATTATCCTTCTCCCACTGCCTCTCCACAGGGGTGCCCCAAGGCTCAGTGCTTGGGCCCCTTCTCTTCTCAATTTACACCACCTCACTGGGGCCAATCATTCGCTCGCACGGCTTCTCTTACCACTGCTACGCAGACGATATGCAACTCTACCTATCCTTCCTGCCAGGCGATCCCACCGCCTCGGCGTGGATCACGGACTGTCTATCGGACATATCTGCATGGATGAAGGCTTGCCACCTTCAACTAAACCTCTCTAAGACTGAACTCTTGGTCATTCCAGCCAAGCAATCTATCCACCATAACATCAAACTACAAATTGACTACGCAACCATCACTCTAACCAAGGTGGTGAGAAACTTGGGTGTCAGGATTGATGACCAGCTGTCCTTTTCAGACCATGTTGCTGCTGTCTCTCGGTCATGCCGCTTTGTTCTATACAACATAAGAAAAATCAGGCCCTACCTTACTCAGTACACCACCCAGCTTCTGGTACAGGCCATGGTTATCTCTCGCATCGACTATTGCGATGCCCTCCTGGCAGGTCTTCCAGCTTGTGCGGTGAAACCCTTACAAATGGTTCAGAACGCAGCAGCGCGTCTGGTTTTTGATCAGCCCAAAAGGACTCATGTCACTCCATTACTCAGTGACCTCCACTGGCTCCCCGCGGCCTCCAGAATCAAATTCAAGTCACTAATGCTTGCATACAGAGTGACTACTGGGTCTGCACCCATCAACCTAAACTCCATAATACAAACTTACGTTCCTTCTCGGCCGCTACGCTCCTCTGACGAACGCCGCCTGGCTCTGCCATCACTTCTCACAAAGCAATCCCAGTTCCGGCAATTCTCATCTGTGACACCACGATGGTGGAACGAGCTACCACACGCCATCAGAGCAGGGGCGTCCCTTTCTAACTTCAAGAAGCTCTTGAAAACTCATCTCTTCCCGAGAACACTTCCTCTTATAACACCTCTAACTCCTAACCTCTAACATGCACTTCCTGTGCTCTTCTTCTTCTATCCCCTACAATGATCTTGTATTGATTGCACTTTTTTGTTTTGATTGCACTTACTAACTCTTACTTCCTTCCCTAGGTATTTACCCCATTGATGTGATATGTACTATGAGCTCTTACTAGTATTTACTGCTGCTCTTACTAGTATGTATTGTCAGTTGTAGATCTGTATTTGATGCTCTGTTGATGCTTGTATGTTGTTCCTCAAATGTAAGTCGCTTTGGATAAAAGCGTCTGCCATATGAGTAAATGTAAATGTAAATATGTCTTATCCCTGTGTCCACTTAAAAACAACAATATAGCATGAGACAATTTGATTCTATTAACCGTAAAAACCTGGAGGACATAATACAACATCTGAAATCCTCTTCATGTTGCCTTGATATTCTGCCAACAGGTTTTTTCAAAAATGTGTCTAAATGCATAGTCTCAGATCTACTACAAATTGTCAACATGTCTCTCCTCTCAGGTTTTTTCCCCACAGGCCCTGAAAACTGCAGTCAGGTAAAAAAGAGCAATCTGGACAGGTCACTAATGAGCAATTATAGGCACATATCAAATCTCCCATTTTTAAGTAAAATCATTGAAAAGGCTGTTTTTTAACAGCTTAGTGCTTTCTTGGCACTAAATAACTGTTTTGATGTCTTCCAGTCAGGTTTTCGACCAAACCACAGCACTGAGACAGCTCTTGTTAAGGTCTTCAATGACATCCATTTAAACACTGACAGTGGCAGAATTTCAGTCTTAGTATTACTGGATCTCAGTGCTGCATTCGACACGGTCGACCACAACATATTACTAGACAGACTTGAAAACTGGGTTGGACTTTCTGGCACAGTACTAAACTGGTTTGAATCCTACTTAAAGGACAGGGACTACTTTGTGTCTATAGGCAATCACACATCTGAGCTGACAAAAATGACATGTGGAGTTCCCCAATGCTCCATTCTGGGACCTCTTTTGTTTAAAATTGACATGCTTCCACTGGCTCAGATTATGAAAAACAACAAAATATGTTGCCATAATTATGCAGATGACACACAGATTTACATAACCATTTCACCAGGGGACTATGATCCCATACAAGTGCTGAGTAACTGTATTGAGCAGGTCAACGATTGGATGTGCCAGAATAAGATAAGATAAAACTGAAGTTATTGTTTTTGGAGCCAGGGAGGAATGATTGAAAGTCAGTGTTCGACTTCAACCTGTAATGTTAAGAACCACAAATCAAGCCAGAAATCTTGGTGTAGTCATGGATGCAGACCTGAATTTGAGGAGCCACATTAAGACAATTACAAATTCAGCCTACTATCACCTGAAGAATATATCAAAGATTAAAGGACTTGTGTCTCAGCAAGACCTGGAAAAACTTATCCATGCATTTATCTTCAGTCGACTCGACTACTGTAACAGTGTCCTTACAGGGCTCCCTAAGAAATCCATTAGACAGCTGCAGCTGATTCAGAACGCTGCTGCTCGAGTCCTCACTAAGACCAAAAAGGTGGATCACATCACTCCAGTTCTGAGGTCTTTACATTGGCTTCCTGCATGTCAAAGAATTGATTTCAAAATCCTGCTGTTAGTTTATAAAGCACTAAATGGTTTAGGGCCAAAATACATTTCTGATCTTCTGCTTCGTTATTAACCATCCAGACCTCTCAGGTCGTCTTGGGCAGGTCTGCTTTCTGTCCCCAGAGTCAAAACTAAACAAGGAGAAGCAGCGTTCAGTTATTATGCTCCGTATATCTGGAACAAACTCCCAGATAACTGCAGGTCTGCTGAAACTGTTCTTTTAAATTAAGACTTTCTTTTTACCATTGCTTTTAATTAAATATTTAAGATTTTTCTTTTTACCACTGCCTTTAACTAGTAGACTGATAACTTACACTGCACCTTTTATTGTCCTGTTTTCTTTTTCTTTGTTTTTAGCTTTTTACCATTGCTTTTAATTAAATATTTACACGGTGAGAAATGAGTAATTGGTAATTGAGTGAAAAGATAATCAGAGTGAGATTGAACAGAGTGAAGGAAGTCTTAAATCTCACACCTGAGTGATTTGCAGGAACACCTGTAAACACTCAAGTGGGTCAGGGTATAACTGGATCAAAGTGGCCTGCAGACAGACATGTCCTGGTTTCTCTGTGGTGTCCGAGGGTTTTTGGAGTTTCATTGGACCCAAAGATTGCTATGGACCCGAGTACAGACTAGCTAGAGAGAGTAGATTAAGTGTACTTCTCTGTTTATTCTCTTTTCAAAATAATTGTAACTCAATTATTTGCTCAACCCCTCAGCCTGTTTTTATTTTCCATTTAACTCTTTTAATCCTGATTGTACACTGCAGTGTAACTTTTATTATATTTTAATGTGTATTTTTTCAATTTCCCTATGTTGCTTTTAAACTTTGAACTTTGCACTTTGAATTACCTTGTTGTTGAAATGTGCTATACAAATAAACTTGCCTTGCCTTGCCTTAAAAGTAATGATTAAATCTTAAAATCAATCCTAAAACAAACAGGGAGCCTTTGCAATGATGCTAAAACAGGGGTGATATGATCATATTTTTCTTGTCCTAGTTAAGAGCCGAGCAGCTGAGTTCTGTACAGTCTGTAACCTATTTAGGGTTTTTTGAATAAGGCAAGTGAAGAGGCTGTTGAATAATCAATGCGTGAGGAGATAAAAGCATGTATAACAGTTTCTTCATCTGTAATTTTTAAAATAAGCCTTATTTTTGCGATATTTCTAAGGTGGTAAAAGCTGGACTGGACAAGTTTAGAAACATGATGCTCAAAGCATAACTCACTATCGAATAACACGCCAATATTTCTTGCAACAGGCTTCATGTGTTGTAGCAGGTCGCCAGAAGAGGGCAGAGTTTGATTGCAGAGATGTTGGGGACCTATAATCAGGATTTCTGTTTTATTGGAGTTAAGTTGTATGTTTTATGTCGGTAAGGCAGTCCTGTAGTGAGCTCAGCATACTAAGGTCAGTGGGCTGTACAGGTAGGTATAACTGCGTATCATCCGTATAACAATGGAAGGAAATACCATGCCTGCGTTTGATATCACCCAGAGGGAGCATATATATATATATATAAAACAAAATAGGTCCAAGGATTGACCCCTGAGGGACAGTTGATGGTAGAGAAAGAAGACTTAAAATTATTTATAGAGACACAAAACTTCCTATTGGGTAAGTATGAGGCAAACCAATTCTGCAGTACCAGATACCCCCACCAAGTGCCTCAGTCTGTTTAACAGGATGCCATGATCAATGGTGTCAAAGGCAGCACTTAAATCCAGTATTGACATTTGCCCGCATCAGCGTTGATTAGGAGGTCATTGGTAACTTTTAAGAGTGCTGTCTCAGTACTGTGATGCTTATGGACGCCAGACTGGAACTTTTCAAAGATACAATTATTTTTCATTGCAGCAAGGAGCTGCTTAAAAACTATCTTATCACATCTTACCTATCTTTGTACACATGCCGTCTTGAAGTAGACTGGGACACAACCAGTAGATAATGAGCTGTTAAAAATTAAAAGCAGGTGTGGGCTAATATATTCCAAAACCTCTATTAAAAACTTTGCAGGAATCAGATCAAGAGGGCTAGAGGAAGGCTTCATCTTCAACATAGTTTCCATAAGTTCTGCCATGGTTATGGAAGAAAAGGAACTCCAAGGATCCTGGGTAGTGTGAACAACATCTAAAAAGGCTGGGTTTGGGCTAATACTGGCTCTTAATAATTCCACCTTACTGACAAAGTGTATCAAAAATATCTCACAATCTGCATCACAATCAGCAGAGGCACAGGCAGAGGCAGTGTTCACCAACAGATCGAGAGTCTTTAAAAGAAAACTAGGATTGTGTGGTGGACAGCAATAAGATTTGAGAAATGGTGAACTCTTGCATCTTTTACCAAACTATTGTACGAAGATAGTAACTCTTTCATGGCTGTGAAATGGACCTGGAGACCTGATATTTTCCATCTGCATTCTGTTTTTCTGCATTCCCATTTGCAGCTTCTGATATCTTCATTTAACCAGGGTTGCTTTGCAGATTTTAAGTTTTTAAGTGTTTTAGTTAAATAGTTGACAATAACATTAGTGGAGGAGATATCAGGGGGCATATTGCTAAATGAACTGCACCAAGAAGGGCACCAAATTTAGAAGCGCTCTGCTCATTTAAACTGCGGGTTTGTTTTGAGAAAGACTGGGCAACACTAACAGCCTGTAGTTCACAGTGGAAATGAATGACCTGATGATCTGATATAAAGATGTCCTTAATTTCTACAGCGGATATCTTCACACCCAAGCTAAAGACCAGATCTAAAGTGTGGCCATATTGATGAATTTGGCCCAACACATGTTGAGTAAAATTAAAAGAATGAATGATACTTAAAAAATCAAGAGCTGGGAGATTTGAAGACTCATCAACGTCCCAAATAAAATCACCACAAATAAGAATTCTATCCTCATATAAAACAAGATCTAGATCAGCTACAAGGCCACCCCCACGGCCACTAACCCAGGGGCGGCTAAAACAGTCATAATCTGGGGGGCATATTCAACAAGCTGACTGTGATCACCAGGACATAGCCAAGATTCAGTCAGAAACATAAAGTCTAAGACAGAAGAACAGATAAAATCATTTAGAATAAAATGTTTTGTTTGAGAGGTATCTAACATTAAGAAGAGCCAACTCTAGTCATCTATACTGGGGAAGAGTAGGACACAGGACACCGTGCTGCAGGTTGGACGCTAGCATGCGGCTACCTAGCTTATTCGGATGCAGACCTTCTTGTGCAAAGAAGGAGTCGCGATTCCAGAACAGATTGAAATTGTCAATAAAACCAATGCCATGGGTGCAACAGGCAGACTAACTACTAAAATGACCAATTCCAGGGCCCAAGGTGGGAATTGGGCCCGAGATGAACACAGACTTTCCACTCCTATTGAGCAAGTCGGGGAGACTAAAGAGATTAAAGGAGATTAAAGTTGCATTTCGTGAGCTCCGATTGCTGATGTGAGGTGTCATTTGTGCCAACATGGACTATGATTTTCCTGATGGATGTAGAGATTGAGGTAAGGAGGTCAGGGAGCTTATCAATGATGTCGGTGGTTGTAGCTCCAGGAAAGCTGTGTGTGATTGCATTTGCAAAGTGAATATTCCGCACTATGGAGTCCCCAATTAAAAGCGATGTAGGATGGATCAGAGGAGGCACCGTGAAGGACCGTCTTACCGCAGCTGCACATGGGTAGATTGGAGCCCGAGGCTGCAGCAGTACAGTGGCGGTGTCATTCTCAGCAGGAAAATTCCCTGCTGTTTTTGGACCAGCATCCTTTTCCGCAGGGGAAATACCTGCTGTCCGCAGACCAGTGAGGCTGCTGGATCTTCTCCTGGTCACAGCCTTTACCTGCAATCTGCGGCAAAAAGTGGAGGTGGACTTGCTCGATACTCCCCCGCCATAGCCAAAGGAGCTCAGGACTGACAGGAGTTTAGCTTGGGCCAAGGTGACTGTGGATAACTCCAGAAAAAGTTTGTCTTTCACTCTAAGCTCGGATTTCAGAAAAGCAATACTTTCCTTCAATTCTAAAACTAAGTTTGCATGATTCACACTCGGCCATCTCAATAATGTAATGATATATGTTGCAGTGAGAGGAGTTTACTGACTGAGTGTAGCGTCTGACTCAACAAACTTTGAACTTGTTGCAAACAATTTATCCAGCTTGCATGTTTAGATACAACACAAATAGCCTTGATAGTCACCAATTAGTTCAACACAGCAAAAATGTTATCTCCCCAGGAACATTTGGTGGACAAAAATGTTTGATCCAGCAGCCTTCCTCTCACACATTCACACCACAGCGGCCATTTTGCATATGACTCTTAATTCTTTGTATGTCTGTTGAAACTTGTGAAAAAATGTAATCCTTCCTGCGTGCAAAGTGAATATCAAGTGAGTAATGAAGTGATATCAGTTTATAGATGATTAGAGCTCAGTTTATATAATAATAATAATAATAATAATAAATTATAAATTACATGCTGTATAATTAAAAAAAAAAAATCAGATAAGTGAAAATGTTACTATTGTTCCTTTTTTCAACATTTGGCGAGTATTTAAATAGGTTCAATTTTAATACTGATGTATCCATTAAGATTCTATTAATAGAGGTAAGTTCTCATCTTTGCACCAAGAACGCAATTAGTTGTTCTGTGGGTACACAAGACTGGAACACTACTTAGGATGCTATTGTTGTCCCACTGCCAAAGCCTAAATGTGGTCATATTTTGCTCGTACAGAGTCAGAAAAGCCACAGATTCAGAGGATCTGTCTGTTTTGTTAGTAACTCTTCACGTATGTCTCAGATGAATACATACTTTGTCAAAACATTAGTTGGTGCACTTTTAAAAACTTTTACTGTAACAGTGTGCTTCAGATCTCATCTTTCCATTTTCTGCATATTCTTGATGGCCCCCCGAAGCCCCCTACCCTTACTACAACCATCAGAAATGTTAGTGCCTAAACATAAGTCACTGACTTTATGCATGTCGACTGGCTAACCCTACAGCTGTGCACATCGGCCAACCGGATAGGGTTAGCCTCCTTTGTGTTGCTGCAACGTAGTAAATTGTGGCGTTTCATACGGACAATGAAGGGTACCTTTAGCGTCAAATAATTACGCTTTGTCACATTGTCTGAAAGCGTTGGTAATGACGCACTGAGATGAAAATGTGTTGCTACCTCTGAGGGGCTTTTACTTGTCTATAAGTAATCCAGTTTAAAATTCTGCTGGTAGCAGCTTTAATTACAATTTTCGTATATGCCAAGAGGCAGTCGTCCATCACCAGTATGCAGAGCAACTCCTCTGCGATCTATTTTGTCCTAATCTTCACACCTTACAGCAACTAGAACTCCTGCAGCAAGTTGCAGCTGAGGCAGTGTTATTAAATTAAAAGTTAAGAGCTCAAGTTTCTTTACAGACCAAGTGATCTTGTTTGTTAAAGATTAGAGTTATTTTGGACCACTTTGGTTCAGACTACTGGATGAATTTTTTTGTGCAATTTCATGTTTCTGAGAGGACAAATCCAACTAAAGTCCTGACTTGGTGATCCTCTGACTTTTCAGAACTACTAACAGGTCATAATTTCTATTTCCTTAATACTTTTGTTTTGAAGATATTTGGTCACAAACTGACAGCCTTACATCCTCATTTGTACTAATTAGTAAATGTTAGTATTCTAAGAGGCTAAACTAAGGTGGTAAAACTTATAAGTATAGCTTGCTAAACATCAGTATGTTAGCATTGTCACTGTGAGCATGTTAGCATGCTCAAAGCACGACTGTGCCTTAGTACAGCCTCTAACATGACTGTAAAAAAAAAAAGGGGGCGTTGTTTCTTCACTTACTTTTAATACGCAATAGTTTTCAGCCTGTTAGCATCCTATAACCACATTAAATTATTCTTTTTTAACTCTCCACTCCAGCAGGAACATTTGTCTCAGGTAAGCAATAAACGTGGCTTCATAGTTTTGAGCCACAAAGGTTTAGTAGACTATTTCTGTTCTTCCAGTAAAGTGAAGAGAAGCTCTAGTTGTCAAAGTCAACAGGATAATAATCACTTAATCACATGCCGAAACACAAGCAGCCCCCGTCTCTTTGAATAATACACACTGTTCTGTGCTAATAAGATCGCTGCCGACTCATCATATCATCTGAGTACGTCCTGATTCCCCAAAGCCTCCACAACTGAAACAAAAAGATCAGATGCCTCATTTCATCCCTTCAAGCCTTCTGCCTGATAAACTCTTCGGAGAAATGCTTTAACATCTTGCTAACACTTTAGATTCACAAATTGGGAAACACTGCTTAGTATAGTATTTGCAGTGCATTTTGGCCTTGTTGATTACAATACAATAAATCAAACCTATCGACATATAAGACAAACTGCCTTCAGGGATTTTAACAGCCAATTCTGTTGTCAAGCATGAAAATCACAAGGTCTTATCCAGGGGCGTTCCTGAAACATTGGCGGCCTAGCCCAGCCCAGAACTCTTTACATTTTCACCCTATAAATGCTCATTCGAAATATATCCCACAAATCTGTATTAGCTTACATTTCAAGAATAATGTTGTAATAATTTGAGAAAAAAGTGGTAATATTACGAGAATAAAGTCATAATACTGCCCTATAGACATAACATGCTGTGCATTGGCCTACATTATTACTGGTACTGGCTATGCTGTAGTATTAGCAGAGTCAGTATCAGTAGTAATGGACCCAACAATATCATACTCTTTTGAGGGCTTTAGGCCTAATGCACGATTCCCATGCTATTATGTACATATGTTTGGTCAGAAAGTGTTTTTCTATCCCCAGGAACTGTTTGCTCTTAATTCAGACAAGGCAGTTTATTTTTCAGCTAAAACCAAGACCCGGCTATTTGCGGTGGTTTTTATGTATATATTGGCCAACAATAATCTGCATTAGGACCCACTGTGAGCTTTCCCTTGGCAAACACACTTAAGTCTGTGTGCAATAATACTTGCGAGTCTGTCTGCTCAACTCAGCATGAGACTATTTCCCCCAAATGCTGCTGAAGAACAAACAGCCAGCTGCGAGTGTAGCAACACTCACTCATTCAACTTTAATGTCATTTTAGCTACTTCCTTTATGTACCCACATGCTGTTTTTTTCTCTTCCTATTAATGAGCACTCAAACAAATGGCAGACGCCCGTTTCCCCCAAGTGTCAACATTGATGTTGTCATGGAAACAGTCATTGTGATCTGGAGCGATCTTTGCTTTCTGTCCAGCTATGTGCCAGAGAGATCTATATAGCTTTACCTATAAATGCCAAGGAAATAAAACAGTCTCTTATAGGAAATGTCAGCAGCACCGTCTGACCAAGGATATTGAGTCTGACAGCCATGACAAGCAATATTTTTCATTTCCATGTCAAGATGAGCCTTGTGGTGGTGCATCTTTTTTCATTTATGGGGGGAAAATGACAGTAAGTAGCAACAAATTGAAACAAATGGCGCCGCTGTACACTGAAAGCTTTGGATACGAGGTTACAGGTCAGATTAACAATTGAATCAAGTGCACACACTTGTATATGCACACTGACATGCAGACACACGCACACACATGTACTCGATGAGCACATTTGTCAGTGCAATTGTAGGTCCATTGTTTATATATGCAACAGCGCTCTCCAGTGGTCACATACAGTAAAACAGAATTATTAAATCCATTTTTCTCAGCTGCTGTATTTCATAGTGAATTGTCTCTCTCTGCTCATTCACCTGTGTGCCACTTGTTGACAAAGACACAGTCAGAGGGGTGCAAAGCTACTGTTTAATGAGAACCAGGAGGGGAGTTTCAAACCACACCTCAGTTACCTCCTGCTTTGTGTTTTAGTAATGTATTGATTGACTGGTTATAGATGATGGTCATATTTTTGCCAACAGCTTTGAAACTAATGAATATTTGTTATATCTGTTATCTGAAATATTGGTTGGATTTTTTTTTTTTAGGATTTCATTTCATGTTTATTGTCTTTTTTATTGTTCTTGTTTTTAGGTGCATGTTTTGCATGTATCATTCTCCTTTTATCAATTTATCACTTTTATTGATATCATTTGTTTTAATTTAGTGGCTAGGCAGGCTCTTGAGCTACACTAAAATCCTCTTGGAATATGCATTAGTTTGTGTATTACTACTACCGCAGTGGCAATATGTCTTTCATATATTGTCTGATGTGGCATGCCAGACTGTGCATGGGTGACCAAACACATGCAAGGCAAAATGACTAAAACATGGGCATTCAGAGGTGCAATTACATCCACAGATGTGTGTTAATGTGCATCATTTATCTCCATTGCAGCAATATTGCATAAAGTGACACAGAAATGGCTTGAAATGTGTAAAATTCTACACTTGTTCTTCTGGTGTGAAGGTGTATGTGTGCCTGTGTGCGTGTGTGTACATGTTAATTTGTTAAAAGGGTAATGTAGGATGTGCTGCGAAATGCATGGGACCTCTTTTTCTTTCTTTCTCTTTATGAATCCTCTTACTCACCTCTCTCTCCATTATGGTTTGTGGTGTGTATGTTAGACAATACAATACTTTCAGTTTAAGTTTGCAATACCAACTGTAATTTCATTTAGTTTTCACTCAAAAAGGGGGGAAAACATGTATCTTTCTGGTAATGAAGTACAGAGAAAAGCAAGCATCACACCAAGAAAAACACAGATGTGCTACTGTGTAATGCCAACCTGCAGATGACAGATATAAATGAAAAAAACAAAGAAAAAAGAGCTGTCATCAATGCTTATTGCTCTCTTGAACAGCTGGTAATGCTTAATTTATATGTCTGAACAGGATTCATGAATATCAATAAAGAAATCACTGGCATTATATTCACATGTCAGCGATGGAAAGGATAACGTTGTGACGAGAATCTAAAGAAGACAGATTGTTTGTTTCCGCACAGCAACAGCATTTAGAATGAGTGAGGTTGAGATTAAGGATGTTTTTCATTATTCTGCACAAACTATCAAGTGCACCCGGGCCTCATCTATTTAAATAAAAAACGTCTGGCACACAAACTCTATGCTTAGGAAAAGAATTCAAGGATTTAAAAAAAAAACATCCGAGAATATCTCATTTATACATCAGCCAACAGCAACAAGCTGGTGACTAAAGAAGATACCGTATATCTATATGAAATACTGAACACTACTTACCCTATACTAGTATACCGTGTTTCTCCAAGAATTAGGAAAATCTAACCATACTGAAGAGAAAGTGAGTCAGAGAGTCTGTGTTAAAAACATGTAATGCTGAGCAATTTAAACACAGAGATATTTCAGTGTTAAAATTCAGAACAAGTGTCCAATGTTAAGACTCTCTCCGCTCCACACATAGGTTTAGACATTTTATCTTTTAATCTCACAGTTTAAATTCAGTTTGGTATATTCAAACATGATGCCAAAATTCATTTTGTAAAAGAGGCAAAAGGGCATCTTGTATCTTCAGGCATAAGGGAAATGGAAGGCCATGTTTATCACTAATTAACTATTTCATTACAATAACCACCTTTAAAGGACTCAGTTTTAAAATCATTACCTGCAGTAAAGCGACAAAATGGATAAATGACAGTAAAACCGCAGCTGATGTGAAACAGCAATGCTCCTCACTGTGCAATATATATATATATATATATATATATATATATATATATATATAGCTTATTCTTTTGTGCCGTAGAGCCCCGTTGTTGTTCAGAAACTATTGAAAACAGGTCAGTGAGCCACACGGTTGCACTGGGTGACAAGTTCCCTCAGTACAATCAAAATGGGCACCTTTGAATAAATTCCACATAGTCTGTCATGGTGCTGTAAATACTCATTAGTGCACATTATGTGATCTGTTTTTTTGTTTGTTTTTGAGGGTATACAATAAATTTGAGTAATGAGTGAAATACTGGCTAAGTAGTATAGTATACATTGTTATCTCATTGGTGTCATGTAGGAACACAAATGTTTGTTCCACATTAAACACAGTAAAGTGACAATGATAGCATTTTGAAGAGTAAATAAGATATGATAGGTTAGCGATGCCTCCATGTATCCAGACAGGTTTCCACCACTAACATCCCTTGTAATGGATTAAAAATTAAGCTGTCGCCGATCACCATGACAGTGTATCAAACTGTAGCTTGCCGCTTCTCTGGAGGGTCCACAAAGGAACAAACATGTCAGTTGAAAGTATTGTGTTGTGCTGTATGGTGAGAAATAACAGCGGTATTATAAAATAGGACGAACTGAGATGCTTTTACAAACATCGTACAGATATTGACTCAAACATTAATCAAAATATTCCAAAGAACAGCTAGATTGTTTTTTTTTTAATTGCACAGGGCAACCTGTCAATCATCTGCATATCATTACCACCAAAAATAATGCTTCTTTTTGGTAGTTTAGTCATGATTGAAGTATTCTTAAATTCATTTTCTCTTGGGAATAAATTAAAGAGCGATAACTTTAATCACCTCAGTGCTGGAGTGATAGCTGCTGTGACAGAGTCTCTTTGCTCATCTTGCTCTTGGCCTAGCAAGATGACCTTCAGCTCAAAACATTAATATGCAAATTAAACTTCATATCTATATTTTGCTTCTTTTTTATTGTTGGGCCAGTGAACCTGTTACTATCTACAAGTTTAACAGGCAAGTTTTCATATTTATAAAGAGAAGAAGAAGAAAACAGATGGACATAATGAGAGCTTTCCAGAGAGTGGGGGTTGCAGATACAGAGAGAGAGAGAAAGAGAGAGAGAGAAAGACAGAGGGATCTAGTAGCTTTACGGTGTTAATGATGTATGTTTGCCCAAATAAAATTGGGATATCAATGCAACTCTCAGTTACCATGGCTACAGCCAAGTGTCTCCGTGCATACATAGTTTGACGACTGGTGTTGCGGCCACAGAGGGCCCAATTATCTCTTTCTGACTAAGGAGATATATGCTGTATCCTCTGTACACACACTGATACATCTAAAGTTAAGTCCATAAATTGTAATTGTGCAGATTACAAGCACTTTTATGGAATGGGAATGATAAGGAGAATACACAGAGGTTACAATGTGTTCACTGTGTGTATTACCCTAAAGTGTGTCTGATAAGGTTTGATATGTGAGAAAGTAATTAACTTTCAGCTACTGTATAACAGTCAACCCTATTCCTTATAGGAACTGAAATATACTTTTGTCTCCCATTTTTGTGTTTTTCGTGTCATTTTTAACGGTACACCATGAGGCAAGAAGATTGTATTTTCCATTTACTGTACACATCACATAAATAAGATCTACACCTACTTAACAAAATAGAATATTATGAACATTAGATAATAAAGGTAGAAAAGTATTTGTTCAATTGATTTCTGACTTCAAGGGCTTTACAATGTAGGTAACTTTAGGTTACATTTATTTCACCTCTAAATTATATTTTAAATTTAAAATGACTAATGTTGAATAACTGGTGGGATCAAATCACAGCCTCTGTCATAGAGACCAGTTGGAATGGCTTGTGAACTGATTTCACATTGGTACATCATGAGCTTATCATGCATCATTGTTTCAAATGTTCTTCGTTTACCTTTGGCTACTTTAAACAAACATGATATAAGAAATTCATGGCTGTGCATTAATAAGATGTATGTTATTATTTATTCACATCATTGCCTTCCACCACTGAAAACATCATACATATTAAATAAATAGACAGTCATTAAACACTCAAACACTCCGGGGTGCAACAAGATACAGAGCAAATGGAAACATTCTTAGGGACATGTCTGAGTAATTATCTTGACGGCCGTTTTATGGAAATTACATGTCGTATTTTGACAGCTGCTTAAAAACATGAGATTAATTTAGAGGAGCAGCTTCAATTTTCCTTGCAGGTGCTTGTCCATAAATTGTGGGTGTTTGTACCTCTTAAAACTAGCAAAGCAGTGCTGGAATAGCTGCTGGACTGTAACAGCTCTAAGTTATGCTGAGTCAGTCCTTTAAAATTGAGGACCATCAGCTGTACTCTTTTCCCTCGCTGTATGGTGATGGGAAATATGTTGAATGTTGCAGTCTGAACTTAAACTTGTTGATTAAATATGTTTTTGTAATTGTGGACAGATATTTTAAGTTTGTTATACTGGTTATACTGAGTAAATCAAGATGTTATGGGAGGCATTGTCAGTTCTGTGCATACTGTAACTTATGCATGTATGAGCCTACTTAACCCACTGGGAGTTGCTAATATAAGAGGAACCACGACGGCCTTGTATTAATTGGATTTGTTTTTGTTTAAGAGTCTAGAGCCGCTGCAGCTCTCTCAGGCTTTACTGCCTTTTAATTAAATATTTAAGATTTTTCTTTTTACCACTGCCTTTAACTAGTAGATTGATAACTTACACTGCACTGTAACTTTTACTGTCCTGTATTCTTTTTCTTTGTTTTTAGCTTTTTACCATTGCTTTTAATTAAATATTTACACGTGAGAAATGAGTAGGTAATTGAGTGAAAAGATAATGAGAGTGAGTTTGAACAGAGTGAAGGAAGTGGTCTTTAATCTCGTGCTTGAGTGATTTGCAGGAACCTCTGTCCACCTGTAAACGCACAGGTGGGTCCAGAGTATGGACTGGATCAAAGTGGCCTGCGGACAGACATGTCCTGGTTTCTCTGTAGTGTTCAAGGGTTTTTGGAGTTTCATTGGACCCAAAGATTGCTATGGACCGAGTACAGACTAGCTAGAGAGAGTAGATTAAGTGTACTTCTCTGTTTATTCTCTTTTCAAAATAATTGTAACTCATCTTGGTTTTGCATGTCAGCATGCTAACGTTTGCTAATTAACAAGCAACGCAATGTACAGCTGAGGCTCATGGGAATGTGATTAGTTTTGCATGTACTTGCAAATCAAAAAGTGTTGATGAATGTGGCAAAATCAGGGAATCACCTTAGTAATGTCTTTACACTTGTTAAAGCACTTTGTAACTTGTTTTTGAAAAGTGCTATACAAATAAAGATTATTATTATTATTATTATTATTATTGTAATTCATCCTGAAGAGAACATGAATGTTTGCAACAAATTTTATGGCAAACCGTCCAATGACTGTCGAGATATTTCAGCCTGGAACAAAGAGGTGGACTGACCGACTGATTACATCAGTACTACCCACCCCAAAAACATAAAAAAACACTAATCAAAATGCTCATGACTACTCAAGGAACCTTTTCTAGTTGATGACTAATTTTCATTAATAACTGTGACCATGCACAATAGATAAGCCGTGCACTGACCTCCAGAAGTCCCACCTGTTTTTGACAACTTGATATTTAATGGAAGGAGAAGCTATTTAATTTAAAGCAAACATTCACAGGCTCTGCCTTCTAACAAGGCTTGCTAGGTGAAGCCTGATAACTGCACCTCCTGCTGTGAAACTGACAGCATAGATTTAAGACGTGTAACAGGTCAACATCAGAGGATTAAAAAGAATTTGACGGTGGACCATTACAGCTCACAGCTAAATTGGGAGTTTTGATGGCTGGGGAAGCGCTTCAGCTGGCAGCCAGAAGGGGACTGCCTTCCTTTCCTTCTGCAGATTCATCTTTCCCTGCCTTCTCTTCAACCGCAGGAGCTCAGGTAAAAGATCTGGAGACAATAAATATATGGCAGCTTTTCCTTCAGCTTTGAATCTTGAGAGTGATGAACACACAGTCTGTTCAGAGATTGTGAACACAGAAAATCCTCCATCCCTTATTCTGGCGAGCGTCTGGAGGGCATATTGCCCTCCCTAGTGTCAACAGATACTGTAAGGTGTTGACCGCTGTCACTGACTGGCTTGTTGAGATAAATATCTGATTAAGATGTTAAACTATCTTCTTCCACTTGGCCCACAGGGTAGAGGTTTTCAACTTCCAGACTAGCTTGCAGAACCAGGAATGAACTGCATAACAATCATGCTGGTGGGATTTCAGATCATCAATCTTCCCCACCACTCTGATGAGATCAAAGACTCCAGAGAGAACTCTAACCTTTGCTTGAAAGGGCTTTGGGCACACCACCACTGCACATATTGAGACTTTGATGGATCAGGGAATGTGAACATTCGTTTCTGTGGGCTGTAAGGTCCTCTGCAGAGGCAATTGGTCCTATACAGAGAGCTAGGATGTGGCAGCCAGATGCCAATAGTCTTAGTACCTGCCTAACTGATAGAGAGGCACATGATGCTGCCTCGGTAAAGACATCTCTCAAAGGGCAGTCTATTAAAGGGACAGACGGGCAAGCCCCTTCACTGGACCTATCTTCTCTGCAGTGTAGAACCACCGAGGAAGAGTGAATGTTGGTATTTTGCTACAGTCTCACTGGATGCAGCATGTTTATGGTGCTGATGAATGTCAACTGTGGTGACCAAGACAGGACAGTCTTCTCACACCGTCATCCATCCCTGTGTTCTGCTGTTACTGATCACACATTTGATAAGCAATCTTTAGTATTTATGAGGAGTATGGGCACAGTCTTTTTAAAAACAGGCACTCATGGGACTGAACAGCTTGATTCTCTGAGGATGCATGTGCAAATATTCCGATGCACTGAAACAAGTGGATAAAGAGGCTGAGATTGATGTGAAGTAATAAGAGTTATAATGTAGCCTACTTTTGCAACATCAGAGCACTGAAACAGGAGACATTTATTTAGCATCACTCCCCCTGGATTTCAATTCTCACCTACAAAGCGGCAATGTTCTGTCAGTAAGTGACACTCGGTAGCACAAATACAGCAGCGCAGTGAAGCTGAAAGCATATGAGGAGCTACATGTGGATATACTCTAATACACGTGTTTCCAAGCAACCTTTCTTTTGCGTCACCTACTTTTAACACAGTTATGTTGTGGAATCCATTTGCAATGCGTTATCTTACCAGAAAGAGTAAACTTGCTTTGGGGCATAGGGTTTCTCACAGAAGATGTGAGACGACTAATTTGAGTAATTTCTCAGCTTTCCCTGCGTAATGTAATGCTCGGTACAAAATTACCAGTGGCCACTCTTATAAATCATGCTGGATGTTTTTGTCGTGACCAAGAAGAGGACACACTAATCAGATGTCTCAGTCTCCCGAGGCTTAAACCTAATTAGATATCTTATCGTCTTTTTTTTTCTCTCCTCCACACCCACATCATCATACAATCAGCTGCTAATTGCATTAACACACAGTCTTGTACTTCAGAAAAGCAGCAAGCTTATTTATTGTGTGATATTTTGTCACACGCTTGAGTTGACAGTTAAATTTGTTCTTTTGGAAAGCAAGAACCCAGACAGTTCCTCGGATAGTTTAGGTTGCCAGTTTGTTGAGTGGCATTTCTGCCCTTAGGGTTCGGAGTTTGTGTAAAGGCAAGCTATAATGAGCAAATCCTCTCACCCACAAGCAAAGACTACATGACATGTCATCACACTGTTGCAATTACACAGAGGTGAGACTTGGTTTCGTGAACATTCATGTTGGCTAACTTGCAAAATTGCTCACGGTTTTTCTTTCCTATGAGCAGGCTTTTGTAATCACACATTTTATTTAGACAAGTCACACTCTCACCATCACTATATATTCAAGGCTAAGGGATTGTTACGTCGCTCCCCAAAGCTTTAACTCTGACACCTTTTCCTTTCACACAGGTGTGAAAAACCAGCAGATTGATCTCTGAATACATTTATTGGGGTCAACTAGGCGTTGACACATACTGTAAATCTGACTTTTTCTAAGCAACAGAGTGAAACGGTCACAACATGTCGACACGACAAAGGAAATGACATGCTCAGTAAAGATTGTTATCATTTTCTATTTTGGCATTGAGCTCTCTGTCTTTCCTCTTTTGAGTGTGATTCTTATTAAGACAATCACTTGGCATTAATTACATAGTGTTGTATGTGATTGCAAGATGAATGCAGAACTTCAGTTGAAGGCAGTTCAGTGGTTAGGAAGAAGGGACCTGTGTTACTGTGATGGGCTTTCTTGTTTTCATGCTGGGATTGGGTCACGTAATCCAGTAAAAGATTTACAAATGATTTAAAATCAATATTAACAACTAGTTGTGTTTGTTCACTTGGTTCTTAATTAAATCTACAGGCAAGTTACAAACAAGGCGATGTTTTTAGCATGCCTTATCTGATGATAGATTAGTTAAAAATACAGCAGTATCTGTGATTACCGTGTCAGTACAGACGAAACATTCAAAGGCCACTCAGTGGGGTGCACTGCCAAAGATATGCATTGCTAGCTGTGAGGAAAACATGATTACAGAGTCAGAAATAAAAAACAAACAAGCTCATTGTGCACCTGATGAATGTATGTGTGAGCTGCAAATCTGTTCCTTCATAACCAATGAGACCACGCTGGAGTATCTGCTATAAAGAGAGAAAAATGAGCAGAACATTGTAGTTGAAGGCCTTCCAAAATGAGACATCTACCATTTGGAAAAGGATGACTTCTGCACTGCCAGAACGACTGCTGACATGAAAGTAAAACCCATTATAAGTCACTACCAACGTGATGATTCATCTTTTTTTTTTCCTCTGGAGGACTGAATTCATGAAAACCAAAGAGGATTAATACCATTTCGGAGGGAAAATATCCAAACAACAGTGACAGAAAAAGAGATGAAACCTAACATCCTGTCAATCAGTGTGATCAGTGATCTCTATTCTAACTCTATGTCTAATAAATATCCTACTATTCGATAGCAAATGAACATTTTACTTGGGTTTAAATGGAGCAGTTCTTTAAAGGAATTTCCTCAAACAACAATTTTTTTTTAAACTGAAACTCTAACTCTGTACTGCGTTAGTGGCTACAATGTTGTTTGGCTTAATAAATGCTTTCAATGTGAACCTTCTGAACTCAATCAATTCAATTCAAATCAATTTTATTTATATTATAGCCAATTCATAACGGAAGTTATCTCATTATACTTTTCAGCAGGTCTAATTCTGATATTTGAAGTCAAATGCCACACAGTGCCCGCTCAGAAGCCCTCCTAAAATTCAATCAATCACGAACACCACCTGTGTCTGAATGGCTGGAACAATGTTGTGGGGAAGGTCTGCACCACCTCCTTTGATTTCCATTTACAGTGCCAGAAATGAAATGGCAACTAATTTTATAGCCAGGAAAGCAAAAAAGCCACATTTTCTGGTTCTAGCTTCTCATTTTTGGAGATTTGCTGCTTTCCTCTGTTTTATTTGTTGTAAATAAAATATCTTTGCGTTTTGAAATGTTGGTTTGGACAAAACGAGATACCGGAATATAGGGCTGTGTGATAGCCTGCTATAGCTAACATCACAACAACAGCATGTCATTTAACATTACCTTTCTGACAAACACGTATCATGGTTGGCACTGCTGGATAGTGTTGTGTGGCTCGTCCATTATTTTTAATGCAAATTTCGCTGCATACGGACCGGAAGAACGGAAGAATTTACTTTCAAGTTTTACGTTGGACATTCGATAGATGTGGAATTCCAACAAACTAACTTCACAGCGGTGCAAAGTACCGTTCCCTCACCAAAATATTATGGTGAAGAATTTGCAACACAACAAAATAAACATTTTTCTATCATCAAACAATATCTATTGCCATATCGCACAGCCAAGTGACCTTGGACTCTGAGAAACTGATGGTCATTTTTCACCGTTTTCTAAAATGTTACAGACTATGCTATTAATCAAGAAAATAATATAATAAATAATGGATATGGAAGATAATCATTAATATTACTGCAAGTATTATTTCTCATAAGGCTTGTGTTTTAAGGAAGTGGAGTGTGTTGCATTGGGTTCAGGAGTTCTGGATGTTTACTCTATGTTACTTTATAGATGCAAAAACAAAATGATACATGTTACTGAATAAAATATCAATATCAATCAATATCAATTTTATTTATATAGCACACTTAAAACAACCAAGGTAAACCAAGGTGCTTCACAAGTTAAACAACAATAAGACAATACTTACACAGTAAAAGTACCGCAATAAAACATTATAACATACAGTATGATATATAGTGATTAAAATTGCCAGGAATAATAACAGACTTAACTCGAAGGAAATGCAAGAGAAAAGAGATGTGTTTTTAACAGTGATTTAAAACGTTAAGGGGAGTTAAGGCAGTTCTGATATGGACTGGCAGGTTGTGCAGCTTCACTAAAGGCTTGATCGCCTCTGGTTTTAAGTCTGCTTCTGGGTACATCCAGGAAGAGACGACTGGCGGATCTCAGCGCTCTAGCTGGAGTATGAACATTAAGAAGTACAATGGAGCCAATCCATTAAGGCATCTTAAAACATACATAAATCTTAAAACGGTCCAGGAAAATGGGAACATTTAAATAGCATGTTTGCAGGCAGAGCTGTAATTGTTTATTCTGTTCACATCTTGTTTTCCTGTCTCACAGTTTGGCCATACTGGAAGTGAGATTTTGCCCTGGATTGTGGATTGTTTTGGCCTGGGGATTTGTCACTGCAATTCAGAGGCTCTGACCACTCTCCACTAACCAAGCGTTACAGTTCCAGCAGCCCTGTGTCCTCTCTGCCACCTCTCTCCCATTCATCTCATTCTTTTCATCACCCCTTTTTCCATCAGACAACAACCACTTCCTCCTGTACCTCCTCACCTCCTTTCCAGCTACCGTCTATTCATCAGGTTCATTTTTGGTCCTCCTTCTACTTCCTCCCTTTTCAGCAGAGGTGAAAAAATCGTTAGTGAAAGAAAACGAGAGACAGAGACAGAGCGCAGGTGACAGAACTGAGTAAGTAGAGCAAGGTCAAACTGTATTTCTGCTGTTTTGCATATCTCTCTCCTCTTTGTCTGTTCCGTTCAATGTAGAAAATCTTTCATATTGAAGAGGCAATTTATGTTTAAGGTCTAGTTTCTCATTTTCCCCCCAAGAAAGACACTGTCTTCTAAATTTGAATAAACCTGCTCCAATAGGAGTGCATGGATGTTTCTTTTTCACACATCTTGTACACCAATATGTTATTAGTTTCATTGTAGACAAAAAAGATTTAATTTAAGCATTTTACTCTTTTTCACCACAAATCTGCGTACAAAGGCGATGTTGAAAAATAAATTCAGGGGTGCCTGTTATTCAAAATTTTGTATAATTTTAAAAAATGATAGCTCTCGCTCAGGGGCTGACAGAATGGTTATCCGATTGCATCATGGGAGATGAGGGGAGGAAATTAGGTCCATCGTGCGGTACAGTTGGAGGAGCACTCACGCTGTCATTATCTGGTTC